>NC_046331.1:3707053-4017321 GCF_009819535.1 Lacerta agilis | reverse complement strand
AGACGGCCCTGGTTTTAAGTAATTCTTCAGAAATTGTTCTTGGCAGCCAACTTCTAGAAACACTGTAGTGGTTGTGCATCCATTTTAAATTGGGAGTTGGGAGTCCTTATTTGTGCGCTCCCACCCCCGTTTCATGTGCATGTGCTGGTTGTAGAACTAGGGCAGCCCTCCGTGCTCAGATCACACGTTGCACATGGTTGCTTCCTGGGACTGCAGCAGGCATTGCTCAGCCTATTCAGGGGATTCGTGGACGGTGCATATTAAACATGCCCCAATCCCTCGAACGGCCCTCCTTAGGTGATTTTTTAAAAAAAAATTTAAGGGAAATTAGTCTTGCCTGTGTTGTTAATTTTAAAACAGCATCACGTTGGACAAAAATATTTCAGCATTGCAGGGGGTTGTATTAGATGACCCTCATGGTCCCTTTCAACTCTACAAATTTGTGATTCCATAAGGCTTGGCCAGCCACAGGTGCCCGTGGGAGCCAGATCCCTATGGTGATTTGTGCCTGAGAGGGCACAACCTGAGAGGGGCAGGAGGCCGTCATCTCCTGATCCCCCCGTGACATTAGCAGCAGCATTTGGGACCTTGCACAGCAGAGAGACTTCCTACCTACTGGGAGCAATTTCTATCTGCAAAAAAAGAGAAGGGAAACATTTTAGAAGTCAGACCTCAGACCATTGCATTAGAATACTTTACAGCAGGGATGTCCAACAGGTCTACTGGTGGATCCCCAGGAGGTTTTGGTAGATCGCGGTCGATCTGTGGCCCCCTTACCTTAGCGTCGCTAAAACTGCCACGCCCCCTCGCCCTGCCCTTCATTGTTGTATGATCTCTGTCAGGGAAGATGAAGCTTTCTCTGTGCTGCTGTTTTGATCCATAGTGATCTTTTTGCGAGTGACTTTACCCCTTTGTCCCTTGTTTTTAACCCCACCAAAAATGGAACTCCCCCCAAAAAAGCTTTTTTTAAAAAAAAAAAACCTCCCCAGAAAAGCTCATCAACTTTGAGCTGAACCCCCCCCCCCAAAAAAAAAACGGGGGTAGATCACTGCAGTTTTTAATTCTGAAAGTAGATTGTGGTCTCTTGAGAGTTGGCCACCCCTGCTTTACAGTAATAATTGCACCTAGGGGGTTATTGCCCCACCCATTGAAATGACATCATTTTTGTATGCACTGCTGTGTTTTGGTTTGCATATTGGTTCGAGCTGTATGAATTAAGTAGTTTCTCATTAAAATGCAAATAAAGAAAGAATTTCTCCTTCGTTCCTAGTATGTGGTGGGTTTGTGTTTTCCCCTTTTTCTTTTTGTATCTTCCCTGGAATTACTGTCATCTGTTGCACTGCGGTGTGATCCAGATAGCAAATTCCTAGAGGGGCAGGGTGGGGAGATGTGTTGTTATTCTTTGCCTACAAAGCAACACACATGCCCTCAAGCTCAGTGCTCTAATACTACATCACTGTCTTGTAACAAGAGCGACATGAATGCCTCTGGGGGGGGAAAGGGAAGCCCTGTTGGCAAATATTTGTTTACATTCGGAAAGCAAATTTGTACTTAACTATATTTGCAAGCTCGTCATATTCCATTTTGGAGATAATATGAACTGCCGCAGCATGAAAGCTGGGTTATCAAAAGGGAGGTTAAGAGGTGGCCTGATTGCAGCGCATAAGTACCTATAGAGAAAGAGAGGGAATGGCATAGTGGAGGGTTCTTTAATCTAGCAGAGAAAGGCAGATTTTTTTTATTTTTTTTAAAAAAACCTAAATAAATGGAAGTAAAAACCAGACAAGGTCAAATGAGAATATACTAAGCTTATCTTTTTATTATTTTAGATACTGTTAGATATAAGGCTGATTTCTTCTTTCAGGGAGAGGGTTTTGGAATAGATGTAGGGTTTTGTTTCAGGGTTTTTTATTATTTGCTTTGGATGTTTTTACAACAAAGTATCCCTGACATTTGGAAAACAGAAAACCCCCTTGCAGATTCGTATACAGATTGGCACGAAACACTCAGGAATACTAATGAGAAGCCACTAAAAACTGCAATTTTCCAAATTAGGTGGACATTATCCCCAGTTTTTGAGTGTTCTCATAACCATTTCCCAGATTTTTGTTCAGAGTTTGGCAGTCCTGCTGCCTTCCTTCAGCTGGTGGCTGCCATTTTTATTTTCCAATAATGCTGCCTTGCAATGCAGTGTTATTCCAAGCTGCGAAGAAACCCCCGTTCCAAAAATGAAGCCACTTGGAATGACGCTACATCCTTCTAGGACAGGTCTGGGGAACCTCAGTCCTAGGGGATGAATGTGGCTCCACATCTCTCTGCCTGGGCCTTGTAACTCTCCCCCAGGACACGTGTCTCACTGGCCCTGCTTTGTCCCACAAGTGATTTGCATGGCTGGGTTGTGTCCTTTAGCTCTGATAATGCCTCTGGCTTGCGTGGATGGAGGATGGAGAGAGGGGTGTGCAAAGAAACTATCTTACTACACAGTGGCTGCAAGGCCGCTCGTTGCGAAAAACAGGAAAAGTGTTGCGATACCGACAAAGATAGAATGGCTTGCTAAATTAATAGAGTATCATAATTTGACCAAGTTAATGGGAAATATTGGAGGGGTTTCGAAGGACAGGATAGAGAAGGAATGGAAGGTCTTTAAAGGTTATATACAAAATTATATTGAAAAACCAGAACTCCTGTCAGAATGAAACAAGTTCCGTGATCGAAATAGGTAAAAAGAAAAAAAGAAGGAATTTAAAACATTACATTATGAATACTAAAACACTAAATAACAATTAGAGCAATGAGTTATAGAAAGTTAAAATGAGAGTTATAGAAAGATAAAAAGTAAATAAAATTAACAGTATGCAAGAAGAAATATTGGAAGTTAAAAGATATTACAGCTGAGATGATTGGAAGTCTAACACAGGGTGAGGTGACGGGTGATGGAGGGGAGGGGTGGGGGTGGGACAAGGAAAATGCACAATATTGATTACAGTTATGTATTAATATTTTTATCCAATGTATGAAAGAATGTAAGAATGCATATTTACAAATGTATATTTTATTGGTGAATTTTTTCAATAAAATTAAAAAAAACCTAAAAAAACCTATCTTACTACGCAAAGGTAGAATTCACTTTTCTTTTTTCTTTTTAATGTGCCCACTTTTGCCTCTGCCCCAATCTGGCATTGGTATGTGGCTTTCCTTTCAGAAGGACACATAGCCCTCAGGCTGAAAAAGGTTACCCATCCCAGTTCTGGGGCTTATTTAGGTGCGTGTGGTGGTGACCACCAACCCAATTAGCCACGAGGAGCGTTGGCAAGATTATGTGTGCTTCCCACCCCTGAAATTCACTTGACCCCTCCAGAAATAGCTGTTGCATTGAAGGAGATGCACATTTGAAAGTTCTCATGGAAAGTTTAGAGGATACACCCATCACATACCCTCTAACATGTCCCAGAGGAAAGCCAGGATGTGCGACTCTCATGGTCACACTGGCCTGCACAAGAGCATGGCGCCCCAAAAGAAGCATGGCTCACTTTCAAATGATGCCCAAAGCCCAGCACCGAAAGTCCCAGTATCTGCCTTGTTTCCTTGGCAACACAGATGCATCTCCTTTTCTTAAGAATGCAAGAACATCCCTGCAGGATCATGACAAAGGCCTATCTAGTGTGGTACTCTGTTCTCATAGAGGCCAACCAGATGTCTCTATCAACCCTCCAGGAAGACATGAGCTCAGTAGCCCCCACCACCACCACCACTTGTGATTCCCAGGATATCACTGTCTTTGAAAGCAGAGACAGAACACAGCCGTTGTGTCTAGTAGCCATTGACTGCTTTATCCTCCATGAATATGGTCAAAGGCTATTCGAAAGCCACCCAAGTTGGTGCTCATCACTACATCTTGTGGGAGTGAGTTTCATAGTTTGACCACACACTGTATGAAGAAATCCTGAACCTTCCAAGATTACAGCTTTATTGGATGGTCTTAGGTTGTAGCATTGTGAGTGAAGGAGAAAAACTTCTTTCTACCGACTTTCTCCATGCCATGCATAACTTTATAGACTTCTATCATGTTGCCCTTTTTTTCTAAACTAAAAAAGTCCTGATTGTTGTAAACTTTTATCAAAGCGGATTTTTTTTCCAGCCTCTCAAACATTTTGGTTGCCCTTTGCAACTCCTCAGTATATACCAAATCTGTACACAGTGGACTATACCCAACTAAGATACATTCAGAGCAGACCTGCGGAAAATACTGGACATAAATCAGTCGTGTCCGTTAATTTTAATGCGTCTACTCTTGAGTCAGACTAACAAAGGATGGAACCCACCTTTCAAGCGTGGTTGCTCCATGGATTTGTAAAATGTCAGTGATGCTGAGCTCCTTGTGAGTGCCGATGAGTGAAAAACATTTCTTAAAAGGGGGGAGGGGTGTTTTTTTCACGGGGTGAAGATGTGTGCAAAATGTGTCTCTCCTCCCTGTTTCAGCTCAAAGGTATTGTGCTGAACTCATCTCTGTGTTGCACTTCCTGGCTGAACAACCGTATGTTGGTTGGAGCATATGTCTCTTGTGAGGCAATTAGGAGAGTTACACCCACTTCCTCTACTTATCCCCGCTGTTCCCTTTTTGTCTAGAAAGGACACCCCGTGGGCTATATTTCTAGTTCAGCACTGCTTCTTTACATCCCACTTCAACAGTGCTGAGGGGGCTTTTCATTATGTGCCTACAAGGTTAATAAAAAGAGCTTTCTTATGCATTCTTCAGAAATTCTGGACTTTATAAAATGCTTTTATAAATGAAGTTCACTTCTGCTGTGAGGCTGGTTTATATTGTCCACCCACTTCTTCCCAGCAAGATCCATGCATTGTCTCATGGAAGCCACAGGTTTTCGAAGAAATAAATATACTTTCTTTAAAGCAAACATGTTTTTGCTGGGTCACACTGGATTTAGGTGCCTGAATTATAGAAGAGGGGTCTAAATTTTAAGAAAGCGCTCAGGTTCACTCACATTGCTAGGTTACAGATAGGGATGATTTTTTTTTAAAAAATGATTCTTTTCACATTCATAGGTGAGTGTAGCTAATTCACACTTTCTAAAACGACCTAGTATACTGGCATTCAAAATTCTTCTTTGAATTTTGCGCTATGCGCAAAAATAAATGAATGCATATATTGGCGGCAATAGCATACAGAAATGTGTTAAACATGGGGAAATGCTTTGTAAAAATGTGTATAATAAGCAAAAATGTATACATATTACAAAATTAATTTTAGTATTATTTATTACCTGCACTTCACACTAAAGTTTCAGGGTGGAATGCAACATTAAAACACAACATTAAAAGCAGTTTAAAATAACTTACTACCACAGAAATGGTTTTCCCAGTAGTAATGTACGGAAGTGAGAGATGGACCATAAAGAAGGCTGATCGCCGAAGAAATGATGCTTTTGAATTATGGTGCTGGAGGAGACTCTTGAGAGTCCCATGGACTGCAAGAAGATCAAACCTATCCATTCTTAAAGAAATCAGCCCTGAGTGCTCACTGGAAGGGCAGATCCTGAAGTTGAGGCTCCAGTACTTTTCGCCACCTCATGAGAAGGGAAGACTCCCTGGAAAAGACCCTGATGTTGGGAAAGATGGAGGGCACAAGGAGAAGGGGACGACAGAGGTTGAGATGGTTGGACAGTGTTCTCGAAGCTACTAACATGAGTTTGGCCAAACTGCGAGAGGCAGTGAAGGATAGGCGTGCCTGGCGTGCTCTGGTCCATGGGGTCACGAAGAGTCGGACACGACTGAACGACTGAACAACAACAAACCACAGAAATAAGGTGTGTCCTAAAAATATCTACCTCAAGTGTCAAGAGCCAGGGCAAAGAGGTGTGTCTTCAGCAATTTCCAGAAGCTTTATAAGGGAGTTCCATGTCTATACAGTATAAGGAGAAATTTGCATGAAAACAGTGGTGAATTTTCATGAGTTCTAAATATATATGTGGACATGTGGAGAATGGAACTAGAGATTTGAAAAATTAAAAACTGAGAGAAACCAAAATTGACAGATTCACTCATCCCCAGGGAAGGGCAAATGAGCTAGTGTTTTGTGTTTCGTGTCAGTTCCACATGCATTCAGTTATAAGTACATTCAGTCCTGTTTTCTAAGGTTTTAAAAAAGTACGCAAAACATGCACGCTTCCCCTAAAATACACAGTTACATATGTGGGTTTTATTAATGTTGATAAAGCTGTACACAGATATATGTAAAATTCTGGGCAGTTTAATTGATAAGTTTTAAAATGTGGTGGAAGAAAAATTATCCTCCAGCCTTAGTTGCAGATAATACCTTTTCTATCATGCTTTTTGAGAACAGATATATTTTTCCTTCTTATTTATCTGATTTATTTCCGTGGGGGGGGGGTGGGGTTTTTAAAATGCCCCATGCCTCTTTTCTATTCAAATATGTTCCAAGGCAGCTCTTAAGAATAAAAGACATGGCAATATATGAAATAGCAGGCAGATAGCAATCAAACATGGCCTAAGATGAATAAAAATCATTTTTAAGAGCTTAAAAACAGAGAATAAATAAAAACCAATATGAGCGGTAGCAACATCAACAACTGCTAAGACCTACTAAAAGCCGTAGAGAGGCTGAACCTGATACTGGAATGCTAAAAGCATTCCTGCCCGCCTGCCCCATCCATCAGGGGATGGCATTCTGTAAATGAGATTGCACCATGGAAAAGTTCTTCTCCATGGTTGCCAGCAGTCTACTGTCACCTTATGTAGGTGGCTGCAGGAGGGCCTCTGAAACTGGATTTATCTTTTGGGCCATTCCATTGTCACGGGTGGGACACTTTGGCCATGTTTTTTGGTATTCACACATGTGTAGCAATGTAAATATACATAAAAATTAACAACCAAAATTTAAACTATGTTCTTAATAAGATACTGAACATTTTACTAATTTTTTTATTACTTTTGTGGATATTTTTGACAATTTTATTAAATGTTAAAAGTGTTGTCACGGGTGGGACAAAAAAGGACATGGAGCTTGAGATAAGTTTGATTTATGGAAAAACTCTGTGAGTTGGGAGGTGAATCAATGATAAACTCAGCATATCTATTTAAATCAATGTTTATTGGTTACAACTATGCAATCAGGAATTAAGTTTAAGAAATTTAACGATACAAAATTAAGGAAAAAATGCTGTCACGGGTGGGACAATCATCAGAAAACTTTTAACTTGAACACTTCTGTGAAGACTACGTGGGTGGACTTTTGAAAAGAAGGTCCATAAAATAAACTTCTTTTGTCTTTAGCTTTTTAAAAAATGGTTAGACTGCACGTTTGGAATCTTCCTCACCAAAGTCCAGTGCTCATCTAGCATTCTTATCAGGCTCATTTTTCATGGAATGGCCCTTTTGGGCTATATCACATAGGAAATGGATGTACTTCCAGTAGTGGGACCTAAGTGCCCCCAACCAGCCTGCCTTCTTACTTATTTCCAGTCCTAGATGTCAGTTTACAATTCTTCCACGTAAAATCCATCCCAAGCAGTGGTGTAGCATGGGGAAGCCACAGAGACAGTTGCCACAGGCACAAAAATTCCTAGAGGCACAACTCACACTACCCCACTAGGCCACAGCAGTCCGAAAGGTGCCACAAGGCTGGGAGGGAGGTGGCTCCCTTTCCTGGCCCAGCAACACACGGAGCATGAGGGATGGGCAGCAAGCCAGGCCATCCCCGCTGGAACAGAGCCCTCCATCCCCTTTGGTGCCTCAGGTCCACGTCCTTTGTTCACATGCAGCATACACCAGGGCTGGTGCTGGTGCTGCTGTTGTGTGTGCTGGGTCGCTGCTGCACCAAACAGTCCCCTTGGCTCCCCTCTGCCCCCATTTCAAGATGGAGGCATCCAGGCATCCATGGCACTGCAGTGACCATAGCCCAGGCCCCTGTATGGGAGCAGGCAGTCACAGGCACAGTGGCGTGCTGCCAAAGCACCAGCACAGACCTTAGGTGGGGTCCTTCAGTGGCACATCTTGTGGGCCATGGAGGGGCTGTGGCATCAATTTCCCAGATGTTCCCTTCCATGAGAGGACAGCTACCCTGAGCCCTTTAAGAGTGCTGGAGAACTTTATCCCATGGCCAGTGTTGAAATGACATGCATGTAATTCTGATCATACATTGTATAGGTAGAACACCACCTTGCCCTTTGCTTCATGGAGCAAAATGACTTGGACAGGCCCTGCTTTGGGGGACATGCAGAACATGCACTCATGTCCTGCTTGTCTCTTTCCCATAGGTGTCTAGGTGGCTACTGTGAGTTTAGGAAGGTAGCAAACTGCCTCATACTTAATGAGACCATTGGTCCATCTAATTGGCAGGAGCTCTCCGGGATTTCAGGCAGGGTTCTCTTCCAGCCCTGCCTGAGATGTATGGGGTTGAACCTGGAACCTTCTGCATGCAAAGCAAGTGCTCTACCACTGAGCTACTGTCTTTCCTACTGAAGAGAATGTTGGATTTGGTGGTACAGCAGGGCTGTTTTACATTCTTAAACCCTCACCTGGAAATTACTGAACAGTGATTTTCCAATCAAAGGGTTAGGTATACAATATTGTTCTTGTTTTGAAATGCAGCTGTTGTTGTTGTTGTTCAGTCGTTCAGTTGTGTCCGACTCTTCGTGACCCCATGGACCAGAGCACGCCAGGCACGCCTATCCTTCACTGCCTCTCGCAGTTTGGCCAAACTCATGTTAGTAGCTTCGAGAACACTGTCCAACCATCTCATCCTCTGTCGTCCCTTTCTCCTTGTGCCCTCCATCTTTCCCAACATCAGGGTCTTTTCTAGGGAGTTTTCTCTTCTCATGAGGTGGCCAAAGTACTGGAGCCTCAACTTCAGGATCTGTCCTTCTAGTGAGCACTCAGGGCTGATTTCTTTAAGGATGGATAGGTTTGATCTTCTTGCAGTCCATGGGACTCTTCCCCAGTAGCATGTTGGGCGCCTTCCGACCTGAGGGGCTCATCTTCCAGCGTCATAACTTTTGTATGCCTGTTGTCTTTGTCCATGGAGTTTTCTTGGCAGGGATACTGGAGTGGCTTGCCAGTTCCTTCTCCAGGTGGATCACGTTTGGTCCAAACTCTCCACTATGACCTGTCCATCCTGACCTGTCCATAGCTTCCCTGAGTAATTCAAGCCCCTTCGCCACGGCAAGGCAGTGATCCATGAAGGGGTGAAATGCAGCTACATTCATTCCCCCCCCCCATTTTTGTTCGGGCCCATTGAAATGAATGAACATGGATAACCTAGGGTCATTCATTTCAGTGGGTCTGCTGTGAGTAAGTTGGATACAACCCTGAGTCTTTAATTGAAAATAATAATAATAATGAACTGGTACTTTCAAAGAAGGTAGTGTTAGATTGACTCAGAATTGAACTTGCTTTTGAGCTTATTGACTGCAATGCAGCTTGTCAAGAATACTGCCTCTTCTTTCTTAACTACTTGGGAGCAGGCTATAGCTCAGTGGTAGAGCATTTGCATTGCCTGCAGAAGGTCCCAGGTTCAATCACGGACATCTCCAGATAGGGCAGAGAAAGATCTGTCTGAAACTCTGGAGAACTGCTGCCAGTCAGTGTAGGCATTGCTGAGCTTGATAGATGGGTGGCCTGACATAAGACAGTTTCTTACGTTCTCACGTAAATAGTTTATTTACTGCTTTTAGTGTCACCTTGATCAAATACAGAAGGGCTGCATGGTGAATTCAGGGAGTCAATACCACGAGCCTTTTGTGAATCCTAAGCTTTGCAGAAAATGACATATTGTGGAAATTGCCGGTGATTTCTGCATCTGTCCAACATGGTATCCGCTTAGCTACTTCCTTGCCAACTAGGGCATAAATGCATCTTGGATTATAAACAGTGTCCTGATGCGCTATTATGATAAAATTGCACCTGTTTTTGAACATAGCATCGTATCTTCTAACAATACTAAGAAAGCATTCACCTAGCTGTGCTTTCACCTGCATTTAGGGCAGTCCTGACATCTTGTGAAAGCAAGCATGACTGTCCACCCAGTGGGGTTCTAAAGCCTCCTGCTTCTTCTGCCTGTTATTTTGGGCAAATGACCTTCCCCAATACTTTTGCAATTGTATTCAGCATTCCACGCTGTTTCTACTCCCTTCTCTCCCCGACCCCCCACCCCCCAGTCAAAAAAAGGGAGAGAGTACACAGATCTGAACTGGGGCTTGTTTTGAATTGTGTGCTATGGGAAAAATGTTTCTGAATAACAGAAACAACCACTTTTCAATATGTTGCCTGAAATTCTTCCTACCTGTGTCACATTGTCTGTCTGTCTGTCTATCCACATACACATGGCTTCTGTTCCAGATGCTGGATCTGCAGGTGATAATAAACTCCGCACTGACACGTCAACATCACAAGGAGGAGGAGGAAGAAACAACAACAAAAATGCAGTGCAATTTTTAAATAACAAATGAAAGAACTCGGCAGGAGCCAGTGCTGTGGGCATGGATCTGCCCTGATCGGGAAGGTCACAAACAAATTATCTTTATGAAATGAAAATGCAGAAGCCACCAGGAAGTCCCATGCAAACAGACAAATAAAAGTAGCTTCGTAGTCAGCAAAAGAACCCCCCCCCCCAAGATGGGTAGCCATCTTAGTCTATTGCAGCAAAAATAACAGTGTCTTGTGGCTGTTTAAAGGTAAAGGAACCCCTGGGAATTGAGTCCAGTCGCAAATGACTCTGGGGTTGCGGTGCTCATCTCGCTTTAAAAGCCGAGGGAGCCGCTGTTTGTCTGCAGACAGCTTTCCGGGACTTGTGGCCAGCATGACTAAGCCGATTCTGGCGAACCAGAGCAGTGCACAGAAACGCTGTTTACCTTCCCGCCAGAGCGGTACCTATTTATCTACTTGCACTTTGACGTGCTTTTGAACTGCTAGGTTGGCAGGAGCAGGGACCGAGCAACAGGAGCTCACCCTGTCACAGGGATTCGAACCGCCAACTTTTCGATCAGCAAGCCCAAGAGGCACGGTGGTTTAACCCACAGCACCACCTGTGTGGCTGTTTAAGGAATAACAGATCTATTACGGCCTAGAAGCTTGAAGGTTCACAGGTGCACTTACTGTTCCCAATCCTAACCCTGCTGATCACCGAAGAATTGATGCTTTTGAAATATGGTGCTGGAGGAGACTCTTGAGAGTCCCATGGACTGCAAGAAGATCAAACCTATCCATTCTTAAAGAAATCAGCCCCGAGTGCTCACTGGAAGGGCAGATCCTGAAGTTGAGGCTCCAGTACTTTGGCCACCTCATGAGAAGAGAAGACTCCCTAGAAAAGACCCTGATGTTGGGAAAGATGGAGGGCACAAGGAGAAGGGGACGACAGAGGATGAGATGGTTGGACAGTGTTCTCGAAGCTACTAACATGAGTTTGGCCAAACTGCGAGAGGTAGTGAAGGATAGGCATGCCTGGCGTGCTCTGGTCCATGGGGTCACGAAGAGTTAGACACGAGAGAATGACTGAACAACAAAAATTGCAATTAAATGGTTTCCTATTGCAGTCCCCATCTGAAGTCCTTTTGGTCCAGTACAACCACTATAAAGTCAGTTGCAGAGTGTCCTGGGAGGCCACAGGCTTTTTCTCTATTGCCATTTCAGATACCGGATTTATGTCCATTTATGATTTTGCATAAAGACTGGCCTGTTTGTCCTGCATAGAATGCAGGAGCACATTTTTGGCATATGGTGATGGCACACACACATATACAGTGCTACCTCAGGTTACATACGCTTCAGGTTACAGACTCCGCTAACCCAGAAATAACGCTTCAGGTTAAGAACTTTGCTTCAGGATAAGAACAGAAATTGTGCTCTGGCGGCACAGCGGTAGCGGGAGGCCCCATTAGCCAAAGTGGCGCTTCAGGTTAAGAACAGTTTCAGGTTAAGAACGGACCCCTGGGATGAATTAAGTTGTTAACCCGAGGTACCACCGTATATCAAATTGGAAGGTGAGCAGGTGAATGAACCTCTGAAGCTGAGGGTGACATTATGAGGTCATGTAATGGTGCTGGCAGAGCAGGGATGGGGGCAGAGTCAGCAGCTGGATCTGCCAACAAAAAGAAGAAGAAGCTTTGCTTCTGGTTGGGGAAAAAGCAACACATTCTTGCACTTCTGTTGACCTGTGCTTGGTGTTGCTTGGCAGCATTGAAAACTTGAGCCTCATAAGAGAAAAATGTGTGGTGTGCATGTATGTACAGTGGTGCCTCGCAAGACGAAATTAATTTGTTCCGCGAGTGTTGTCGTATAGCGGAAATTTCGTCTTGCGAAGCACAGTCGGAGGAAGCGCGGTTTTACGAAGCAGAAAAAAAATCGCAAAACGTTTTCGTTTTGCAAGTCACGGCCATAGGAAAATTCGTCTTGCGAGTCACCCTTTCTGTCGGAATACGTTTCACGGATCCGCCATGGATTCACATTTATTTGGTTATTTTATAAGTTTTTCGAGGTCTACTTTTGGTATAATTGCGCGTAAAAGCGAAAGTGAAAGCATGAATGAATAGTGTGGTTCACTTATGAGATTAATCCGCCTTTATTTTGTAGATCCGGTCATGTTCAAAGTTGTTAATGAGCGTTAAACTTGCTTCCCGCCTTTTTGGAGGGCAGCAACAGTGATTTTATTGGTTAAAGTACTAATGATGATGTCACGTTTGTTCCCTAATAAAAGGCAGAGGCACCCCGCTTAGGCAGAGGAGTTCGTTCATGTTCTTTTAGTTGGGTTTTAGTTGAAGTCAAGTTTAGTTTAAGGGGCTAGGAGCGGGCTGGACGGGTTGGATGGGTTTTTCTTTAGTTAGAGTTAGATCGCGGAAGATCATTCGGTTTTAGTTTTAGTTAGGTTTTCTTTTAGGTTAGCCTAGGGATAGGCCCGCGGAAGATATTTCGGTTTTAGTTTATTTAGTTAGCCTCGCGGAAGATTGGGCGCGCAGGGTCTTTAAGCTTAGGGGAATTTAGCTTAGGGGACGAGCCTATGCGGGTTCTGCCGAAGCCACTAAAGATACAACCGGTGTCTGTCTTCCTTTGGGGTTAAAGGGGGGAGTAAAGTAAAAATTTTAATTTCTTTAATTTGGTCCGCATATTCAGAGTCAGGGTATATATTTATTTTCACGAGGCAACTGTTCATTAAAGAAGGCAATTAGGAACTCACACTCCACCAGAGTCTTCAATTGGCTTACTCATCATCCTTCAGACTGTGAGGCTTGGCCGGCGACCGTGCTCAAAAGCACGCGGAACGCTGGCCGCTTTCCCCGCAACTGGTACCTCGTGCATAACCAGTCTAAGGCCGTGCACGAGGAGCTCCAGCAACCAAACCCCGACAAGTGGTGCCCCGTGTGAGGCAAAGCGTAGTCAAAAATCGCTTCCACGAAGACTCCGGTTAAAGGCAACATATCGGAAGTGGCTCGGAAACAGACATTGAGAGGTGAGGTATAACGGCCCGGTTTATCCAGGATTTCGCTGCAGTAGCGCGAATCCACCGCTTGCCCAAAGTACTGTAAATAGAAGTCGCGCGCGTATATTTTGCCCCAAGGGGTCCCCGGGTAGAGCGGCAAGGAGTTTAGTGTAAGCCTACGGGCAGAGTAAGGTCTTCCCTAAAGCCTACGGGTGGGAAGGGTCTGGCAAAAGCCTACGGGTGCCAGGGTTTTCGGTCAAAGCCTACGGGTAGGGCCGGTGTCTCCCAAAAGCCTACGGGTGGGAGGGAAAGTTTTTCTGGCAAAAGCCTACGGGTGCCAGGTTTTTTCGGTCAAAGCCTACGGGTAGGGCCGGTGTCTCCCGAAAAAGCCTACGGGTGGGAGGGAAAGGTTTTCTGGCTAAAGCCTACGGGTGCCAGGTTTTTTCGGTCAAAGCCTACGGGTAGGGCCGGTAGCCCCTAGTAGAAGCCCACGGGTGGGGGCGGAGGTTTTCTGGCTAAAGCCTACGGGTGCCAGGGTTTTTCGGTTAAAGCCTACGGGTAGAACCGGTGTCCCCTAGTAGAAGCCTACGGGTGGGGGAGGAAAAGTTTTGGAAAAGTGTTTAAAAAATGGGCTCCTCACTCTCAACTGCTCAAGTAAAATTTTGTGAAGATTTATTGTACCTTTTGAAAAGAAATGGTCACCCTGTCTCTGAATCAGAAGTAGAGCTTTTAGTTAAAACCATTGGGGAAATTTGTCCCTGGGTCCCTAAGGAAGGAACGAAAGATTTAGCCTCATGGGAAAGGATCGGGTTAGAATTTATGGCCAACCCGAAAATCGGAATTCCTGTACAATTAGTATGGAGCAAAGTAAGAAACTGCTTTCAACAAATCGCTCCAAGAAATGTTTTGCTTAATGGAACAGTGAATTTGGGAAATACTGCTTTTAATAGTGCCCCTGTGCTGCCGCTTGCGGTTGTGCCATTTTCGGCCCCCTCGCAGCAGCCAGTTCAGGCCCCGTTGTCGTACACGCACTCGCCCTTGTCCAATTTGTCGTTGCCAGATTCATTGTCGCCTGTGCCAGTGCAGCAGACGCCGTCGGCCTTTCAAGCCCCGCCGCGGACTGCCCCACCGCCAGTCGCTCAGCAGTCATCGCAGGCCTTTTACCAGCCAGCGATTTCAAGTCAGCAGCAGCCGCGGACCTCGCTCCAAGCAACGGTCCCGCTTCCTCCATCGCAAGCCGCGCTTTTGCCAGCGATCCAGCAGCAGCAGCAGCAAGCAGCCTTTTTGCCAGCAAACCCTGCTGCCCTGCAGGCCGCGCTCAAGCCAGCAGCTCCAGTTTTGCAGCAAGCTGATTTCCAATCAACAGCAATCCAAGCTTCAATGCAAGCAGCACAACAGCAATTTACCAACCCTTCAGCACCTCCAATGCCAATGCAGATTCCAAGACAAGAGCAAAGCCAAACAATGATGATCCAGATGCCAGGACTTGCAGTACAGAGCCAACAACCTTATGCTCCAACTTCAAGTCAGCCATCTTGTCTTCATCCAACTTCAAGTCAGCCATCTTGTCTTCATCCAACTTCAAGTCAGCCATCTTGTTTTCATCCAACTTCAAGTCAGCCATCTTGTCTTCATAGTCAGCCATCTTCAAGGCATCCAGATGTCAAAGACTCTTTAGCACCATCTAGTGGCTCATCATTTGGAAAGCATCAAGAAAATTTAAACTCACTGATGCCACCTACAGACCCTACAGCAATGCAGCCCATCTGCAGAACCCAAGCTTTGGAAGCAGCTTTGGGACAAATAGACTTTAGTGCTGATCCAATGCACATCTTTCCAGTGATTCGTGCTAATGGAGGACAACCTGCAAGATATCAAGCTATTCCTTTCGAGACACTACGTGAACTGCGAAAAGCCATACGCGAAAATGGACTTCAAGCTCCTTATACTAGAAGTTTACTTGAAGGACTGTCCACTAGTAGACTTCTGCCATCTGATTGGAAGTTGATTCTTCGCACCTTCCTGTCGCCTACAGATGCTCTTCTGTGCCTTCAAGAGTGGAAAGAAGTAGCAGCCAGACGTGCAACGCCACTTGCCACAGAAGATATGCTCACAGGATCAGGACATTACTCCAATCTCAATCAACAGCTAGCCATACCTGATGCTGCACTTGTCACCATAGCAGACATTGTAGTCAAAGCTTGGCGCAGACTACCCAATCGCACAGATGCTAGCTCAGTATCAGGATTCGCTGCAGTTAGGCAAGGTCCAAAAGAACCTTATGGGGACTTCGTGGATCGCCTGATTGTTGCAGTGGAACGCCAGATAGAAGATCGTCATGCCAGAAACATGCTGACAAAACAACTTGCCTTTGAAAATGCTAATGATGACTGCAAGAATGCCCTAACAGCAGTTGCAGCTCGTCCAGATGCCACATTGACTGAGATGCTACGCGTCTGCCAGAATGTCGGTACCCACTCCTACAAAGCACAGCTCTTGGCAGCTGCGGTACAGATGCCACGTCAAGACAGCTCTACGCCAGTCAAGAAGTGCTATGGGTGTGGAGGCGATGGGCATTTCCGGTCGCAGTGCACAACAACGCCAAGGCCTTCTGCCAAGCCGCCAGAGAGATGTCCCATCTGTCAGAAAGGATTTCATTGGGCGAATGATTGTCGCTTGAATCCACAAAACACATCACCTACCTCATCTCCAGTTCAGGGAAACGGTTCTGCGGGCCGCGCCCCGGCCCCGGTAAAACAATAGGGTGCAAGTTCAAGAACATCATGAAGGTCAACCATCCCAGAAAGGTGAACAACGCTACTCCTTATCCAGGTCATCAGGGAAAAAGAGTGATCCAGAGAGATATCCACTCTTCAGATGTCCAGAGAAAAGATGTGACCTCATCAAGCATTCAGGTTCCAGAGGTTTCATCATCTGCCTTACCTATTCAAAGGGTTCCAGTAGAGAACACAGCATTCAGTTCACCTTCTGCTGACCGCCCTTCAGTTCCTGCTGATGTTGATCCTGCTTCACAGCAAGCAATCACAGTCAAGTCTCTGATCGCAGAATTGCCTTCAACGTTGAGAAGACATCCTACTGAGGTCAACCTTGCAGCACCTGAGCTTTACTCACCTTTGAGTCAAGGTCAATCTGTCATTGAAGGACATTTGCCCTTGATGAAACAGCAGTGTTCAAGTTGCAACCCAGCTGATGATCACTTTCCATGTGGCCAAAGAATGCAAGTGAGTGAGACAGCTCCCTCTTGTGGAAGCTTAAGCATCACTCCAGTTAACAATGTCCACACCTTTGTGTCACCTCCAGCTTTTAAGCTCAGTCAGCCACAACCAAACAATTATCATGGACAACCACTTCAACTGTCTTGTGTCAAAGAAGAAGTTCCATCCTGCCAGTTTGATGCACAACTGACTGAATGCCAACAGGTTCAACAGCATCAGCAACTCTTACCAACGGAAGAACCCCAAGTTTGCCAACTCAACGCCAAGCAGCTTCAGAGTTGCCAACTTCAGCAGTGCAAAAAACCCGAAGCCAATCAAGAAAAGTTCGCTTTCACTCTACCTGTGTTCAATAACACCAGACCAGCTTCCAGATACTCTTGGAAGGTACTCCCTCAAGGAATGGTGAATTCGCCGACTCTCTGCCAGAACTTTGTAGATAAAGCATTACAGCCTTTCAGAGCACAATATCCAGCCTTAGAAGTTTGTCATTACATGGATGACATCTTGATCCATGGAGAAAAGGTCTCAGAGCATCATATTGAGCATCTTACGCGCATCCTGAACTCTTTTGGGCTTTGTATTGCCCCAGAAAAGGTACAGCGCACTGCTCCATTTCATTACTTGGGTCACAGACTGCTTCAAGATACAGCCCTGCCAGAGATGCCGAGCATAGTCATTCCAGAATCCTTTACTTTAACACAACTGCAGCATCTCTTGGGACAGATAAACTGGGCTCGAAAGTCTCTAGCAGTTCCAACATCTGACCTCTCACCATTGTTTTCTGCTCTTAAGGGACACACATCTCCTTCAGATGTTATTCCATGCACCTCTGAGATGCGTCTTGCTTTACAAGGGGTAAACACAAAACTGCACCAAATAGCTGTAGATCGTGTGCCAACAGCTAACTGCGCTCTTTCATGTGCTATCTTCACTACACCAAGATTGCCGACAGCAGCCTTATACGTTCCGGATACTTCCTCAAAGGTGGCGATCGTGGAGTGGATTCATCTTTCACACACGCCTCAAAGGAATGTGTACCCCAGTATGGACGCTGTTGCTGATCTCCTTGTTAAGTGCAGAGGCCGTGCAATTCGCCTGAGTGGAAATGATCTGCTTTCCATCTACCTTCCTTTCTCTCAAGAACAAGTACTAACTTTGATTCAGTTTTCAGATAGTTTCCAAATTGCTATTGCAGATTTTGTCGGTTCTTTCTTGTATAATCCTCCTAAGGACAAAAGATTCACTTTGTTGCAACAAGTAAACTATCACCTTTCATCCATGTTGGTGCTTCAACCTATTCCCACTGCAAAAACTCTGTTCACAGATGGCTCCTCTTCCTATGGTGTCCTTGCATGGAAGGAGGATGGACAATGGAAAACTGTGTTTACAGAGAAACAACTTTCAGCACAAAGATCGGAACTGGCAGCAGTGATTCTCGCTTTTAAAACTTTCACTACAGAAGCATTCAACCTCGTTGTAGATTCTCAGTATGTATATAGACTGTTATCATCGCTTCCAGTTGCTTATCTGTCTCCGTCCATGGACGAAAATCTCTTTAATCTGTTCGCGCAGCTTCAAGAACTACTACAAAGACGTTCATTTCCCTTTTTTGCTGCACACTTGCGCTCTCACTCTAACCTTCCAGGATTCCTGGTGGAAGGAAATGCAGTAGCAGACGCTGCCCTCAGGACTCTAGCTTTCTCCTTGTTCGACAATCCTGTGACAAGCCATGAAACTTTCCACCAATCAGCAAAGGTTCTACACAAGACCTTCAACATTCCAATGTCACAAGCAAGGGACATTATTTCATGCTGCCCTTCGTGCTCCAAGTCTCCTATCTGCTTGCCATTTGACGCTGTAAATCCTCGAGGCACGGAGGCGAATCAGCTGTGGCAGATGGATGTGACACATGTCCCAGCCCTTGCTCCAATGTCTAAGTTGCATGTCACAGTGGACACCTTTTCAGGTTTCATTTGGGCTACAGCACTGAAGGGAGAAACTACGAGGCACGTCATACAGCACTGCATGAGAACCTTTTCGGTTATGGGAAAACCTCAAGCCATTAAAACAGATAATGGCCCGGCCTATGCTTCTCAGGCCTTTAATGACTTTTGTGTGCAATGGAATATTTCCCTATCCCACGGGATTCCGTTTAATTCGACAGGCCAAGCTCTCATTGAAAGGACACACCTCACTTTCAAAACTCTGCTCCATAAACAAACTGCAGGACGTCACCTTCCAGCCTCGGAGATCCCTTTGGCAGTTGCAAAGGTGCTGTTCACCTTAAATTTTCTTCTCTTTCCACATAACAAGCCTCATTCCCCAGTGGATCTCCACTTCAAGAAAGAAGAACAGCTTCCTCGACCTTTGGTCTCTTATCGCCTCTTGCCTGACATCGAATGGCGAGGACCAGTTCCACTCATCACTTGGGGTCGTGGATATGCTGCAGTTGCCCTTGAAGAAAAGGCTGTTTGGGTGCCTGCCAGATGTGTGCGCCCTTGGAGAGCTAAGGAGCCAAGTTGAGAATATCCACCTCGTTGTTTGACTGCACTAGTTTCCAGTGTCAAATGCAGCAACTCTTCAACTATCCTCAACCTATGCCTTTTGTTTGCCTCTGGGCAGCCCCTTGGTTCCTGGCTGCCTAGATTTGTTCCAGTTATTCTCATACCTGCATTCACTAGCAGATCACCTTGATTTGCTTGCTTAACCTCCTTTCTTCTACAGGTATCGTTGTTTCTTCAGAGCTCGATGTTTCAGTACTTTCCTGAGCTCCATGAACTTTTCCTGAGTTCCAGGACTATTTCTTCTACATGGTCGTGTGTAGTCGGAGAAGAAGACGACCGGCAACTCATTCATCGTCTTCATCCTCCTCTCCAACACCATTTTCCAGTTCTAAACCTGTCTTGTACTTTATATTGTACTTGTAAAAATTGCATATTTACCTTTGTATGCTTCTTGAAATATCCGCCTCGCATGTTACATGTGTTTTCCTTATAGCTTGATAATTAATGATATGGATGTTTATATATACAAAGCTTTTCTGAAATGGTTTCCATTTAGAGCGTCACAATTTTGATAATATGGAAATGTTTATGTAAGGTCAAAGCATCATCTTTGTGCAGTTCTAGTCATAGACATGTTTATACATATATGTTTTATTTCAATGATCCTAAATCTCCACGTTGTGCTTACAAAAGTTGTAGTTCAAAATGTGGTAACATTTATATTTCCTTTGGTCAAAGAATTGGTCATTCTCGGATTTGTTCAAGATATATATGTCAAGTCTGGTGGCATCCTACCCTTTTGGTACCCCTATTTATTTTAAAGATTCCCCCTCTATATGCTACCTTTTGGCAGTAAACCAGGTTCCCAGCTTTTCCCTTCACCTTGTTTCCTGCTGTTAATGGGAGACCCTTATGTAGCTGGTTTAATTCCAATTTCGTTTCGCTGGAAACCCTTGCGTAGATGGTTTAAATCCTCATCCTGGCTGGGACACCTTTATATAGGTAGCTTAAATCCCCTCTAGTGGCGCAAACCACTTGTACTTAGGTGCCTTAAATCCCCTTTCTGGAATCGGACCCTAGTTCCCCGTTACCTGTGGTCGCTGTGGTAAGTCCAGAATCTGTCTTCCTGAAAGTTCCCTCGATTCTGTAGCCTCAGTGCCACACACCTTTTATGTTTCCTTATCCATTTTTCCTCAGTTTTTCAAATAAAAAATTAAAAAAAATGGGGGAGGGGTCTGGGTAGGCCATGTAGCCCCAGCTCTAGTTATACTTTAATTTTGGGTCCCGGATCGGGACCTCTCTTATGTTTGGGCAGTCGTTATCCGTTATTTTTAATTTTGGACCTGTATCAGGTCCTCTCTTGTGTTTGGGGAGTAATTTGTTGTTTTACGCTGCACGCGAAAGTATACATGCTTATAAGACGATTTGTTGTGTTACACTATGTATTGAAGTATTTATATATGCCTAAAAGGTTTACAGTGTATCGGATCGATCACTTTTTATGTTCGGCTAGTGGTTTGTTATTTTCATGACTTTATTGCTACATTATTGTACAAGTATTTCCTCCTATGAAGAGGATGGATGTTGATGGTGTTGCTAGTGTTTATATCACAGTCTTGATGTGGACACTGTCGGCACTGTTGACGCTTTGCCTTTTCATGTCAAGGTTTATATCGAAGCAAATGGTAATGTTTATGTCAGATAAATGCTTATGATATCTCTAACCTTCTTTTTTTATATAACTAAATCAAAAATAATTTAATTTAAAACAAAAAAAGAAAGATGATATGTCGGAATACGTTTCACGGATCCGCCATGGATTCACATTTATTTGGTTATTTTATAAGTTTTTCGAGGTCTACTTTTGGTATAATTGCGCGTAAAAGCGAAAGTGAAAGCATGAATGAATAGTGTGGTTCACTTATGAGATTAATCCGCCTTTATTTTGTAGATCCGGTCATGTTCAAAGTTGTTAATGAGCGTTAAACTTGCTTCCCGCCTTTTTGGAGGGCAGCAACAGTGATTTTATTGGTTAAAGTACTAATGATGATGTCACGTTTGTTCCCTAATAAAAGGCAGAGGCACCCCGCTTAGGCAGAGGAGTTCGTTCATGTTCTTTTAGTTGGGTTTTAGTTGAAGTCAAGTTTAGTTTAAGGGGCTAGGAGCGGGCTGGACGGGTTGGATGGGTTTTTCTTTAGTTAGAGTTAGATCGCGGAAGATCATTCGGTTTTAGTTTTAGTTAGGTTTTCTTTTAGGTTAGCCTAGGGATAGGCCCGCGGAAGATATTTCGGTTTTAGTTTATTTAGTTAGCCTCGCGGAAGATTGGGCGCGCAGGGTCTTTAAGCTTAGGGGAATTTAGCTTAGGGGACGAGCCTATGCGGGTTCTGCCGAAGCCACTAAAGATACAACCGGTGTCTGTCTTCCTTTGGGGTTAAAGGGGGGAGTAAAGTAAAAATTTTAATTTCTTTAATTTGGTCCGCATATTCAGAGTCAGGGTATATATTTATTTTCACGAGGCAACTGTTCATTAAAGAAGGCAATTAGGAACTCACACTCCACCAGAGTCTTCAATTGGCTTACTCATCATCCTTCAGACTGTGAGGCTTGGCCGGCGACCGTGCTCAAAAGCACGCGGAACGCTGGCCGCTTTCCCCGCAACTGGTACCTCGTGCATAACCAGTCTAAGGCCGTGCACGAGGAGCTCCAGCAACCAAACCCCGACACCTTTCGTTAGCAAATGCCTTTCATCTAGCGAGTTTTTCGTCTAGCGAGGCATTCATCTTGCGAGGTACCACTGTATGTATGTATATTTGTATGTATGTATAAATAACATGGCAGACAAAATGCTCAGGGGGTTAGAACACTGTTCCTATAACAAAAAGGGCTAGAAGAGGGAGGGAAGAGCTTTCAGCCAGAGAGATAAAACATTCGAGCCATGCTAAAGCAGTTGGGGAGTGAAGTGGAGGAAGTTATCCCAAGGGCCCATGCCCTCCAACATTTCTCCAATGAAAACAGAGACATCCCATTCCATTATGAGAATTCTACTATTTATACCCCACCCATCTGGCAGCATTCGCCCAGCCACTCTGGACAGCTTCCAACATATATAAAAACATAACAAAACATTAAACATTAAAAAATAACTTCCCTATATAAGATTGCCTTCAGATGGCTCAGGAGTCTATACCCTCCAACATTTCTCCAATGAAAAAAAGTGGGACATTCCGGGATCAAATCAGAAACCGGGATGGCTGCTCCAAATCAGGGGCGCCCCTGGAAAATAGGGACACTTAGAGGGTCTGAGGGCTGAGTAGAGGGGCCTGAAGGACTTAACCTTACTCTTCAACAGAAAAGATTGGTCACAGGAGACTCAAGAATAATGGCTGGGAAGGGGCTGCCAATGTGCCCCCAGCATCTGCTACCTGAGGCAACTGCTTCACTCTGTCTAATGGTGGGGCCGGTCTGATTGCTGTGCTTTGGCCTCAGGCTTCTTTGAAAGATTTCACTAATGGCTGTTGAAAGCAGGATGCTGAACTAGATGGACCTTTGGTCCTTTCCAGAAGGGCTGTTCTTATCTTCTTCTGATTTTACTTAAACCAAGAGTGGGAAACCTTATTCAGCCCAGGGGCCCGATTCCTATATGGAAAACCTCCTGGGGCCGCACACAAATGGTACACTCTAGAAGCTTCTATACGTACCTCTTTCCATCCATGGGCGAGTAAGAGGCATTATCCCAGTTCAAGGGCACATTCCAGCCAGGCAAAAGCACTTGGGAGCAGATGGAACAGGGCCAGTGGTGGGTGTGGCCTGGAAAGAGGTGCTGTCTGGGGAGAATCTCAAGGGCTAGATAGGAAGGCCTTGTCGGGGGGGGGGACATTTGTCCTGTGGGATTGAGCTTCCCCACCCCTAACTTAAATAAAGAGACTAGTAATGACTCTGGAATTTGGGTTGATTGTTTAGATTTCCCCTAAAGCTGAGAAGCTTTCCAATACTGCAGATGGATACTTACAGAAATCCACATTACTTTTGTCAAATCCGTTGCACTGCACGTCAAAAGCAGCTCATGCTTTTGTCAAACCACTCTTATCGATTTTAGCTGCAGAAAAAGAATGTGTAAGAGCCTGCAGATGGGCGGGAGAAGGGGAGGGGGGGTCACAGACAAACAGAGCGAGGCACCTTTTCCTCTCCATCACCATGGCAGTTCGCCAAAAGAGACAGCTGCTGCTCTGTGCCAAGCAATGCTGGAAACCAGAGATCTGGATTCTCCTTTAAACTGTGAGGCAAAAAAGGAGGCTTCAGAGCAAGGTTGCTAGGACAGCAGAGGAGATGCCCATCCAAGCAACTGATTTGAGCGGCAGCTCCAAATAGATATCACCTGAAGGACAGCCAGGCAGCAGGTTTTAACTAGGTCTGTGCACACACCCAGCCCCATTCTGATAGAAGGTCCAATCCAGCACACTGGAGAGGGCCTGATTTGACACAGGATTATCCAGAGCTGAGCTGTGTCATATCCAGGCACTGAACCATTTCAGAGGCCTTGCACAGTGTTCAACTAGGGTTTAAAACCCTACCTAAAGATGTGGTTGGGAGGTGGAAGGAGACACACACAGGCTTCATGCCTCTCCTCCCTCCTCCTCACTGACAGACTGCCCGCATTTGTGACATCCCCATATCACTCTGGGTGGGCGTGATGCAGGCCAGGGCAATCCAGGACCTGCATCAATGTGCTCCAGCCAAATCCCAGGTCAACCTGAATTGTCCCAAATTGGTGGAGAATTCAGGATTTGGCCAGAGTAGGTGAACAGCCCTGGTTCTAAGGCATTTTATGACTGATCCTCGCCGTAGTCCTGATCCAGAGGCAAGTTAGGTTTATGAGATTTCCTCATGAGACAGGAATAATTGCGTCATCAGTCCAGGGCTGCCCCTTCTGCTGTGGACCTTGTCTCCAACCCATTGTTCTTCCTACCCCAAGGGCCTCACATACAATAATGTGCAGTGGGGAGCAACAGGCTGTGACCAGTAAGGGTATTTTGGGTTGCCCATCTCTCTACACTCCCCAAGTGGAACATCTCCTAGAGCAAGGGTGGAAAACCTTAGACCGAATTGTGGTTCTCCAGCCCTTTCTATGTAGCTTTAGGAATTCATGCTCCCTTCCAACTCTACCATTATATGAATATATTATTCACCCCACATAGCCTCTTTCCATGCCACACCCCTTGCTAACCCTGCTTAAATGTGTCTAGAAACTAGACTGTTGTACAAAGGTAATATTTACATTCCTTGCTCCATCCACCTTTGCCTCTGGCCCCACCTACCATTGGCATGTGGACCCCAGAAAGTTGCCCAGAAGGAAATGTGGCCCTCAGTCTAAGAAACATTCACACACACACACACACACCTTGTTCTAGAGTTAGTATTGTAACATTGGTTGAGAATAAAACACTTTATTAGACTTCTGGCAGTTAAATTGTCCTCCAACGCAGTGCTCCAATAAAGTGCTCTTTACAGGAATGTTTTGAAAACAACACTTGAACATGCAAGGCAGAACGAGGGCAAGACAATGCATAGTACCTTAGCCAAGCACTAACAATGTGGAATAGCACCACCTAGTGTTTGGCAGTGCTAGTTATATAATTACAGGATTCCAGAATTTCCCACTAGGGTGTATCTTCTCCTGGTTCGTGTTAACTTCTTGGATGTACTCCACTCCCACTCCCAAGACTACTGGTTCTACAGTGGTGTGTAAGAGGCCTCAATTATTCAGCCTCCCCCTTCTTGGCTGGGCTGTAGTTGGTGGGACATGATGAGGGCTAGCTTGCAACCCACAGACATGCAGCTGGGCAGAAGGAGAGACTAGAGACCCTTAAAAAAAGCAGCTGTTAGGTGATGCAAGGAGAGGAGGATGGCAAGGAGGCAGCATCAAATAGAAAACAGCAATGTAAAGAGAACCCAAAAGCCTCAAAACAGTACTCATGGATATCTCTATGCTCAGTTTCACAAGAGCCTAAGGCAGCTACCCTAATCCAAAGGGGGGGGGGTGAAATGGAGCAATGGTGCTCAATAAAAAATAAAGAAGGAGGCATGATGGGCCTGATTCATGAACATCAGAAGCTGGCTTTTGCTATATCAGAGTGTGTCTGATGGCTCTCGGGGGGTTCAGGCAGGGTCCCCCACAGTCCTAACTGGAGATTCTAGAGATTGAACCTGGGAACTTCTGCATCAAAGTAAGTGCTCTTCCATTATGCTACATTAAGAGCATTTCATAAGAATGTCTTACTCTGATTCTCTCTCCCCGCCCCCCCCCTCTCTCTCTCACACACACACGTCCATTGAGTGCAGTAATATCTACACTGACTGGCAGTGGCTCTCCAGAATTTCAAACAGGAGACATTCACAGCCCTACCTGGAGATCTTGGACCTTCTACATGGAAAGTAGGTTCTGTGCCACTGAACTACATTCCTTCCCCAAATATAGGGTGTGGAACATATACTGAGGTCCAGGTGTGAATACTGGCTCTAAATCTTTATTTGAGTGGAAAGATACTGCTAATTTAATGTCGGAATACGCTGCACGGATCCGCTATAGGATCCACATTTATTTGTTTGTTTGATGAGGTTTTCAGGAACTACTTTTGGTATTGCTACGCGCGAAAGCGAAAGTAAGAATGAATAGTTTGGTTCACCAATGAGATTAATCCGCCTTTATTTTATAGTTCCGGTCATGTTCAAAGTTATTAATGAGCGTTAAACTTGCTTCCCGCCTTTTTGGAGGGCAGCAACAGTGATTTTATTGGTTGAGGCATTGATCATGATGTCACGTTTGTTCCTAAATAAAAGGCTGAGGCTCCCCGCTTAGGCACGTTCAGTTTGGGTTAGACGTTCTTTCCGTTTTGCTTTAGTTGGGTTTTAGTTGAAGTCAAGTTTTGTTTAAGGGTATTGGGAGTGGGCTGGATGGGTTGGATGGGTTTTTCCTTTAGTTAGAGTTAGATCGCGGAAGATCATTCGGTTTAGCTTTAGTTAGGTTTCTTTAGGTTTAGCCTAGGGCTAGGCTTGCGGAAGATATTTCGGTTTTAGTTTATTTAGTTAGCCTCGCAGAAGATTGGGCGCGCAGGGACTTTGAGTCTAGGAGAACTTAGCTTAGGGGACGAGCCTACGCGGGTTCTGCCAAGGCCACTAAAGATATAACCGGTGTCTGTCTTTCTTTGGGGTAAAAAGGGGGAGTAAAAGGTTTAGAATAAAAATTTCAGTTTCCTTAAGTTGATCTATCTATTCAGAGTCAGGGCATATACTATTTCTTGAGGCAACATTTTTCTTTAAGAGGCAATTCAGAACTCATGCACCTTCGGAGTTATCACCCGGCTTACTCAACCTTCAGATTGTGAGACCTGGCCGGCGCCCGTGCTCAAAAGCACGCGGAACGCTGGCCGCTTTCCCCGCTACTGGTACCTCGTGCATGAGCAGGCCAAGTTTGTGCACAAGGAGCTCCAGCACCCAAACCCCGACAATTTAATTTCATGCAATGGAGAGATGATAGTGGGCTTTCTTCTTCTTCTTCTTCTTCTTCTTCTTCTTCTTCTTCTTCTTCTTCTTCTTCTTCTTCTTTTCTCTCTCTCTCTCTCTCTCTCTCTCTTGCATGTGTATATATACACACACACACACACACAAAATTATAGTTCAGAAAGTAGGGCAGGTGAATCAAGCGGAAACAAAGAGGAAGGACATCTCTGTTGCAGCTGTCTGTCCCTATCATAAGCTAGAAGCACCCTGGGAAGTTGCAAAAAGATGCAAGCATGCATGGTCTTTGTCACATGAAGCCACACATGCCTTTTCCCTCAAGAGAGACAGCTTCAGAGGCATATAGCAGTAGTTCAGTGGCAGACCATCTGCCTTGCATGCAGATTCAATCCCCAGCATTTCCAGGCAGCTACTGCCAGTCAGTGTAGAACAGAGGTGAGGAACCTCAGGCCTATAGGCCAAATGCAGCCCATACTCATCAACTCTCTCTCTCTGGCCTTTCAGACTCTTTAGGCTACTGAAACTCAACCACATCCCCTCCCATCAGGCCACAGCCCTCCTTGAGTATTTATCCCCAGCTGAAAAGTGTCTTTGAACTGTGAGAATGCTTCTTGCATGTCTAGATGGAGGATTAAAAGGGGTGTGTGAGCACACTAGCCTATTGAAGAAAGGCAGAAGTTACATTCGTTGCTCCACACAATTTTGTCTCTGGCCCCACCAAGTTCGCTGAGAGGTTGCTCAGAGGGGAATGAATACTTGGAATAAATAATATTTATGGGGTGAGAGTCCATGGCAAGCCCCCACCCACAAATTGTAGCCTACTACTCCCCCACATCTCCCTTTCTTTTAGCCCGGACCTTTTCTCACTTTCTTCTTTTATTAAAGAAGCACTTCAAATACACTTCATGATCTGCTATACAAAATCAATTATATCTTGCATGTAAAAGCTGAATGTCAGTGGGAAAGCTAGGCTAAAACTCCTTCCTGGCACACTAGCTTTCATTTTGCAGGGAATTATTTCCTGAGGTGTTCTCAAAAATGCAAGGCCTTCCTTGAAGTCAGAAGCAGTATATCCTTTGTTTTGTTTACTTGTTCCCTCCCCCTCCCCCCCATTTATTTTAAATAATTCTCAACTGCCTTTCAGGGCAAAAAAAAAAAGAAAAGGAAAACCTTTCCTAAGGCGGCTCACATAAAAATATAAAGACGTTACTTTAAAACAGCAATTAGAAAAATACCAGAGTCTGGCCATGTAGTTTGTACAATGAATTAGACCATTTAAGAGCACTATTGTAAACCAGCAGTAAAATAACCACTAACTATTCGAAGCAAGCCCCTTAAGTAAAAGACATCTCAACTGAAAGCATTTGAAACAGATGGGTGTTTAAGGCCTTTACGGAGTCAGTACTGATGGGAATAGCTGCCGGCCTTTGCCCACCCTCAACAGTCACCTCCTTGCAGCCCTCCCATCAGAGTACCTGAACTGTTCTATCCCACCTGGTTGTTGTAAGAACTGTAACTTTAAGAAAGTGTCTCTGAACTCCCCCGCCCCCAATCCTGTTTCTTTGTGTGCTATGTCTTTTAAGTTTTAAATCTGAGGGCATGGACGTAGTTCTGCATTACTGCAGATCTTTGCTAGCCACTCTGGGGCCTTTTTTTGGCTAAAGAGCTGGGTTAAGAAAAGCTGTAAATAATAAATATATCCAGGGTGGGGTGGTTGTTTGCGTGTGCTGAGAACATCCTGTCTCTACAGTGGTACCTCGGGTTACAGGCGCTTCAGGTTACAGACGCTTTGGGTTACAAACTCCGCCAGCCAGGAAGTGGTTGCTCCAGGTTAAGAACTTTGCCCCAGGATAAGAACGGAAATCGCGCGCCAGCGGCAGCAGAAGGCCCCATTAGCGAAAGCATGCACTGGCGGAGGAATAGGAGTGTGGGGGGGGCACACCTCTCCCATCAGCGTGATCCCGGCAAGGTGCCATCGCTGCTGCCTCCCTGCCCGCGCTGGGCGCCACATCACCACAGGCAACCCGCCCCGCCCCCAGGACGCACACCAGCCCCACCCTGCCTGCTCTCCGCCAGTGAAAGCATGCCTCAGGTTAAGAACCATTTCAGGTTAAGAACAGACCTCTGGAACGAATTAAGTTCTTAACCTGAGGTACCACTGAGGTACCTATTTCTAATTGATCTTATGGGTGGACAAGTGATCAAGTCCTCTGGTGCTAACCTTAAGGCCCAGACTAGTTCATACAGAACCGACCCTTTTAATAACCTGGCCCCAAACCATTTAGGGTAGTAAAGGGCTTAGGGATGAATTAATCAGGCTGTATCCATTCCATGTTAATATCTTCAAGACCATTCTGTCCCTTATTCGGCAGATCTAACTTCTTAAAAATTAAAAAGTTTAGTTTCTACACATTTTGAACACATTCTTCCTCTGCAACACATGTATTTCCATGTGCCTTTAAAATACACATTTCTGTACACATTTTTCTCCTTAGAAATATGCATTTTTGTATGGATTTTTTAAAACTGCATCACAAAAGAAGTACATAATCTGACAAATAAGACATTCCAATCTGCATTCCAAACAACATTAAGTCTGGGACCTGTAAATTAGGTTAGTTCATTCTAAAATGTGGACCACACGGATTTCTACATCACTAATCTGGAGGTTGGCAGGTTCTTAATCCTGAGACTAAACGGACATTTGCTCTGATCCCTCAGGACTCTTCCTATGTTTATGTTTTTCTCTAGACAAACACAATTCCCCGATTTTTCTTCTTCTTTTTGCTAATCTTCAACATTCATTTTTAGCTGCTTTCAAAAAATAAATCCCTGCTGACGTTTCCTCTGTGGTGTTGCACAATTTGGGGGTGACCCTTCCCCCAAGGTAAAATGAACACCTTAAAGGACTAATGAAGACATTTAAACAAAGCTGACCTCTTCTGCATAATTCCTGAGGAGCTTCAGGAACGTAGAATCTCCCCTGGTAGATTTATTCCGCTTCAGGCATGCAACTTTAATCCTTCATTTGACAGGTGTTGATATGGAGAGAATGCAAATTCCTGTTGTGATTATCCTCCTGGTGCATGAAGATGAGGACAACTGTGCTCTGCTCTTTATGACAGAATAGAAATGCACAGGAAATGTGTTGCTGGTGTGGGTTTTACAGCCGCGGACACTACACTCCTCAGCTTGCTTCAATCTTTACCCTAGATGGTGTGGATTACAACTCCATACCCTCCAACATTCCTCAGATGAAAATAGGGACATTCTATTCTGCATTGGTGTCTGTCTGCCTCCGTCCCTCTGTGTGCACCTCCCCAGAGGCTGGGGCAGGGATGCAGGTGCAGTGGCTAAAAGAAGCAAGCCAGAGCCAAGCAACCATAATGGTCACTCTTCAGCGCTTGGTGCTCCTCACAGCTATGGCAGCGGCCTCACAGACTTTCTTTATGAGAGACTCACTGACTGAGAAGTGGGGAAATGGTGAAAAATATAGAGGAGGAGGAGGAGGAGGAGGAGGAGGAGGAGGAGGAGGAGGAGGAGGAGGAGGAGTAGTTTGGATCTGATATCCCTACCTGAAGGAGTCTCAAAGCGGCTAACATTCTCCTTTACCTTCCTCCCCAACAACAAACACTCTGTGAGGTGAGTGGGGCTGAGAGACTTCAAAGAAGTGTGACTAGCCCAAGGTCACCCAGCAGCTGCATGTGGAGGAGTGGAGACGTGAACCCGGTTCACCAGATTACGAGACTACCGCTCTTAACCACTACACCACACTGGCTGAGCTTCCTCTGAAGATCGTTCAGAAACTGGTGCAATATTTGGCAGCCAGGTTTCTCACTGGGGCAAAACAACTTGAGCAATTACACCAATCCTGGCCTGACTGCACTGGCTGCCAATTAATTTATGGGCTCAATTTAAAGTACTGGTTTTGACATATAAAGCCTTAAACAGCTCAGGGCCACAGTACCTCAAGGACTGCCTCTCTCCATATGAACCTATCCAGACCCTGAGATCATCCTCTGAGGCCCTACTTCATGTGCCTCCTCCACAAGAGGTCCAGAGGGTGGCTTCCCATTTGTGGGACTTTTGGTTGGCACTTTCATTATATACCTTTAGGTGCCAGGCAAGAATGTTCTTGTTCCTCCAGGCTTTTGGCTAACATCCTATATCCTTTTAAATGTGTTTGTGGGGGGAGGGTGCACGAGGGAGGGTTATTGGTCTGTTTTGTTTTTATTATATTTTTTGTGTTTTTATCTTGTGCTTTTATGCAATGATTCACCCTGAGATCTATGGATGAAGGATGGTATAAGAATTAAATATCACCATCATCAAAAGTTGTCTGTTGTTGTGTTTTTTTAAAAAAAAAAAAAAAAAAACTTAACTTACATAAAATATTTTTGCCCTGCTCTTCAGCCAAAAGGGTTCTTAGGACAAATCAAGGAAACAATAAATAAAACCACAAATATATTGGTATCTGAAGAAGTGTGCATGCACACGAAAGCTCATACCAAGAACAAACTCAGTTGGTCTCTAAGGTGCTACTGGAAAGAATTTTTGATTTTGTTTTGACAAATATATTTGTATTTCAAAATATATAAATATATATATCTATCCTCTGAAGGTGCCCTTCACAACCCCCCCCCTGGATGTATCTTCCCACAATTTGACATGCATGATCCACTCTGAAGGCACTCCTGTATGTGAATTTCATATAAATTGGCCTGAAGGGGGAAATCTCACAGCTGTTTGTAGGTTCCCCATTATAGTGTATGGGGAACTGAGAGGTTCCAGAGCACAGATTGAAGCAAAGAAAGTGCAGAGTGACTCAGAAAATACTATTTTTAAAAAAGAATGAAACAGCCTAGGTACAAGGCAAATCTTGGTACCCATGCACACCCCTAATATATACAGTCATCATGACTTTTTGTAGTTGATAGACTTACCCTCCAAGGATTTGTCTAGTCTTTTAAAGCCATCTAAGACTTCCATTCTGAAGGAAGTTAGCCCTGAGTGCTCACTGGAAGGACTGATCCTGAAGCTGAGGCTCCAATACTTTGGCCACCTCATGAGAAGAGAAGACTCCCTGGAAAAAGACCCTGATGTTGGGAAAGATTGAGGGCACAAGGAGAAGGGGACGACAGAAGATGAGATGGTTGGACGGTGTTCTTGAGTCTGACCAAACTGCAAGAGGCAGTGAAAGACAGGCATGCCTGGCGTGCTCTGGTCCATGGGGTCACGAAGATTCGGACACGACTGAAGAAAATCAACAAAGCCTTCTAAGCTGTTTAAGCTGGTGGCCCTCAACTCCTGTAATAACAAATTCTATTTACATCAAATTGTAAAGGTATATTAAATTGTTGATTGAATTGTATAGTTTTAATAATCAAGGTAGTGAGTAAGTAATTGTATTTTCATAATCTGTAACAGCGGTCTGCAAAATTTTCAGCAGGGGGCCAGTCGACTGTCCCTCAGACCTTGTGGGGGAGCAGACTTTATTTGGGAGGGAATAAACGAATTCCTCATAATGGACGATAAGATTTTCAGAATCAAGTCTGATAGAACAAAGTCAAACAAGGGACCAGGAGACTGTTTGGTCTTTTTCAACTCAAGATTGCTGAAGAATAAGATCTTGCAGAAAAGGAAACAGGATAGATGACAGAAACATAACAATCTTTAAAGAAATTCCAAAAAGATTTCCAGAGAAAAAGACAAAATTACAAGACACTGACAGATGCATTAAAGATTAATGCAGTAAGATATAAATGGGGATTCCCAGAGGGAATATAAATGGGAATTCCCAGAGGGACAGAAGAAAGACACTCAGAAATCCAGAAGAAGTTGGGAAATTCTGGAGAAAATACAGAAGAGAGCAGGGAGGTGAAGTTATACAGAAGAGAGAAGAAGAGTGGCAAAGCCCAGAAAGAGAGTAAAAGAAAAGATATTAAGAAGAACAATTAGAAGTAATTTAATAGATCAACTTTAACTCCTTTTCTGTGAAATTAACCTTGATTTTATTTCTAAAAGTGTGATTAATAAAGTGTGATGAATCTGAACATTATTTCGTGAAATATTAATGGTTTAAATAACAAAACAAAAAGAAACAAAACTGAACATATCCTAAAAAAGAAGAACTGGAATATAATCTGCCTCCAGGAAACGCACATAGCTAGAAAACAGGAGATTTTTAATTAACAAGAGGTTAGGTGCAGAGGTTATAGCCTCAGATGTACAATAAAAGTGAGGGATTGTAATATATATAAACCCAAAGATAGACTCTAAATTAATATTTAAAGATGACGATGGCAGGACATTGGGAGTGCAACTGACAAGAGAAAAAGAAAAAACAATACTGTTGGGTGTCTATGCCCCAGATGGAAACAAATCCGTATATTTTAAATCACTGGAGGAAAAACTCTTGGAATACAATAATGATGATATGATTCTAATGGGGGATCTCAGTGGGGTCACCACATTAGAGAAAGACAGAATGGAAAGGTGGGAAACATCTAAGGAAGGGAAACTTCTTAAATCATTCTTCCAAATGGTACAATTAGACACATGAAGAGACAAACACATAGAAGAGAAACAATATACTTTCTATTCAGAAGTGAAAAAATCAGCAAGCAGAATAGACCGAATATGGATATTGACTAATTTAAGAACATTAATTTAAAATCTATCAACCAGTCATTTTCATATTGCCAAAACCAGTATTTTTTCAGCCTTCCCAGTGCCTGGGTAAATAGGAATATTTCAAAATTCCTCCTGAAAGTCAATAATGAGGGATGCAGATACACCACAGAAGGGAGCGCATTCCACAAATGGGGATCTGCCATTAAAAAGGTCCTGTCACAGGTCAACACCAACTACACCAACTGCTTTACCTGCACATCATAGGGTCCAGGTTGGTTTATACTGGAGAAGGCACTGTTTAAGTTACTTGTGTCCCAAACCTTTCAAGGCTTTATATGGCATTACAAACACCCTGCGTTGGTCCCAGTCGTTTACTTGCAGCCAGTCCAGTGCTTTCAGGACCAGAGACATACATGATCCCAATGGGTTGCCCCACTTACTAGCCTAGCAGCCACATTCCACACTAGCTATAGCCTCCATCCCATTTCTAAGGGCAGCCCCACATTAGAGGGCATTAGAGTAATCCAGTAGATATAAATGTTCTCTTTTTCAGACTAAACATACTCTTTTGACCCTTCCTCATAGGAATCTGTCCAGCTGCTGAATGTCTATTAGGATGGTGGTTGTAAGGGGGCTTGAGTGGGGATGGGACGCCCACCCCCATTCTGAAGGCCTAACCTTACCAATGCTACCATTTTTGGGGCTACAGTGTTGTTTATCAACTCCTTCCCTTTGTTCTGACAGCCTAGGAGGATGGCTACTAATTCTCAGAGTAGGTGAACAGGGACAGGCAATGCAGTAGGTTCAAGGCACTTTTAGTTGCCCGGGAATAGAAATTAGATACACGGTTTAAATATACAGCGCCGTTGTCTCCTCTGTGTCTGTGTCTGAATTCTGTAGAGCAATTTTCAGCTTGTTACCCTCCAGGCCTGACGCAACCATGTCTTGTAAAAGAACAAATTGATCCTGTTTACAGTTTGCCAACGTTTTTGCAAGCATTGGTTAAGCTCTGATAGAATCATCCATGCTGCAAAAGACACAGAGATAAGTATGTTCGCTTGTTCGCTTGTCCTGAGGAGATTACACTACAACTAATGAGGCAAGGATTAGAGACAAATAAGCCACGGGCATAGCCTGATCCATAAGCCAGCTAAACTGGCATATTTGGAAATGAGAGTCGCGGGGGGGGGGGGAGTTGCCAAGGGAATTAATGTCATTAGAGATCCCCATCTTAGGAAGGTTTCTTTCTGTGTTATAGTACCTGCCATGCAACCTCATGTGTATTTGAACACAAGGTTTCTACCTGGGTGTCTTTAAAGAAGCATTTCTGTTGCAGGATCACAGCATTTTACCTCTCCTTAGCTTTCTTTGCTTGTTGTCGTTGTTTAGTTGTTTAGTCGTTGGGTGGAAGCACGATCAAATGGCACAGGTATCTACAGGTAAGTGCCTTAGAGACTAAGTTTGTTCTTGGTATGAGCTTTCGCATACACACAAAAGCTCATACCAAGAACAAACTTAGTTGGTCTCTAAGATGCTACTGGAAGGATTTTTTTATTTTCTATTTTCTTTTGACTATGGCAGACCAACACGGCTACCTACCTATTACAGGTAAGTGGTCAGCAGACAGCGCAATACACTTTCCCCCACTGTAGAGTGGCAGAGAGTTTCTAAGCAACCTCTGGCCAATCAGAAGTAGAAACTAGACTACTAAGGTATCCTTCAGGGAAAACATAGGCCAATCAGGTTGCGGATTCATTTCCATCTGGAGCTGGATTGGGTGGCTCCTGTGGACCAATCAGACTGCTGCATTCTGGATCCTATTGTTCTAGGATTCAGCTCAGTACATAACAGTTTCCAGGAAATGTAAATTTCATCTTTTGTTGTTGTTTAGTCGTTTAGTCGTGTCCGACTCTTCGTGACCCCATGGACCAGAGCACGCCAGGCACGCCTGTCTTTCACTGCCTCCCGCAGTTTGGTCAAACTCATGTTGGTAGGTTCGAGAACACTGTCCAACCATTTCGTCTTCTGTCATCCCCTTCTCCTTGTGCCCTCCATCTTTCCCAGCACCAGGGTCTTTCCCAGGGAGTCTTCTCTTCTCATGAAGTGGCCAAAGTATTGGAGCCGCAGCTTCAGGATTTGTCCTTCCAGTGAGAACTCAGGGCTGATTTCCTTCAGAATGGATAGGTTTGATCTTCTTGCAGTCCATGGGACTCTCCAGAGTCTCCTCCAGCACCAGAATTCAAAAGCACCAATTCTTCGGCGATCGGCCTTCTTTATGGTCCAGCTCTCACTTCCATACATCACTACTGGGAAAACCATGGCTTTAACTATACGGACCTTTGTCGGCAAGGTGATGTCTTTGCTTTTTAAGATGCTGTCTAGGTTTGTCATCGCTTTTCTCCCAAGAAGCAGGCGTTTTTTGATTTCGTGAGGGAAATGCAACTGAGCCTGTGAAGACTGGTCCATTTAGGCCAATGCAGCACCTTCCCCGCCAACCTCAGACAGTCCTCAAAGAGCACTTGCCTGCTTCCTTTCGTATAACCAGCCCAGGGGGTGACCCTGGTTGTCAGCTTCCTCCTCCCATAGTCTCAGTTTTGACCTGCAGAACCCATCAAGGAGGAAGAGGAGGAGGATGGGAACAAAACTAGAAATAGTTGGCTGTGCCTGCCATTGGCTCTGGCTCTGCCTCTCCCATTTCCATTCCTTTCAAGGGCATGCATAGAAGTAATACTTGGGGTGAGATGAAGGACGATGTCTCCTAATTCCAATGGCACATCACTGGACTGACTCAGACCATAGATCAAGAGATGCAGTCAGGGCCATCGGGGCTGTGCCTGAATGGGTGTTTTACTGCATTATTATTCGATTATATGTATCAGAACCAACCTATAGCAAACAGCTTTAATTTAACAAATTCTGCAAGATATGCAGGAGCAAATAGTTGCAGGCTCATTAGAGCAGAACAAGCCGCATTCATCAGAACAGTGAATTTCTTGACGTTGGCCTTCCTCCAGAACACCACAGAGAGTCAAGGCCTGGCAGACAGAACCTCCTGAGCTTTTCACTATAAATGATCTGGGGGAAGGAACACAAGAATGTAGGGTCAGCACTGTGGGATCCAGACAAAGACCCACCTAGTCCAGAATTCTCTTCTCACAGTGGCCAAGTAGATAACCTTAGGAGGTCCACAAGTAGGACTTAAGTGCAACTGCATTCTCCCCACCTTTGATTCTCAGCAACTAGTGTTCAGAGGCATGCTGCCTCCAGCAGTGGAGGTAAAACATAGCCCTTGAGACTAAGAGATCCGCATTTCTGCTTGTCCCACTGCTTTCCCCTGGGAAAACCTGCTCTTCATTGCTGAATCACAGCAAATGCCAATCGGGTTTTCCATAGATTGACGTTTGCTCTGATTCAGTTGTAAAGAGCAGGCTTTCCTAGGGGAAAGTGGTGGGACAAACAGAAAACTTATTGGACCAGTGCCTAGAAAGCATGTGGAAAATAAGCAAAAAAACCTCTTGGACCTGTGCTTTCTACGCATGAGACAAGCGAAGTGTGGACCACACCTGGAATACTGTGTCCCGTTCTGGGTGCCACAATTTAAGAAGGAAGTTGACAAGCTGAAACATGTGCAGAGGAGGACAACCAAGTTGAGCAAGGGTCTGGAAGCCAAGCTTTAAGCAGAACAGGTTGAAGGAGCTGGGTATGTTTAGCCTGGTGAAGAGAAGACTGAGAGGATATATGATTGTTGTTGTTGTTGTTGTTCAGTCGTTCAGTCGTGTCCGACTCTTCGTGGCCCCATGGACCAGAGCACGCCAGGCACGCCTATCATTCACTGCCTCCCGCAGTTTGGCCAAACTCATGTTAGTAGCTTCGAGAATACTGTCCAACCATCTCATCCTTTGTCGTCCCCTTCTCCTTGTGCCCTCCATCTTTCCCAACATCAGGGTCTTTTCCAGGGAGTCTTCTCTTCTCATGAGGTGGCCAAAGTACTGGAGCCTCAACTTCAGGATCTGTCCTTCTAGTGAGCACTCAGGGCCGATTTCCTTGAGAATGGATAGGTTTGATCTTCTTGCAGTCCATGGGACTCTCAAGAGTCTCCTCCAGCACCATAATTCAAAAGCATCAATTCTTCGGCGATCAGCCTTCTTTATGGTCCAGCTCTCACTTCCGTACATTACTACTGGGAAAACCATAGCTTTAACTATACGGACCTTTGTTGGCAAGGTGATGTCTTTGCTTTTTAAGATGCTGTCTAGGTTTGTCATTGCTTTTCTCCCAAGAAGCAGGCGTCTTCTAATTTCGTGACTGCTGTCACCATCTGCAGTGATCATGGAACCCAAGAAAGTGAAATCTCTCACTGCCTCCATTTCTTCCCCTTCTATTTGCCAGGAGGTGATGGGACCAGTGGCCATGATCTTAGTTTTTTTGATGTTGAGCTTCAGACCATATTTTGCGCTTTCCTCTTTCACCCTCATTAAAAGGTTCTTCAATTCCTCCTCACTTTCTGCCATCAAGGTTGTATCATCAGCATATCTGAGGTTGTTGATATTTTTTCCGGCAATCTTAATTCCGGTTTGGGATTCATCCAGCCCAGCCTTTCGCATGATGAATTCTGCATATAAGTTAAATAAGCAGGGAGACAATATACAGCCTTGTCGTACTCCTTTCCCAATTTTGAACCAATCAGTTATTCCATATCCTGTTCTAACTGTAGCTTCTTGTCCCAAATAGAGATTTCTCAGGAGACAGATGAGGTGATCCGGCACTCCCATTTCTTTAAGAACTTTCAATAGTTTGCTGTGGTCGACACAGTCAAATGCTTTTGCGTAGTCAATGAAGCAGAAGTAGATGTTTTTCCGGAACTCTCTAGCTTTCTCCATAATCCAGCGCATGTTTGCAATTTGGTCTCTGGTTCCTCTGCCCCTTCGAAATCCAGCTTGCACTTCTGGGAGTTCTCGGTCCACGTACTGCTTAAGCCTGCCTTGTAGAATTTTAAGCATAACCTTGCTAGCGTGTGAAATGAGTGCAATTGTGCGGTAGTTAGAGCATTCTTTGGCACTGCCCTTCTTTGGGATTGGGATGTAAACTGATCTTCTCCAATCCTCTGGCCACTGCTGAGTTTTCCAAACTTGTTGGCATATTGAGTGTAGCACCTTAACAGCATCATCTTTTAGGATTTTAAATAGTTCAGCTGGAATATCATCACTTCCACTGGCCTTGTTGTTAGCAAGGCTTTCTAAGGCCCATTTGACTTCACTCTCCAGGATGTCTGGCTCAAGGTCAGCAACCACACTACCTGGGGTGTATGAGACCTCTATATCTTTCTGGTATAGTTCCTCTGTGTATTCTTGCCACCTCTTCTTGATGTCTTCTGCTTCTGTTAGGTCCTTTCCACTTTTGTCCTTAATTGTGGTAATCTTTGTACGAAATGTTCCTTTCATATCTCCAATTTTCTTGAACAGATCTCTGGTTTTTCCCATTCTGTTATTTTCCTCTATTTCTTTGCATTGCTCGTTTAGAAAGGCCCTCTTGTCTCTCCTTGCTATTCTTTGGAAATCTGCATTCAATTTCCTGTATCTTTCACTATCTCCCTCGCATTTTGCTTGCCTTCTCTCCCCCGCTATTTTTAAGGCCTCATTGGACAGCCACTTTGCTTTCTTGCATTTCTTTTTCATTGGGATGGTTTTCGTTGCTGCCTCCTGTATAATGTTACGAGCCTCCATCCACAGTTCTTCAGGCACTCTATCCACCAAATCTAAGTCCTTAAACCTGTTTTTCACTTCAACTGTGTATTCATAAGGAATTTGATTTAGATTGTATCTTACTGGCCCAGTGGTTTTTCCTACTTTCTTCAGTTTAAGCTGGAATTTTGCTATAAGAAGCTGATGATCAGAGCCACAGTCAGCTCCAGGTCTTGTTTTTGCTGAGTGTATAGAGCTTCTCCATCTTTGGCTGCAGAGAATATAATCAATCTGATTTCGATGTCGCCCATCTGGTGATGTCCATGTGTAGAGTCGTCTCTTGTGTTGTTGGAAAAGAGTGTTTGTGATGACCAGCTTGTTCTCCTGACAGAACTCTATTAGCCTTTGCCCTGCTTCATTTTGAACTCCAAGGCCAAACTTGCCAGTTGTTCCTTTTATCTCTTGACTCCCTACTTTAGCATTCCAATCCCCTATAATGAGAAGAACATCCTTCTTTGGTGTCATTTCTATAAGGTGTTGTAAGTCTTCATAGAATTGGTCAATTTCAGTTTGGTGAAGAGAAGACTGAGAGGATATATGATAGCCACCTTCAAACACCTGAAGGGCTGTCCCATGGAAGAAGGAGAAAGATTTTCTGCTGCCCCAATGGATTCAAATTACAGGAAAGGAGATACCGACTAAACATTAGGAAAGACTTTCTGATAGTAAGAGCTGTTTGACAGTGGACTTGGCTACTTCTGAAGGTAGCAAACCCTTCTTCACTGGAGGTCTTTAAACAGAAGTTGAACAGCCATCTGTCGGGGATTCTTTAGTTGTGATTCCTGCATTGCAAGGGGTTGAACTGGATGACCCTTTGTGTCCTTTCCAATTCTACTGGATACTACTAAGCTATAATATTATAACTTCCATTCAACAGGGATGGGAAACCTATTGCTCTCCAACCTGCAACAGTTCAAGCCAGCATGGCCAGTGATCTGGGAGCTAGAGTCTGGCAACATCTGGAGTGCCATAGACTCTTCACTCCTGACATAGAAGAGTGTGCTGTTTACCAATTAAGATGGGTAGATGCAGTCTTTTTTTGCATGTGTCCACCCATGTCTATTCTGTTTCTGCAGGCCATAGGAAGGCATGTCCATTGAACATGACCCTCCTCCAGTGTGTTGACTCCCTAGATTAAAGAGCTGATATATCTAAAGAGGAGTTGCCTATAGACTCATGACAGTCTGCTAGCGGCAAAACTGAGGCTGGGAAGAGAATGTTAAAGCTGTATTCCCAGAACCAAGAGATACTGCAGATGTTCCCTGAATGTCCTGGACACTGCAGAGCATATTCTCTTTTATTGTCCACTACACAGTACGCTGCGTGAACCCGTGTTGTCCCCCCTTTTGGGTGGTTTGAAACCGCAGCATGGTGGAAGTGTTGGATTCTGTCTCTCTGACATTGACCAAGGGGTGACTGCGGGGGTAGCCGAGTTTTTGGCAGCAGTGCTTCAACAGGAGGAAATTCTAGATTTTACTAACACTCACATACAATCAGCCTATGAGTTTAAATGTTGTTTCTTTGTGTATATATATTTAAAGTTCCTGTACGTGAATCTTGCTCTCGCGATTTTACATGTAAATGCCTAATAAAGGTTTGATAAGTATAAGTTCTGTTAAAGACTGACCCTCACCTCTCTCCTATACCACCACCTCCCTCCTTTAGCAGCATGCTTTCTTGAGCAGACATCTATGCCTCCTCTGCAGTGTGCCAGTAATGACCCCCCTGTGCCAATACTTGCTGAAAGGCAGTGGATGGGTTAAGATGATCCTGCAAAAAACTGAAGTGTGTAAGGGCATCTTTAGACCAGCTGGATAGATCCTGAAATTCCAGCTGCTTTGATTAGCACTGAACTTCACTGTGATCCCATTCTAGAGGCAAGTGGCTGAAAACCATGAGCTCCCTGCTGCTGAAATTGCTAATGAGCTGCTTGTTTGGCATGTGTCCACCTGCTGGCTAGGGGAAAGGCCTTCAACTGCCAGTTACCAGCTGCCACTGTCTGTTGTTAGAAAAGAGCTCACCTATCGGCAAGAATGAAAACTGCAGCTGGGTCCAACCTTTCCTTCCTTACTTTCGTTCCCTCTGAGAAAAGCATCACACAGATCAGTTCATTTTAATTCCTTTGATCCACAGTGATCCATAATTTTAATATAACAGTTTTTGAAAAAATACATACAGAATTGTTTGCACGTGTTTTATTGTATTGCATGTTGCTCTGGGGTGCTTCATAAGAAGCTATTCATAAATGAAATTAATGATTTATTTACTGCAGGAACTGCTGCATTCTTCCCTTGATCACAAAAAACATTTTTTATTATTATTTCTGGAAGATTTATAAACCACTTGATCAAAGAGCTCTTCAGGTGGTATACAAATACAATCATAGATGAAACACAGCTACAATCCACAAACCACTAGGAAAAAAATCCACAAACCATTTTAAAAAAACAAAAAAACCAAACATATAGAAAAAGCTAAAACAAAGCTAAAACCAACATAACTTTTCATAGATTCCCAGGTGAAGCGATGGTTTCCTCAACTAAAACCTGGTTAATCTTGGTTCAGATGAAAACTTTAGGAAATGTACAGAAAAGTCAGCTTTCTTCACTGAAACTTCAAGAGAAACCAGTGGTGACATACATAGAATCACAGAATCTTAGAACTGGAAGGGATCATCCAATGCACGAAGCTCGACAAAATAATCCATGACAGATGGCCATTCAACCTCTGCTTAAAACCCGCCAAGGAAGGGGAGTCCACCACCTCTTGTGCTTGATTGGACTTGTTGGGTGGAAGGCAGGGAGACCCAACGGTAGATGAAGCCAGAGCCAATGACAGACAGAGCCACCTAAGTCTGTCCCTATCCTCCTTCCACCTGAATTCTACAAGGGAAACACTGAGGAGGAAGCCAACAGCTATGCCTGTGAGTTAGAAGGCAGGCAGGTGATGACTGGTTGAGAATAAAGTGAGTCTAGTGGGGCTGTGCTGCACTTGCTGTAACATGGACCAGCCTCAGGAACCATCACAGCCCCAGTTCTGAGAACAGCCAGGCCACTGGCACCAATGGGGGGGGGGGAGCCAGTCAAGTCCACCTTGCTCACATCACTTGCAGAGGGGCAAGAGTGAAGCCCTGATTCCTGAACTTCAGAGTAGGGACCTGGTGTTTGAAACCCTCAAACAGGGTCTTCCCTGAGTCTGGCCTCCATAATGAAGCAAATCCCACCCTACCTGTGCCCACTTACCATGCAAAACATATGGAGAAGGGATACCAAAGTGTTTGGCTCCAGGCTCTTGGGCTGTCTGTCAGCCATGTAGGATGTAGCACAGTTATAGTGGGAGACCTTTTCCTCGTGATCAACTTTTCGGGATCCATATGAGCAGCATGAAAGGTAAGAGTGGGTGTGACCAGAAGCAAAAAGTAGCCAAGCTAAGGGAGAAAATGGGCAGAGTATTGGACGTGACACTTATCTGTGTGCATTATGCTATATTGCAGGCACACAAAATTCAGAGGTGTCTATACACACACACACACACACACACACACCTCCATCCATCCATCCAGCCAAGCATTATCACAATTCAAGGGCACACTAGCCAGGCAGAGACATTTTGGAGGACTTGGAGCAGGGCTGGTGAAAGGTGTGGCCTCAGGAGAGCAGTGTGTTGCATGGGGGAGAGTCCTGGGGGCCAATTAGAGAGTTCTGGAGGGACACTTTTGAGCCCTGGGCCTGAGGCTCTGCACCTCTGACACAAGGAATCCCTTGGAGCAAGGATTCCAGTCAAACTACTTGCTTGTACCCAGTGATCTATCTTTGGCCTTGGAAGCTTGCTTCTCTTGCTTCTTCCAGGCTCTATGACTTCATTGCTTCCTCATAACTTTAACCAATTAATTTCAGACTTCTATTTCGTTATACAGTTCTCTTATAATTTGACTTCCCACCTTCCCTTCCATGTTGTTTTTATACCCATCCCTTTTATATACTGCATAACCCCCCTTTTACCTAATACAAATTCCTCTATTACATCACACATTTCTTCTAATATATATAGTCCTCTATTTCATATACTATCATTTCTTCCCATTGCTCAAATTTCCAAATCCTACCTATGATTTCATTTGCTGCTTCTTCTTCTTCTTCTTCTTCTTCTTCTTCTTCTTCTTCTTCTTCTTCTTCTTCTTCTTCTTCTTCTTCTTCTTCTCCTCCTCCTCCTCCTCCTCCTCCTCCTCCTCCTCCTCCTCCTCCTCCTCCTCCTCCCCCCAAAATGGCACCCACTTCTCCATAAATTGTCCGTTGTGTTGATTTCTTATTCTTGCTGTTAGCTTAGCCAGTTCTGCATAATCCATTAATTTTAGGAACCATTCTTCTTTTGTTGAACTTCTTTCTTCTTTCCAGTTCTGCACATAAAAGATTTTGGCTGTTGTTGTTGTTGTTGCATACATAAATGATTTAATCATCTTCTTGAGAGCTCTGACATTCTCTCTGTTGTTTCTTGCTACTTTCCATTAAGAACCAAAGCCTGCTTCCTTCCCAGGTGTGCTGTCGTTGCTGGCAGGGTTGGTGGGGGGGCCTGACTGCTAACAATAAGGACATGTGCACAACAGCACTGTCAAAGCACATGGACAACCTTGATGATCTGGAAGAGAACTCTTGGGAGAAAGCAAGCTCTTCTTCAGTTTTCTCCAAGAAAGAAAGCTGGTTCAGAACTAAGCTAAGGGATTGCTGTTTATCATGTATTTCAAGGAAGACATGCACTTTCCAAATGGGTTGTACAGCACTTGCAATATGCCTCTGAATTCCAGTTGTTGGGAATCACAAGCAGATAGTGTGCTTTTGCACTCAGGTCATGCTTCTGGGCTTCCCATGGGTATCTGGTTGGTCACTGTGAAAGCAGGATACTGCATTAGGTGGGCCTTTGGCCTGATCCAGCAGTATTCTCTTTATCTTCTTGTGGGATATCATGCTAGTTCATCTTTATGCAAGCAATATCAGTCCTTGCCAAGGGCTGAAGCACAAACGTAACTCAGAATGTCACCAAATGAAATCCGACTGAGCAAATGATTCCAGATCAGTCAGCATCTTCGAATGCCTAAAATGTCTCTCCAATTAAGGAGGGTGGTGGTGTGTGTTTTCCGCCCCCGCCCCAATGAAAAAGTAATGGAGATACTAATGTGAAACTTTATGGCACTGCAGGTGACCATTTCCTGGGATCGCCGTGGACCTTCCCCATCGCAGAGGTCTTTGTATCACAGATGGCATTTTACATATAGCAGTAAAATGAAACTTAGAACTTTTGACATATGTTGGGTTTTTTATGCTTTTCCTTGTCCTCATGGAAGCCCACTGGGCTTCAAGCGATATCCCATTTTGCATACATCAGCTTAATGTTCAAAGGGAGCAGATGGGATGCCGGCCTGTACTTCTTGCTTCAATTGGTAAAATAGGAACAGGGAGAAGAGAGAGAGAGAGAGAGAGAGAGAGAGAGAGAGAGAGAGAGAGAGAGAGCCTGTAATATTAAAGAGGAGAAAGAGGGAAAAGATGGAGCCTTATTCATAAATGCAATATGCTTTCCTTCCACAGCCAAGTCACATTATAGAATTAGTGCTCTCTGTCTCCCCCAGCATGTTTCTGGAATGAGTTGGCAGTCGTCACCTGTTTTTCAGACTCCAATAGCTTTAGGCTCAGGAAATGTCTCCCTTCTGATTTCTTCCAGAGTTACATTTTTAGCATATTTAGTCCTGATTTAAATTGATCCAATTAAATGCTTGGGAGAACCATGGGAGAAGGAGGACCATACTTAGCAAGGAGAGTGCTGTTGCACACAGGTCCTGCTTGTGGGATTCCCATGGGCACCTGGTTGGCCACTGTAAGAGCAGGGTGCTGGACTAGATGAGCCTTTGGTCTGATCCAACAGGGCACTGCTTAACTTTATATGCTTTATCCATCCTCCATCTTTCTATCCACTTATAAGATGTAGTCACGTCCACCGATTTAGATAGCTTTTAAGGATTATTAGATAAATTAATGGAGGATTGTGGCTACTTACTGCAATTGCTATGTTCTGCTCCTACTGTCAGAAGCAGTATACCTCCAACTACCAGTCACTGGGAATTTCAAGTGGGGAGAATGCAGTTGCATTCAGGTCCTGCTTGCAGGCTTCCTATAGGCAACTGCTTGGCTGCTGTGAGAACACAATATTGGATAGATGGGCCCTTGGCCTGATCCAGTAGGGCTCTTCTTAGGTTTGTAACAAGTGTGCAGAAAGAGTAACTTGTACAACATGATTGGTTTCTACCCATACTCACCTCTGAATAAATCCCATAGCAGTAAACCATATGCATCAGTGCACCAATGTCCAATACCTATGCTGGCCTAGTCAAACCACCATCACCCACTCCACACCCACACAGAAATTCAAGGGGAAGGAGCAGTGTAATGTGGAAATGGGACAGAATAAAAAACTAGAGTGAAAATATGCAAATGTAACATGCATGGGACTAATCCATCCATCCCTCGAGCTCAAGATGACATGTGCTCTCACTTCTGCTATGAATTCACTCCCACAAGATGTAGTGACGGCCACCTCACAAGGTTCCCGGTACTTCCACTTCATTGATCAGTCCCTAAATGGTTGGGTGGCACCTCGTACGCCTCCTTCCAGCAACTCTTGCAGCCAAGTGGGTGCCAAACATATTGCTCTGCTTTCCTTTGGACCACATCAGAAAGATCAAGTCTTATCATCTGGAAAGCCCAGGACCTCCATAAACACTGCCAAGGTTTGCATCCCAGGGAGGTCACTTTGGTGCAGTTAACACAGCAGTTTGACTTCACCCATGGAGGTGTACTCCATTGTCTCCTAAGACAGATTCCAGCAACATCAATCCAGGAGCATTCTTGTTTACAGTTCTAAGTGGTGAGTGGTGGGTTTTCTCCACACGTACATATACTTTTTTCCTTTGCAATTTTCTAAAAGCTACGCCACAGCTGAAAATGGTGGTGGTGATGATGATGATGATGATGAAGAAGAAGAAGAAGAGGAGGAGTTTGGATTTGATATCCCGACTTATCACTCTCCGAAGGAGTCTCAAAGCAGCTAACATTCTCCTTTCCCTTCCTCCCCCACAACAAACACTCTGTGAGGTGAGTGGGGCTGAGAGACTTCAGAGAAGTGTGATAGCCCAAGGTCACCCAACAGCTGCATGTGGAGGAGGGGGGACGCGAACCCGGTTCCCCAGATTACGAGTGAAATATACTCGGAGTCCAGTGTGAATTTCATGCTCTTTATTCAGCTCATAGTAGTGAGGAATGCAGTTCCCCCAAAACGTTTGCTTTATATACACTATTTACACAATGGGCCCCACGTGATTGGCTAATTCCGGGATACTCCTGTATGCCAATCGGAGTGCGGATTCACTTCCACCTGGAGCTGGATTGGGTGGCTCCTGCGGACCAATCAGACTGCTGCAATCTCAATCCTATTGTTCTGGGACCAATCAGACTGCTGCAATCTCAATCCTATTGTTCTGGGACCAGTCAGACTGCTGCAATCTCAATCCTATTGTTCTAGGATCAATCAGACTGCTGCAGTTTGGATCCTATTCAACTCAGTACATAACAACGAGAATACCACTCTTAACCACTACACCACACTGGCTCTCCTGCTTCCTTAATGGTCTGGAAATGGGGATAAAATGCTCCAGGAGCAACATGATGTGATCATATAGTGAGGCCATTCTTGGTGGCGGCCAGAGGCACAAACTATAGGGGGCTCTGGGTACCTGAGCACCCACACTGCAGGGCCCCAACGCTATTTCTGAGGTCTTGCAAAGCCTCGGAAATTTCAAAAGCCTTCCTCTCTTAGGCCTTGCAATACATCAGAACCTGACTTCTGGTGCCAACTGAAATCAGGTCTGGAGGCGGGGGGGGGGGGGGGGTTGCGCACATGACATCATGATGTCACGCCGCAATGTAACATCATGACATCACGTGCACTGGGTACCCATAACTTGGGGCCCAAGTTGACTCCCCTGGTGGCGGTAATACGGTTGCCCCCCCTGTGGCTCCATACAAGTATTCATCTGTGTTTCTTATACACAGACACGCCATGTTCACACACAGTTTCAACAGGTTTATATAGATAACTGATGAATATATATGATAAATATATTGTCATCATCAACTTGTTTACCACTTTGCCACAAAATTCTGCACAAAATGGCTCTCAATATACCAAATGAATTAAAAAAGATTGTGCTAGAAACAATTATAAATAATCACAATTGCTTATATCCAACTTTGTGCAGTGGCCCTGCTGAAATTAGTAGACCCAAGTTAGCCACATTCATTAATTTCAGTGGGTCTGCTCTGAGTGGGCAGATGGGAGGGTGTAACTTTCCCCCTTTTTAGTTTGGCACCTTTGAATGGAAGGGGAGTGCCAAATCTTCTGTTCCGGGGACTGGCCTTTTAAGAACCTCACAAGAGGGAGGAACCTAGGAGAGGGAATCTGGAAGCAGAGGCTTAAAAAAACCATCTCAGCTTGTGTTCAATCTTTGTTGAAGCAAGTTACTCACTTGGAGCTCTGTGTGACTCTGCAAAATCTTGGCTACAGAACCAGACCAGGACATAACGTATGGCTTTCCAGAGGGTATGGCAGTAACCACCATGAATAAAAAAATAAGTAACCTTACAATTCTATAAAAATGTCCTTCAGCCCTCAACTTTTATTCATTCTTCTTAGCTCAAATCCATTGTGATTCCACCCTGTGTAAGTAATATTCAGAGTAGATACATTTAAAATAATGGAAATTACTAGTAATTTAAGTGAATCTTCTCAACTCTCAGTAAAAGTTAGATACAATCCACTATCTTTTTTATATTCCTTCCAAAACATATTCTAAGAATTTATATATTTGGTTTTATTGTACCAGTAAACTTAAGTTTTCAGTGAGTCTTTTTGTATGTTTAGGGGTGCCTTCCCAATGATAGATAGATAGATAGATAGATAGATAGATAGATAGATAGATAGGAGTTATTGCATTATATTTTATGCAAGTTTACTTGTTGCCATTTATTTATGGATGGTTCCTGCCTTTTCATCCAATATTTTGCAATCCACACAGCAACCACCATATTTCCCACCATATTTCTGTCCCTTTTTATTTTATTTTCTGGCACTACCCATCTTAGTTTTCCAAAAACAAAAAACCATCTACAGGATCTAATTTGTAATTTCATGGTTTCAACAGCTGACCAGCACTGTGATAGCACAGTCTGCTTCCTTTCCTGCTCTGAAGTTTATGGTAATGGTTTGTTTGCTTATTTTTTTTTTACACTTCTGAACAGTTAGAATGTTTGGAAACATTCCATAACGCCTTGGCCTGATCTCAAATGGCTGAGGAGATCTCATTTCAATACACTAAAACTAGAGAACTCCAAGCTAATAGGAAGGTGTCAAAATAAATTTACCCTACATTTTGTCAAACTTGCCTGTTTTGAAGGATAAATTGACAAACATGCTATGAATGGTGATGCCAGTGAATTGAGACAATGGATTAACACACTATCAAAAATAGGAAGGTTTGGGAGGAAAGATTAGCAGTAGAATCTCAGACATATTAAATTTGATGTGTTGTGATAGATACACACAGGTTTAGGAGCCCTCTATGGCATTTCCGTGCATTGCTCTGGTTCGCCAGAAGCGGCTTAGTCATGCTGGCCACATGACCCGAAAATTGTACGCCAGCTCCCTCGGCCAGTAAAGCGAGATGAGTGCCGCAACCCCAGAGTCGTCCGCGACTGGACCTAATGGTCAGGAGTCCCTTTACCCTTTACCTTTTATGGCTGAGGACACACACACACACACACACACACACACACACCCTCTCCTCAGATTATTGTTATACAATGTTAACTGAGCGGTTAGATACCTTTGAAACATGACCACAATGAATGAATTGTTACTGTTGCATTCTGGAACTTTAGTTTGATGTGCTTTTTCCACTCTTCATTTCCTCTACTCCCCAATTAAAAACAGTGGAGCCTGGTCCATTAGGGCAACCAGAGTTTAATCCTACCAAGTGCAATGTCAAGTATATTTATAAAAACTTTCCCCAAAATATCAGAGTCACTCTCTTTCCTGTCTCACACACCTTTCCATAATCCACCTGACCTTTGAGAGCCTGGGGGGGGGATTTTTGTCAGTCTCCTATTGTCTCTGCACCGGTCAGTAGATCTCAGTCCAAAAGTATTGCTATGGCTTAGGAGGTCCCACCCATCTGTCTCCAGTATATATTTGTAGGACTCCTATCCCTAATTGTGCAATTTCCCCATTCCTCCTGTCGTCACTATGGCAAGGCAGCACATTAGCCAGACAACCTTTCTGGTAGACACAGGAAGAAGAAGAAGAAGAAGAAGAAGAAGAAGAAGAAGAAGAAGAAGAAGAAGAAGAGGCGGAGGAGGAGGAGGAGGAGGAGGAGGAGGAGGAGGAGGAAGAGGAGGAGTTTGGATTTGATATCCCGCTTTATCACTACCCAAAGGAGTCTCAAAGCAGCTAACATTCTCCTTTCCCTTCCTCCCACACAACAACAAACCCTCTGTGAGGTGAGCGGGGCTGAGAGACTTCAAAGAAGTGTGACTAGCCCAAGGTCACCCAACAGCTGCATGTGGAGGAGCGGAGACGCGAACCCGGTTCCCCAGATTACGAGACTACAGCTCTTAACCATACCACACTGGCTCTCTTTTTAAAAAATAATAATTTATTTATTTATTTTTTGGGGAAACAGTTTATTCAGGAATTAGAATCTGAAATATTTTCCAGCAAACATGTTCTGAGCATGCTCCAAGCTGTTTTCTTGAAGGCCGTAGCTACACAGTAGCAAAGTTCAGGGCCCAGCTTCCCACACCAACCTTGTTTGATCTCATTTCACTATTTGTATGAGTGAGCTACACTCTCTTATTTTAACTATTCAGTTTGCACAATGGCCCAGCTGGCATAGGGATTACAAGGGAACTAGATCCAGTGGTGTGGTAGCAGTTAGAGTGCCTCACTAGGACCAGGGACTCCAGTGTTCAAGTCCTCACTTAGCATGAAGTTCACTGACCTTGGGCCAGTCACGGCCTCTTCGCTTAACCTCTCTCAGAGGGTTGTGAGAATTAAATGAGCAGAGTGGAGAACCATGTGCTCCACCTTGAGTTGCTTGGAGAAAATGGTGGGACAGAAATGTAGCAAACCTGTAAGTTTTGGTTCTTCACATTTTCACATCAGTTTGTGATTTTTTTTTAAAAAAAAAGTTCTTGTGAAAATTCATCAGCTTTTTAGTGCAGATTTCTCAGACTAGACACCTCTTTGTGCACGATTTCCCCTAATACACGCATTTAAAAAAACAAACCAGCCTTCCTTGACATATTGCATGTTCCTTTGTTCTTTTCTGTGAATATATGCATTTATATGTACACTTTATTCTAGCCTGTGCGTCTTTGCACCACAGGGTTGGGGAGCTGAATTGCAAAATTCAGAGAAGTGTGAATTCTGAAAGATGGGTGTCTTTAGGTCCATGTATTCTTTTGGAAAGTGAAAACAAGGAAGTGTGTTGAATTTCTCCCTCATCTCTAAACAGAACACACACAGGCTCCTCTTTGTTTCTGAACTGTCATTGTGTCCAGGACCCCACTACCAAGAAGAAGGTAAAATGGCAACCAGGTGTTGTTGTTTTTGCTTTTTTCTTCCCCTGCCTTCCATTTATGTTTACCTGTAGCAAGCCCTTGCGACCAATTCTTCTCCAGGCCCATATCCCCAGGAGCAGGTGGTCGAAGGATTTGCTTGAACAGCTAAGTTGTAAAGAGCACAAATATGTGGAATATGTAATCATTTTTTTCCAGACATAAGCAAAACACACACAGAGTGTGCTGCATTCAAATCAATGCACCTTTCCTTTCTCACACCTCAGCGAAACGGGATTGGAAGGAGTCAGGACAAAACCTTGTAACCCTTTCAATACTTTTCCTTCAAAGTCTCAGCAAAAGAATCTCGCAGCGGCTATTCCTCTTCTTCCCTGTTCTTACAGAGAAGTCATTTCTGATTTAATTCAGGATTCTGGGACATGAATAAGAGAGGCTGTCTGATAAATATTTTAGAAAAATAAGGCATGTATAGTTAAAAATTAAGGCCCATGGAGCACTCACGAGGAAGAGCAGGGAACCAGGGTAAAGATATATATGGAGATATCTTTCTTATGTGAAAACAGAGCAAACAAGAAGAGGTTTCACTGCAGGGTTCATTTTGCATGGCATTAAATGTGCTCATTAATTGGGTTCACACAATCAGTCCCACATCTGGTTTGGAGATGGATGGGCTAATATAAAGCCATGTGTTTTGCATACAGAAGGTCCCAGGTTCTATCTCTGGCTTCTCCAGGTAGGGCTGGGTGAGCCCAGGTCCTTGGACCACAAGTTTTGCACCCATGGGCCACTTGCAGCCTCAGGGTCACCGATGGCTCACAAAGGAATGCAGGAAGGTGTATTGAGATCCTTGACCTACTTTTACACAGCACTTACTTGAGCAAGCAAACATTCCAGGTAGGGAGAGGGAGGGAGAGGGGGGGGACGTGGGGAAAGAGAGAAAGGAAAGGAAAGGGAGTGGTCCCACTAACTTAGCTGGCTTCAGCCTCACCCATAATCAGCATGCAGCCCCTGACAGACTATCCTCAAGGGAAGACAGTCACATATAACTCCACCCCCCAAAATCCTAGTTTGAGCCACAGCAGCTCTTTACAACCACTATGCTTTGTGGCCCTCCCAAACAAAAGGAGAGGAACTGAGGGTGGGATCCAAACTTCCTAGCCCACGGAGCAACCTCACAAAGCCCCAAAAGAATTGCTGCTGCATGTGGTGAACCAATGAATTGCAGGTGGCAGCCTTCTTGGTGAAGAATCAATGGGACGATAATCACCCATTCAGGCTCATTATAGGATCTTTCTAGCAGGAAGATGTATAAATAGCTTCCTTTCCCAGCTTTGCTGGTGCTGTGAGCTTTGCTAGGGCAATGCAATGCAATGCCAGAAGCTGCCAGGCCCTTCCTCCACCAACCTCAGTACTTACCAGCAGTGGATCACCAGAGGTTTAGACGTGAATATATCTGAACCTTGCCCAGAGATGCCAGGGATTAGAACCTGGGACCTTCTGCATGCCAGTCATATGATTTTCCACTGAGGGCCTCTCCTAAAAATTGAGCAATAAAGTCCTCATGGTTCTGAATAAAGAGCTGCATTAAATAGAAACACAGGAAACAGCGTTATACAGAGCCAGACCAATACTGGCTTTTCTAGCTCAGGACTATCTACACTGACAGGCAGCAGGTCTTCAGTGTTTCAGATGGGGGGTCACTTCCAGTGTGGTGTAGTGGTTAAGAGCGGTAGACTCATAATCTGGGGAACCGGGTTTGCGTCTCCGCTCCTCCACATGCAGCTGCTGGGTGACCTTGGGCTAGTCACACTTCTCTGAAGTCTCTCAGCCCCACTCACCTCACAGTGTGTTTGTTGTGGGGGAGGAAGGGAAAGGAGAATGTTAGCCGCTTTGAGACTCCTTCGGGTAGTGATAAAGCGGGATATCAGATCCAAACTCCTCCAGTCCCATAGATGCAGGGACTGAACCTGCAACTTCTTGTATGCAAAGCATGTGCTCTCTCCAAGAGCCCTGGTCCTTCCTGTTAATTGTCCTAGGTTCCGCTTTAATGTTCAGTTCTGGTGGGAAAAGCCCTGCTGGCAGATGCTTCCCAAATTGCCTTCCCCCCTCCCTCTACTCTTCCCCCCTTTAAACTCCCTTGAATCATTAATCTTTAGCCAACATGGAATTTGTATTCATTATACATGTGTTGCAGTCAATGCTGATATTAGTGTAAATTTCTGGCTTCAAATTGATTAGTCGCTCTCAGAATATAGAAGTGGCATGTTATACTTTGCCTTTAATGTGGGCCCCCAGAGCCAGTTGATCTTTACAGGACACCCAAATGGAAATGAGCTTTCTGTTAATACATCAGAAACTAGATTAGATTTTATTGCTGCCAAAAAATCAAGATTGTGGGGTGGGGTGTGGAAAATAGCACATTTCAAAAGAGGGGAAGAGAGAATCAAAATGAAAAGAGCAATTCTTAACCATGTCATAGATGTGAATATTGCCCTATCATAATTGGGAAGAGAAGGGTGGCTCTGAATATGCTTTCTTTTTAGCACCAAGGCAATTCCCAAAGAAAACTGGAAAGGAAATGCCTCCAGGAACAATCTTGCATGTCTTTGCGTGGAATTTAAGAAGGTGTCATTTTCCATTTTGCCCTGCATTCATTACATTCAGTGCTGCTTCTGTTTTGCTGCAGTTCAGCTTCCACCAAAAAACAAAAACAAAAAAACAAATGTTATTTAGGGTTGCCAAATCTTGCCACAGCATGCAGAACAGCCTGAGCCTAAGCCCAAGGTTCCCCTTCCCCCCCAAACAGACATTTCCTTTAAAATGTAAAAATCCATCGAGATGGGCATATTGGCCCCCCAAAAGAAGACATGTCCTGGTTTCCCTGGGTGTAATGCAACCTTAAGTTATTTGTCTTGCTGTCCACTGTGGTGAAATTATGTAACTTATGCACTTCATGTAATTAATAATGTAAGTTATACAAGTGAAACTCGAAAAATTAGAATATGGTGGTAAGGTTCATTTCTTCCAGTAATTCAACTTAAAAGGTGAAACTAATATATGAGATAGACTCGTGACATGCAAAGCGAGATATGTCAAGCCTTTCTTTGCTATAATTGTGATGATTATGCCGTACGGCTGATGAGAACCCCAAATTCACAATCTCAACTTGGGGGTTTCCATCAGCTGTGCGCCATGATCATCACAATTATAACAAATAAAGGCTTGACATACCTCGCTTTGCATGTCATGAGTCTATCTCATATATTAAACTCCAGTAGCTAATGAAGACAATTGCTTACATAAATTGACTTCTCCATGATATTCTAATTTTTCAAGTTTCACCTGTATCTTCATTATGTTATCCCATCCCATTTGTTTTGATGCTAAGGAAACCCAATGCAAATTGGGCATGAGGAGGAGTCAATTACATATTGTTTGCAGACTGAATGCAACAGCAGCAGTGAATACCAATGATATATGTTGATTTATTTCCATTCAGGACAAAGGACAAGTAAGTCAACATCAGTGATTTCTGCTCCCATTTTTGTTTGATTTCTCCAGCATCCTTAGTCTTTACTGCCCTTGGAATAGTTCCCTATGCATTTTATTGCCAGTTCACTCCAGATGCAATTTCATAGGGATGTAGCAAGCTCCTTTATACCAGCTCACACTAGATCTCCATCTAGCACAGTCATATCTCTCCTTACTTTTGATACCATTGACCATGGTATCCTTTTGGACCGTCTGGGGGGTTGGAAGCTGACGGCAGTAGTTATGCAGTGGTTCCACTCCTTCCTTCTGGGCTATGTCAAAAAGTGGTGTTGGGAGGTGAGTGTTTGGACCCTTGGGCACTCACTTGTGGGGTGCCTCAGGGCTCCATCCTCTCCCCCATGCTTTTTAACATCTATATGAAGCCACTGGGAGAGATCATCAGGGGGGTTGGGCTGGGTGTTCATCAGTATGTGGATGATACCCAGCTCTACCTCTATTTTAAATGAGAACCAGTGAAGGTGGTAAAATTCCTGTGTGGTAGTGGTTGGAGGGTGGAAAATGGTCAACGGATTGAGATTGAATTCTGACAAGACAAAATAACTGTTTCTGGGGGACAGGGGGCAGCCTGGGAGTCATTTTGGACTCACAGCTGTCTATGGAGGTACAGGTTAATTCTGTGTCTGGCTATCTGTCAGCTCCATCTGGTGCAACGGCTGAGACCCTGCCCGTCTGCACACTGTCTTGCCCAGATTATCTCCTGCTTGGACTACTGCAGTACACTCTAATTGGGGCTACCTTTGAAGGTCACTCAGGAACTACAACAAATCCAGAATACGGCAGCTAGACTGGTGACTGGGATCACCTGCTGGGACCATGTAACACCAGTCTTGAAAGACCTACATTGGCTCCCAGTACATTTCCAAGCATAATTAAAAATGTCAGAGATGATCTTTAAAGCCCTAAATGGCCTCGGCCCTGTATACCTGAAGGAGCATCTCCACCCCCATCATTCTGTCCAGACACTGAGGTCCAGCTCCGAGGGCCTTATGGTGGTTCCCAAACTGTGAGAAGTGAAGTTACAGGGAACCAGGCAGAGGGCCTTCTTAGTAGTGATGTCCACCCTGTGGAATGCCCTCTCATCAGATGTCAAAGAGATGTGTTACTTTATTACCTTAAGGAGACATCTGAAGGCATGTTCCCCACCTTGCAGTTGTAAGACCTCACCAGTCTGCACACACTCTCCTGCCCTGCTCTATGCCTCCCTGGATTCCCTTTGCCTGTGATCATGCCTCTTGCTTGCCTGGACAAAAGCGAGTGCTTGACTTTTGCATGGCTTGATTATAGCCTTCTGTGCAAAGGTATGAGCCACATCCATGGTTCCATCAATTTTTTTTTTTTTTTTTGCTCTGCCCCCATCTACCACTGGCATGTGCTCACCTTGAATGGTTATCCATGAGCAAATGCTGCTTCCCAGCCCTCACATAGTGCATTTGTGACAATTCATAGCACAATCTCTGAGCTCCAGGTATGGAACCTCAGGCCTAAGAGCCAAATGCAGCCCTCCAAGCCTCTGTCCCTGACCTCTGAGATTCTCCCTAGGACACACCCTCCTGGAGTGTTTTTGCTTAAATTGTGGTAATGCCCCTTTTGCTTGTCTGTAAGGAGGGGGAGGGGAGTGTGTGTAGAAACCTCTGGTGTTTGCATGGGTGGGATGTAACAATGTCACGTGCACTGCTTTGCCTACTTTTGCATCTGGCCTTGACCACCACTGGTATGCAGTCCCCAGAAGGTTGTGCATGACAGAGTGTAGCTCTTAGTATGCAAATATTTCCTGCCTCTGTCTTAGTTCCTTTGTACACAGAGATGCAGAAGTCATGAGGCAAATGAAGCACTTCAGGACCACCTTTCCTGCATCCATCATGCTTTGGAAGGAAGGGGGAACCGACATCTGCCAGGTTGCAATTTCAAGTCTATACAGATCTGCAGAGGTGTTGCTTAAGGTGTCCAAAAGCCCATTCTCAGTAGTTATCTCTCCTCCGCTGCAGAAGGAACTTTTCAATTTTCGGTTCTGTTAATACAGAAACCTAGTGTGTCCTGAACAAGCCATGCGTGCATGAATTATTATTGATCCACACACACACATATACACACATATACCCCTTGCTGAGACTTCTTCTACAAGTACAAATTCTGTAAGCATAAAGGAAAAGGTAACATCCTCTCAAAACCATCTTATACAATTGGGAATTAGTTCCATTCTTCTGTGGCCAAATTGAAGGATATGGCTATGATATCTTGTTAATCCTTTCGTGAAGTGCATTACAAAAAAATATGAGTTTGTATGGAGATTTTTGGCACAGCAGCCCTCACTAGTAAAAAAGGGGGTAATTAAGAAAAGAGAGACTGAGAAGAAAACTGATGCTTAAGCAAAGGCTTAAGCCTTTATGAAACCAACTAGGAAGAAAAGCTACCAGCAAAACAGATTACAGGGATCACCAATGCAGTACCCATGGATACTAATGTGCCAGCCAATGTGCCCACAAAAGGACTCAGGGAATTCAAAATTCCATGGGGCACAACAGACTGTTTGCTCTTTGACATAACACTCTTTCTCATCAATTCCTGTTTGCATTGGTTCAGCCTCTCCTACATTGTACACACACACACACACACACACACACACACAATGATGCCCTCGTTTCTTTTGATGCTCAGACTGGGCTCTCGTGAGATCTTGCAGTGCTCTTGTAAGATCTTGCCAGAACCCAAAAACCACAACCACACCACCCCAGTAAGTGAGGCTGTGACTGGGGTGGTAGCTGCAAGGTGGGGACCTGCATGATGGCACTTTCCAATTTTGCCTCTGGTGGTGAAACGGAATGGGCCACCCCTGGCTGGAAGGAACCAGAAGAGAAGGGGTATGGCCAGAGGAAAAACTGGAAGGCTGATCTTCATGAAGGTCTTTTGGGTTTAAACTAAATTGATTGGTTTTAAATGACACATCTGGTGGTAGCTTCCAGAACCAGGATGATTATATTCTTTCATTGCTTGGATGATTCTGTGCAATGCACAACAGTAGTGTTAGAAGGGATCTCAAAGGTCATCTTGTCCACCATCTGCTGATGTAGCCTCCGGGGTGTATCCAACTAAGTTCTGTTCAGTTTAGACCCATTGACATTAATTAACCTAGGTTAACTATGTCCATTATTTTCAATGTGTCTGTTCTGAGTTGAACTAACTTTGTTGATGACCCTCTAAAAATGGCTGTCCACCACATTTTGAAGCAATCTGTCCAATTTTTGGCTCATACCAGCAGTATTTCCCAGTGTTTAGCATAAATCCTCTTTCTTGTAGCCTGAACCCATTGGTTCGGTGGTTATGCAACTGAGAATGTTTGTTCCATCACCTGCATGGCAACCCTGCTAATATTTGAAAATAACTATCATATCAATTTTAAATCATCTCTTCCCGAGGCTAAACTTATTTGAATGGCAGTGCTCCATCAGAGAGGAGTTGGGAATGGTTGTTGGTTGGTTTTCCAATACTAAGAGAAATATATTCTAGTGGTGAGAAGCATGAGGTCAACAATAAAATTATGTCCATAAAACATACAAAATGCATCCCAAATGTAGATCAGCCTACTGGGTGGTATTTAACATCAGTCATACTCAAAGTAGTACTACTGAAATGACTAACTTAGGTTCATTGATTTCAGTGGGTCTATTTTTGATACAACCCAATACGTTTAGGGGAAGGGCTGTGGCTCAATAGTACAGCATCTGCTTTGCATTCAGAAGGTCCCAGATTCAATAAGTAGCATCTCCCCACAGAGCCAGAATTTCCCCAGTCTGAAACTCTGCAGAGCTGCTGTCAGTCAGTGTTAACAATACTGAGCTAGATACACCAATGGTTAGCCTGGAGAAGAGAAGATTAAGGGGTGATATGATAGCCATGTTCAAATATATAAAAGGATGTCATATAGAGGAGGGAGAAAGGTTGTTTTCTGCTGCTCCAGAGAAGTGGACATGGAGTAATGGATTCAAACTACAAGAAAGAATATTCCACCTAAATATTAGGAAGAACTTCCTGACAGTGAGAGCTGTTCGGCAGTGGAATTTGCTACCAAGGAGTGTGGTGGAGTCTCCTTCTTTGGAGGTCTTTAAGCAGAGGCTTGACAGCCATCTGTCAGGAATGCTTTGATGGTGTTTCCTGCTTGGCAGGGGGTTGGACTGGATGGCCCTTGTGGTCTCTTCCAACTCTAGGATTCTATGATTCTATGACTCTGCATGAGGCAGTTTCCCATGTACCTGTTAGTCATAGCTGGATCTCCTTCCAGGCAACACCAGTGTTGTAGGTGCCTGCTTGCTGTTCACTGAGAGTGCATTGTAAAGGGCAGGTGCCACCAAATGAAAGCCCCTGCTATCCATGGACATATGACAGACCTCAGGAATATAGAACACCACTAAGAGTGCCTGAGCCTGATAAGGCTGCCTATATATATACCCTGCCCCCTTTAACAAAGATTAAGGTTCCAAATTTTCTGAATTCACTATAATTTGCTACCCCCTTCAACATCATCATCCCAGCTATTGCCAAAAAAAAATCTAAGAGATATTTTAAGAACCATGTAGAGCTACACGGAGGTGAGAGAGAGAAAGAGAGACACCCACTCCTTGAAAAGCTGCTGCTGCTATGACTGTCAGCCCGTGTAGAAATTCTCTGGAAGTCTGACAGGATTAAGGGGGATTAATACATTAAAGCATTATTCCTTCTTTCACAAGGGATTTTCAAAGTCACTGTGTTCTGATCTGTTTGTTCCGTTACCTAAAAAGAGCATTAATAGCGCCAATTAAAACAAAATTGCTGTAATCAATAATGACCTTAATATTTTTGTGTGTGCACGCACACAGAATCCAGGACTCTCAATGGGTAGCATCCAATGCTGCTCTTACTCAGAGTAGATCCATTGAAAACAATGGACATGGCTGAAGTAATTAATTTCAGTGGGTTTATTCACAGAACTAAGTTGAATGGCTCCTATGGTTGATATACTGAACTTGTTGGTGTGTCAAACTAAGACCTGGGGAGACCAAAGTTCACATCCTCACGCAGCTAATGAAGCTCACTAGAAGACATTGGACCAGCCACCATCTCTTAGACTAACCTACCTCACAGAGTTGTTGTAGGGATAAAATGGAGAATCAGAGTACCATGTATAAAACCTTCAGCTCCATGGAGGAAAGGCTGGAGATAAATGCAGTAATTTACCAGTAGAAGAAGCTGTATGGTACCTCTAGGATCTGAAGCAGCATGTGCAGGAGCACGACTGGCTTTGTTGTTATCTAGTTGGCCATTGTGGAAAATGAGGTGTTTACCTGAAGAGCCTTTTGGCTCACTTCTGCAAGGCTTGTTCAAATGTCCAGCACTTAGGAGGATAAGAAGCTGTCTCATATGGAGTCAGACCACTGGTCCATTTAGCTCAGAAATATTGACACTGTCTAGCAGGGACTCTCCAGGGTTTAAGGCAGGGGTCGCTCTCAGCTCTACCTGGTGGATTAAACCAGGGAAGTTCTGCATGCAAAGCAGATTCTCAACCAGTGAGCTACACCCCTTCCTAGTTAGAGCTAATTGTCCTTAGGCGGCGACAGGGGGAGGGCACTTTCATTTTAGCACATGCTCTCTCCTTGGATCCTGCCACACTAATGTGTTAGACATATGGTAATTGGCAAGGGCTTGTGGGTGGGGTGGTGGGGCATGTTCGCAGGGGGAGGAACCAGTTAAACTCATGTCATTATTTATGGAAAACATTTATATACAGCTCTTCAGTTGCAAACTCCCAGGTGGTCTCACCCAGCTATCCATAGAACAAAATTTAAATGCCTATCACAATAAAATAAAATAATATTATATTAAGTATGATTTACATGATAAAATAACAACTATAAAGTTTCAGCATTAACACATCCAGATCTAAAGGGTTAGCAATGTGGTGCAAGGGACCTGTAACAATTTAAATTTTCTGTTTCTGGAGATAGCTACTCACAGGAAATTCTGGGGAGCAAAACAGTCAGCAGAGGGGAAGTGAGTCTGAGTCGACTGAAGACGAAAGAAGAGAACATCAAATGAAGAGATGAGATGAGCAGGAATGGGGAAATTTAGTTCAAGCCTTCAGCTGACATTAGGAGTCGTTAGGCCCGCAGCGTGGTGGGAGAGCACCAGCTTTTATGTGCAGAAGGTCCCAGGATGAATCCTAGGCATCTCCTGGTAAGGCTGAGAGACAAGCCCCTCTCTGGAATCCTGGAGCATTGCTGCCTGTCAGTATTAGTAATAGTGAACTAGATGCAACTTCCTATCTTACGGGGTCCCCCGTGTTCTAGCGCTTTCCAAAAGAACCCTTTGTCTTTGCTGAAAGTCCCATGAAACAGGTAAGCAGCAAGAGCTAACTCTCTCTCTCCCTCCTCGCTCTCTGCGTGTGTGTGTGTGTGTGTGTGTGTGTGTGTGTGTGAGAGAGAGAGAGAGAGAGAGAGAGAGAGAGAGAGAGAGAGAGACGGGTAGCTTTCATTGCTTCAGCTAGCACTGAGGTTTCCTGTCACGCTGTTTTCTTCTTGTTCTTTCTTTAAAACAGCAATTCTTTGGAAGTTTGACAGGATTAAGGGGATTAATACATTAGTACATTATTACTGCTTTCATAGGAGATTTTCAAAGACTTTAATGCTGCAATCCATTTGTCCTGTTATATAAAATGCACCATAATTGCCTTTAATTGCTCCGTTGTGACTAGGTATTGTGGCACAGAGAAGGCTGTGCAGTGAATATCTCCTTTTGTTCAAAGATCCTGCTGGTGTGTGATGCAGTGAGGAGGAGCTCAAGAACCTCTGTAGTCTGGAAGTTTGAAGTTTGACCGAAATGATCAAATGAATCAAGTTCTGCAGTGCAAACCTGTATATGCCTAATGAAAAGTAAGATCTATTGAACACCATGCACATGCTCCCAGGTAAGTGTGTACAGTTTTGGACTCTGAGCTTCTGAACCTGATTGCAATGGTATTGGGACATTGGTACCTTCTCCTCTCCTCTTCAATGCAAGGCACAATAATAATGGGGGACGACGACGACAACGACACACACCAAAAAAAAAAAAAACCAGAGCCCTTTGCTTTATTGAATATTTACAAACAAATTGTAAACAGATAAGAACATTTGCAGGATTATTGCAATAACCTGCAGTTTCATAAAGGTAAAGGGATCCCTGACCATTAGGTCCAGTCGGAGACAACTCTGGGGTTGCGGCGCTCATCTCACTTTAGGGAGCCAGTGTACAGCTTCTGGGTCATGTGGCCAGCATGACAAAGCCACTTCTGGCGAACCAGAGCAGAGCACGGAAACGCCGTTTACCTACCCAACGGAGCAGTACCTATTTATCTACTTGCACTTTGACATGCTTTCGAACTGCTAGGTTGGCAGGAGCTGCGACCTTCATAAGTGTATATAATTAAAGTAGATGAATAAAAGAATAAGTTAAGTTAATTTAGAATATGCAGGAAATGATAAAAATAAATTTAAGGAACAACAACAGGGCCCTTGATGTAGTGCTATCTTGCATGAAACACTTGTGAAAGATGTCAGATGATCCAAAAGACTGCCCACCTCGTATTTAGCCATTTAACACAGAATCAAGGTCTCCAAGGAGAACCAGAGGAACTCTTATTTGATGTATCAGAGTGAATCTCATGCAGAATGCCAAGTCTGCATGTTATCTTGATGCGTAATGTGGAAAACTACCAGCTCAGCCTGGTCTTGTTGACATACTTACGTTCCAGACTGATATAGTAATCATGTAACCTGAAGGGAGAGAGAAAAGGGTTTAAAAGATATGTGACTAGAAGATGAATCAGACACACATGTCAGCACTTTGCTGATCTGCCTGGCTTTTTCTATCAATCCTTACTTATTACCTTTTCGATACATCCTGTTTTATTAATATAAAGGACATATAGTTTATTATAATGACAGTCCCTGCATTTAATTGCCTACAATAGGGGTAGCCAATGTGTTACCTTCAGATGTTGTTGGAATATAGCTCCCATCATTCCCAGGCAGCATGGGCAATGATCAGGGATGATGGGTATTGGAGTAACATTTGTGCCACATTGGTTACCCAATGTCAGCCTTATCTGTGTATATAGTTTTCAGAAATGGACACCTGGAAGCCACTTCTCACTTTCCAGGGAAAAGGCTATCGTACAAGTAGGAAGTCTCCTCTAACACACTCATGAAACTTCTCTTAACTGATGCAAACAACTGATGGCAAGGGGGAAGTGGCACTGGAATCAGAACTGGATGGACATGAGATGAGCACAATAGAAATACATTGTTCTGGGCCAAGAAGATCAGATTTCACCTGCAGAGTTTGCAATATGCCTAATTGTGTCTCTCACTGTTGGGAAGGCTGTTCACCTCTGCTTAATAAATATTCTAGGTAGAAGAACATAAGCATTTCCCTAATTATCTTGGCTAACACAGATAGAGAAGCTTCCAAGATTCTCCCCATGAGAATTTCTCCCTCAGTTTTGAAGTTCTTGTTTACATTGTCATTCTTCTAAACTTTAATGGGTGCAGTAAGATTCCTCCATTGTTCTGTTTTAAACATATGTATTCATCAATTCACGTAATTCCATTTATGAATAGGGTTTTGTAAAACATAATCATGTGATTTAACAACAAAAACATGAGCACCACATACAACAATTTCATATGTAAAAACAATTCATTGACACAGACTAAAGGCAGGTAACATGTAGTTAGTGACCATCACTGCCTCTTGTCAGAGCTAATTCCATACTATGCTCTGTGTGACGATATATTTCATTTTGTTTGTTCAGAATTTTCAAACATTCAATTTCATTCGATGGTTCCTAGTATTATAACTTCTGCTCAGCAGGCATTGGAAAACCCAGGGGCTGAGGAAGCTGTTTGGCCGCCGGGGGCGGACAACGCAGAGGCACCCCCAGGGGCGGGGCGTTGCTCTGCAGTGTGCATGCATCCTGACGTGTGCGTCGCGCATCGTGATGTCACGATGCACACATCAGGACGAATGCGCCGCAGAGGTGAGGGGCGGGCCAGTGAGGTGGTGTCACGCTTGTGGCTGGCGTGATGCACCCTACTGTCCCGCCCCTCCCCACCGCAGCTCCACCCAGGGTCCAGCAGCAGGAAGGGAGAGCGTGGGCCTGCTTCCTCGAGCCCTGTTTGCTGGGTGGCGGGGCTCAAGCAAGCTGGTGCGCGCTCTCCCTTCCTGCTTCTGGACCCTGGGTGGAGCTGCAGAGGCGAGGGGCGGGCCAGCGAGGGGCGTCATGCCAGCCACAAGTGTGATGCCTCGCTGGCCTGCCCCTCGCCTCTGCGTGCGGCTCTGCCCAGGGCCCACCCCAGCGCTGAAAAAAAAAAACCCAAAAAGGAAAGCATGAGCCAGCTCAGTGAGAGAGAGAGAGAGAGAGCAAGCAAGCACAAGCCAGCCGCCACACACCGAGCGAGGTTTTGGGATCAGTTGGGAGTCGCCGATTGCGGGGGTGGGGCCCCGAGTGTCACCCCCTCTAGGGCGGTGCCTAGGGCAGACCCCATCTACGCCCAGCCCTTGCTCCGCCCCTGGGGAAACCTGTGGCACTCCAACTCTCATCAGTGCCAGTCAGCATGATCAGTGGATTTGTAACTGGCTGACTGACCGAACCCAAAGGGTACTCATTAATGGCTCCTCTTGATCCTGGAGAGAAGTGACTAGTGGGGTGCCACAGGGCTCTGTCTTGGGCCCAGTCTTATTCAACATCTTCATCAATGACTTGGATGATGGGCTTGAGGGTAACCTGATCAAGTTTGCAGATGACACCAAATTAGGAGGGGTGGCTAATACCCCAGAAGACAGGATCACACTTCAAAATGACCTTAACAGACTAGAGAACTGGGCCAAAGCAAACAAGATGAATTTTAACAGGGAGAAATGTAAAGTACTACACTTGGGCAAAAAAAATGAAAGACACAAATACAGGATGGGTGACACCTGGCTTGAGAGCAGTACATGTGAAAAGGATCTAGGAGTCTTGGTAGACCATAAACTTGACATGAGTCAACAGTGTGATGCAGCAGCTAAAAAAGCCAATGCAATTCTGGGCTGCATCAATAGGGGTATAGCATCTAGATCAAGGGAAGTAATAGTACCACTATATTCTGCTCTGGTCAGACCTCACCTGGAATACTGTGTCCAGTTTTGGGCACCACAGTTCAAGAAGGATACTGACAAGCTGGAACGTGTCCAGAGGAGGGCAACCAAAATGGTCAAAGGCCTGGAAACGATGCCTTATGAGGAATGGCTTAGGGAGCTGGGTATGTTTAGCCTGGAGAAGAAAAGGTTAAGGGGTGATCTGATAGCCATGTTCAAATATATAAAAGGATGTCATATAGAGGAGGGTGAAAGGTTGTTTTCTGCTGCTCCAGAGAAGCGGACACGGGGCAATGGATTCAAACTACAAGAAAGAAGATTCCACCTAAACATTAGGAAGAACTTCCTGACAGTAAGAGCTGTTCGGCAGTGGAATTTGCTACCAAGGAGTGTGTGGAGTCTCCTTCTTTGGAGGTCTTGAAGCAGAGGCTTGACAGCCATCTGTCAGGAATGCTTTGATGGTGTTTCCTGCTTGGCAGGGGGTTGGACTGGATGGCCCTTGTGGTCTCTTCCAACTCTATGATTCTATGGTGTCCAGGGATGGTGCCACTTGGAGTCTAACAGTATCTCTGGAGCCATAGGTTCCTCACCTCTGACATAGAGGAGGGTGCACTATGTGTGCAATTTAACACAGGGGACATGTGGGCTAGTCTCCATTGCATGCATCCACCCACAAGTCAATTCTGTTCCTGCAGGCAATGGGAAGGCATGTTCAAAGGGCACAAACCTGCCCCCCACCTCAATGTGCGACCTTCGTAGGATAATCAGTTAATATACCTAAAGGGCAGTTCCCCAAGTGTTAGCATTTGTCTGCCAGTAATAGCAATGGAAGATAATTTTGGAGCTCTAGGAAACAGGTAGGCAAACTAAGGCCTAGGAGCCAGAGCCGGCCCAGTCGTCGTGGGCGGTCTGGGAATCAGCGTGTTTTTACATGAGTAGAATGTGTCCTTTTACAATCGTACCTCGTGTTGCATTCTCTGTGGGTTGCATGGGTTACGAATGTGTCAAACCCAGAAGTAATGGAACAGATTACTTCTGGTTTTGGCGGGTCGCGCATGCGCAGGCATGTGATGTGATGTCACACGCATACACAGACACACCGAAGCGGTGCTGCGGATTGCGGACTTCTCAGGATGCGAACGGGGTACCACTGTATTTAAAATGCATGCCTGGGTTATTTGTGGGGCCTGTCTGGTGTTTTTACATGGGTAGAATGTGTGCTTTTATTTAAAATGTATCTCTGAGTTATTTGTGGGGCATAGGAATTCGTTCATTATTATTTTTTCAAAATATAGTACGCCCCCCCACAAGGTCTGAGGGACAGTGGAGCGGCCCCCTGCTGAAGAAGTTTGCTAACCCCTGCTCTAGGCATAGCTGTCAAGTTTCGGATTTGAAAATAAGGGATCAGCACCCTCACCTGTCCTGGGGACAGTCCATGCCGTGATAATCCCCCCAAGCTACAAATTAATTTACACCAGGAAAGAGCTCCCAGGAAAGAGAAATCAGGGCAGAGAAAAGAAAGCACTTATTCACGCAGCACACAGTTAACCTCTGGAACTCCCTGCCACAGGGAGCAGCGATGGCCACCAACTTGGATGGCTTTAGGAAAAGGATTAGGCCAATTCATGCAGGAGGAGAGGACCACTGATGGCTTCTGGCCAGGTTGGCTCTGCTCTGCCTCCAGTTAGGGGCAGCAATGCTTAATCTGAGCACCTGTTGCCGAGAAACATTCGTCTATTTTATCTTCTTTTTCTTTATATGTCTGTTTGTTATTAGGCATTTATATTCCACCTTTTTCTCCAAGGAGCTCCCTGGTCCCAGTCCTCATTTAATCCCCACAACAGTCCTGTGAGGTAGGCAGGCAGGCAGGCAGGCAGGGACCCAAGGAGTCCCCGGACTCCAACTCTCCTTCCCGGAAATAAGGGAAATTCAAGGGATATCAACAATAAGGGATAGCAGCGGGGAAACGGCTTGGAATAAGGGAGTTTCCTACAAAAAAAGGGAGACTTGACAGCTATGGCTCTAGGTTAACTAATGAGCTCCCTTTCAAACCACTGGCCTCTCCCTCATGGTCCCTTACCTGTCCTGGGGAGATCCTGAGAGCTACAGTTAGATGCTTTGTGGACCACATTCAACCTACAGGCCAGAGATTTCCCATCGCCTGTTTTAACTGGAGTTGGCAGGAATTGAACCTGGACTCATTTGTATGCAGTGCATGTGCTCTGCCACTGTGTTATAATTTCACCTCAACTTCCACATAAACATTTTTAGGATTACCCAAATGTACGCCCCCTTGAACTCAGTGAGACTTCAGAGCAGAAATGCATAGGGTTTGCACTGCATGCTGATTTTGTTATATGTAAAAAATTATCTTTGTTCAGGAAGCTGTTTATCTCCCCTTATGTAATTCCTTCACTTTGCTCCTTCTTTGCTGTTAAGGATCAAACAGTTTAGTACTGATATATTTTTCCCCAGACTCTTTTTATAGATTCTTTTTATGGAAATTGTATTTCTCAGCATGCCTCCCACAATTAAATTATTCCTCCAGATGCTGTCCATTCTGTGGAGTGTCTTTCACATCACTCTCACCATCCTTCTCCATATAAACTCTCTTGGGCTGCTTTGACTCGAAGAAAGTTAAGAAAATGTCTGTGGCAAACAAGGATGCAGGGATTTCTTTTCTCTTTTTTTAATACCAAAAATGCTCCCAATGAATCACTGTGCCTATTTTGTCTCCATTTTTTTAACTCTTCTTTGGGGATCCCTGTTAAAATGATTTGTCATTTTGAGTTACTAAGTATGCTATTCCCACCCCCACCCCCAGCTTTCCAACCCTCCCCAGGCCCTTCATAAAATGGAAATCTTCAAGAGAAAGGGGGGCATATATATCTTGTCACTAATGTGAATGCAGACCCATGAATGTGAGGGCACAACCTGCCATTTTATATGATTGGGGTGGTGAAGGTCAATCTGAACTGTTGATGGCATGTTTGTTTGTTTGTTTGTTTGTATTTGCCAGCTAGAGTGTGTGCTTTATCATTGAGCAATGGTCTTCCCACATCTAATAACAGCAAACACTGTATTTATTTTGGGTAGCCTTTGAGGCTAGAAGCCACCCACTCTACCACTGAGCTGTTGTCTTCCCCCTACATAAGGGGAAAGCAAATATAGGGGAAGGGGAGAACAATATTAAAAGGAAGTATTAGCTTTAATCTCACCATAGCTTGATTCCTAAGTCTCTTGTAGCAGAATAAAACCCACGTAGGCAGTGCTTTTTTCTGGGGGGGGGGCGGGACGCAGGGGTATGCATACCCCTAAACATTTTGTAAATCTTTGATCATTTACTGTATTTATTTTTCCCAATTTCAACTATCAAAAGGTGATTTTCTTGAGTCAAAATGAGAGTACCCATAATAGAAATGTAGGTGATAGCCTTGTGCAGTTCTCTAGTTGAACCCTGATCAAATCATTCAGCTCACCAGGAAATCATTAATGTTCATTAAAGCAGGGTGCCCCCCTCCTTTTCTTTTCTAATGGGAAGAAGACTCCGTATGGGGATGGGGAAGAAATTTGGTCTGCATTTTAATTTAAGCCTATCCAATTCACACTTACGAAACCGAAACATGAACCAAAATACCGGTACTATCCTTCAAATTTCACACTTTTCTGAATTTTGCGATTCGTTCATCCATGATTTCATTTGTATGTGGCTTTTCCACAACATGAATCATGCACTTACAATAAAGAGGAAAATATCTCGGAAATCAACCACAGCCAGTACAATTTCATCATAATGTAATAAAATAACGACATAATAGCAGATGCAACAACATGCAAAAAGCAACATTCCAGGACTATAAAGATAACAAGATTACATTAAAACCACACCTCTCTGCGATAGCAAAAATAAAGTGTGCCACCTTGGTCCTAGGAAACACAGTTCCCAGTTTGTTGCTCGCAGTCTCTCTCCTGCAGCAGCTCTTTACGATGCAGTTCTCCAACCCAAAAAAATGTTAGAGGAAGTTGCTTGCCTAAAATTGTGTATATTCAGGAAAATACACATGGAAATATTCAGGAATGTTCAGGAGGATATTATTATTATTATTATTATTATTATTATTATTATTATTATTATTATTATTGCAAACTGGTGTGCTGCCCTAAACATATGCTATGAAAACAGAAACTAAGAAATAATTTATTTAAACAGACCAATTCATATCATATCAGACTTAACAAACTGACAAATCCATTCATCGCTACCTGCATAATATTTGAAGAAAGTTGGAAGATTTCAACACTAAATAAACTAGTGCTGTACAACGGCTTTAGACAAATCAGAAGCCCCAAACCAAATCAGATTGTTTCTGAAGTGTTTTTGATTGTTGGAAACACTTCAAACCAACCTTAGTACACCTTGGAGCCCGGCACACTTCCTTCAGCGCACGTACCTCTCCTGTACGTTCTCCTTGCTGCCGTCTCCTGTGCTATTCAGCAGAGTTATCTTCTCTTATCTTCTCTCACGCAGCGGGGTTGTGTGCATGCCAGCATATTACAGACAACAGAGTCCGGCTTCTTTCTAATCTAGAAGCTTTATTTTACAAGGCATAAATCATTACATTCCGGGAGAGTCGCAAGCCATGTTGGTGGCTTCTCCCTTCTCTCCGTTCTCCGAACAACAGAAACAGAAAGTATCACATTACACAGTACAACAGTACACAGAGCATCCGGTGACGCTCTTCCTCCTGTGGGTGGGACAACCTGGTTGAGCTTGTTAACTCTAAAAGCTCCAAACCTCTACACCCCCTCTTGTCCCGCACACAGGAGCGTTGTAAGCTTGCAGCTTACCTCACACAAACCCTCACAGAACTCCCCATGACGTTGGAAGCTCAGGGGCTTCGTGAACCCAACCCTCTGGTTCACCTGACCAGGACAGTACTTCAGCTTCTCCAAGCCGGTCTGAACGCACACGTCTCGAAAGAGAACGTCTAGGTGTTTGGGTCTGGCCTTGACTTGTCCAGACTCTGCCACCAACAAACAGAGTTGGTTGTCCTCCCAAACCATCACGGGCAGGCAACTCTGAACGCAGATCTCTTGGACCAAACACCTATAGAACTCCAGTTCCCTGCAAAGCACTGACAACGCACTGTACCTGGCTTCTGCACGAGAACGAGCAATGAGGCTCTGGCACCGGGACTTCAGCCCGCCTAAAGCTCCTCCACACTGTACAACCATTTCAGACACAGATTTCCTGTCCTCGGAATTTGCCCAACCGCCGTCGCACCAGCGCGTGAGCTGGGGCTCACCGGTAGCTGACAACTCCGGGCAAAACTCCTTAGTCTCCTGCAAACTCTGGAGCACTCTCACCATGCCATTCCAGGCATGCATGCTGGGATTTGCAGCCACCTTGCTGAACAGATCCACAGCAACTGCTATGTCAGGTTTGCTCAACCATGAAGGAAACAACAGCCTCCCAGGAGCTGACCTAAACACCTCGGGGCTCTCGAACTCAGAGCGTTCCCCGGTCTGACTGTCCTCACCTACACACGTCTCCATGGGTGTTCTGACATTAGCACATTCAGATACTCTGAACTTCTTCAACAACTGCACTACCTTGCCAGTCTGATTGAGCAAGACACTACCGTCTTCGGCTCTGTCTACCTGCACACCTAGGTAAACAGCAACAGGGCTTAGGTTCCTGAGCTGGAAATACTGACCAAGCTCCTCTGCGAACCGTTGCACCTGTCCCCTGGTCTCCACCAGGTAAAGCATGTCCGCACTGGACTGCAGAACTAGCTCCTGCTCTGGACTTACTCCTGCCAGAAACAGGCAGCTATCAGCACAACTCTGGCTGACACCTAGCTTTCTCAAAGCTTCTTGCACGCCTGAGGACCAATCTCTGGCTGACTCTTTCAAGCCAGTGATTGCCTCGTGCAAACTCCACACCTGATTTGGCCCGTTGTCCTCGAACCCTGGCGGAGGTACCTCGTACCTCTCCTCATCCAGGTCGGAATCCAAACAGGCATCCAAACCAAAGTGGCTTGCCTCAAAACTGCTTTGAGTTGCGACCGCTAACAGCATGCGTGTGGTTTCGCTTCTGAGAGAGGACGCGTCCAGTACCTCAGAACAATGGACCCCCTCCTCCTGAGTGAAACCTCTGGCTACTAACCTAGCCTTGCACTGCAACTCGTCAGTTGCTGCCGTCTTGAGTCTGCACACCCAACGACCTTCTGACAGCGTCGTGGTTGTGCACACACCCAAAGACCTCATCGAGCTTACCTGCTCTACCATGGCATCCTGCCATTTCTGGGCCTCACCTTGAGATACCCATTGAACCTTCACAAGGCTTTCCAGTTCACACTGAACCAAACAAGCACTCACGCTAGTGGCCGTGAACCTTTCGGGCAGAATCCCTTCAGTGGATCGTGCAGACTGCTGTGATACCACTTCAGATTCTCCCTCTGCTCCAGTTGCACTGGACTCCACCTGCACATCCTTGACGTCAGGCATCTCACCTACAGACTTACTGCGCCTGTGCATCCTAACTGAACCACCCAAGGATGACGTTGGCGCGCCTTTGGGCTCCTGCTTCACTCCCAAAGAACCCTGCTCTTGCACCAGGACGAGACCTGCGCCAGGCTCTCCTGGAGAAGAGTTGCCACACAAAGAGTCACCAAGCGTGGCCTGCCTCCTAGTCCTTGACATAGGAGTTGCGGGTGCACCCCCAGGCTGCTGCCTTGGAGTTGCCCCTAGCTGCGCTGCACCCTGGTGATGGCCGGGAACTCGGCCCAAGCCACCAGCAGGTGCTAAAGCCACAGCGATACCCCCTCTTGGGGCTGATCCACCTGGACCATTGCCACCAGCAGGTGGCGCATTGGCCTGTCCAGCACTGACAGGACCATCCAGAACATCATGGCTTCTAGGGATGTGTTCCAATCCATTCTGCTCAAAGAATTCAGCACTCCTGCTGACTAGAACCTGGGTCTGGTCACTATCTGGGCTAACTAACCTCCAGCTACGCAAGCTGGGTTCGTACCCACAGAAAAACACTTTCGGAACCTTGGTACCACCCAGTTCCACCCAGAACCCTTGAGGAAGCTCTGCATCCAAGAGCATGTCTTCAGTGGCAGCATGCAGCATCCTTTGCTGCCTCTCTGCAAGACCACATACCTGTGAAGAAAGCAGGTTAGTCACACTGTGCTTACTCCCCCTCTCACTGAGGACCTGTGAACAGCCTACTCCAGTAGAAACCTGCTGTTCCACCAGTGGTACTCCCTCAGTTGGCTCCTTGAGCAACGCAGACCACATGTGGTGAGAGAAAGCATCAGCCAAACACTCAGAACAACACGCTCCCCCCAGGTTAGCTTCTGGCTTCCCTTCAGAAACAGCCACATGAACCAGGGAAAAGGGACGCGTGGTTTCCCTTTCAGACGTGGGGTAGCAGGATGCCGACTCCTCGACCTTGCAAACCCTGCAATCAAGAAAGCTGTTACATGCCCTTAACTTGCACCCTTCAGAGAACTCAGGCTGCTTCAGCACACTGTCCCAGTGGCGACTTGCCAGCCTTTGGTACCACTGACACAAACATAAGTGGTGCATGGGCACACTGGTGCACTGAGCAAACATTCCATCAGTGCCACCACCTTCCTCTGTTCTTGCTTGAGGCCCCTCGACAGCAAACAGCCCGTCCTGGCTGCATTCCATGCGTAGAAGCATCTTCTGGCCCCTGCAAGCAGAACAGGTGATAATCACAAAACAAACAGCAAAAACATTGGACAGAAGGTTTGACATAAACAAATACAGAGTTATGTCAACAGCCACAGAAAACGCCAGTTCTGTCCCTTGGATCTGTCCCTTGACTGTTAGCAAAAAGTCAAGCCTTTTCTTGCCTCCAACAGTCAGTTCTCCAAACTGCTCTATAGGAGACTCGCAGTTCCTCACAAGTCCACCAGGAGGAACGACGACGACGACGGCAACCATCACACGCAGCCCACCAGGGTTGGCCTCTCTCAGCGTTGCCTCGGTGACTGCATCACAACAGTAGGGCTTATCTCGGCTCCGTCCTTCTCACTCAGCTGGGCACGTGACCTGATGGCTGTGAGAAACGGCCTTGCCCTTATCTTCAGCCATGCACGTCAACAAAAGACCAGGTGCAGGCGACGTGACAAAACACAGCTCCACAGTCAAAACTTTTTACACTGGCTTCAGACTTGGAAACAGCCCCTCCCTTTCTGGGAGCAAAGCCCACGGCGATCTGGCCCCCCTCCTGCTTTCCATGGCACTGTTGCTTCTCAACAGCCATAAGCCGAGCTGGGGGCGAGCTTTCCAAAGCCACTTCAGCCAGTCCCTCAGCCCCGTGAAACTGGGCTAGGGTCTTCTTCCAGGCTTCACAAGCACTGGCCAGACCTTCCTCCTCACAGGCGTTGGCCAAAACATCAACACTCTCAGGGAACAGCCCTCTGCATTGAAGCTGTGAGGCTGGAGGTGCTTGCAAACAAAAGCTGCCCTCCTCCTTGCTGGGAATGCTATGGCTCCCTCCATCTTGCCCAGGGGTAGCGTACTTACGAATCTGTGGCTTCTCACCCGGCTCCACAGATGGGGGTTTCACCAGAGAGGGTACACTGCTTTTGCAGCCCTCGATCTGGACTTCCCTGCTGCCTTCCAACCTCTGGCAGCAGGTTTTAGGCTTCTGAGCCATTCAGCAGACTGCTGAATGCTCCTGCTGGCAAAGCAAACTTCCCTGGGTGCTCCATCACAGTCCAAACCAGGGAGGCACTTCTCAGCTTGGCACACACGTTCTGGATCCTTGGAACTGCTCCAGAATCAATCCAGAATGGGGAAAAGCTTGGATCCATAACCTGAAGTGTTTTTGATTGTTGGAAACACTTCAAACCAACCTTAGTACACCTTGGAGCCCGGCACACTTCCTTCAGCGCACGTACCTCTCCTGTACGTTCTCCTTGCTGCCGTCTCCTGTGCTATTCAGCAGAGTTATCTTCTCTTATCTTCTCTCACGCAGCGGGGTTGTGTGCATGCCAGCATATTACAGACAACAGAGTCCGGCTTCTTTCTAATCTAGAAGCTTTATTTTACAAGGCATAAATCATTACATTCCGGGAGAGTCGCAAGCCATGTTGGTGGCTTCTCCCTTCTCTCCGTTCTCCGAACAACAGAAACAGAAAGTATCACATTACACAGTACAACAGTACACAGAGCATCCGGTGACGCTCTTCCTCCTGTGGGTGGGACAACCTGGTTGAGCTTGTTAACTCTAAAAGCTCCAAACCTCTACAGTTTCGGTCCAAATCAACCCCCCCATCCCATATGAAATGGGTTGGGGCAGCTCTGCATTGGTTCGGACAATCTGACCCACATCAGACTGGTCCAGAATTAAAACCACACTTTAAGAAAGCCAGACTGCCAGTCTTTAAAATGTTTCAAGACAGCACCATATAAAAATGCCTAGGTAGGAAGAGAAGGAGAAGGGGAATTTTGTGGCATTTGTTCAGCTTGCCATAACACCGGTCCTGAAAGATCTACATTGGCTCCCAGTACATTTCTGAGCACAATTCAAAGTGTTAGTGTTGACCTTTACATGGCTTCAGCCCCAGTGTCCTTGAAGGAGCGTGTCCACCTGCATTGTTCAGCCCAGACTCTGAGATCCAGCCCCAAGGGCTTTCTGGCGGTTTCCCCACGGCAAGAACTGAAACTACAGGGAACCAGCCAGAAGGCCTTTTCAGTAGTCACACCTGCCCTGTGGAATGCCCTACCAGCAGATGTCAAAGAATTAAACACTATACAATTTTTCATAGACATCTGAAGGCAGACCTTTTTTGGGAAGCTTTTCATGTTTGATGCTGTATTTGTGTTGCAAGCTGCCTAGAGTGCTTGGCACAATTCAGTCAGATGGGCAGCGTATAAGAAATTTATTGTTGTTGTTGTTGTTGCCCTTAGCTAGCCTTTCATATATATGCCTTATCTAGCCGTGTGTGTGTTTGTGTGTGTGTGTGTGTGTGTGTGTGTGTCTGTCCTCAAAATGGATCTTTCTCTTCAATTAACTGAGATCATAATTAGCTTGTGTACTATGGAGCATTTTCTAAAAATATTCCATATGCATGCTAATATGGCTATTGTACCTTATTTCCTGACTTACTCTTGTTTGTTTATTGGTTTTATGATGTCATACCACTAAAAGCAACCTATGAAGTACATTAAATGAATGATGTGGTGCATCTTATTCATACACTCAGAAGTTACCAGCTGGTGGAAGCCAGATCTCAGGGTTGATACAAGGCTGTGAGTCAGCATCAGAACAACCTCAACTGCTCGATAGGGTGCTCTCCCTTCAGAGCAGCTTAAAGATCTAAGCCAGGGGTAGGCAGAAGGTTAGCATATTGTCTTATTTAATTTAGTCCCAGATACATTCATTTGGTAAAATCCATGAATGTCTCCAACACAACACCCATAAATCTCAATGTAGGCCTACATATGTTACATAACAGACATATAGGAGGAGGTATTGTTCTTATGAATTGCTCACTGTAAACCCAGGGGCGAGGGACCCTTCTCAGTTTGAGGGACACATTCCCTTCTGTGCAACTGAGGCCAGAGGTAAAAGTGAGGGGAGCACTGAATGTCAGTTTTGCCTTTCTGCAAATTTCTACACACACACACCCCTGTCTCCATCAAGACACAAGGTCTTTTCAGAGTTCATTCCAGGCAAGTAAACGCACTCAAGGAGGATGTGAAATAAAGAAAAATTAGTGATGTGGCCTGGAAAAGGGGTGTGTCCTGTGGAAGTCCTAAGGGGGAAATAGAGAGGCCTAGAGGGCTGTATCTGACCCCCCAGGCCTGAGGTTCCCCACCCCTGCTGTAAACCTCTGCTGTAAACACGAAAAGGGGGCCATATAAATTGCTGGGTGTTTTTTTATTTCTACATGCATTCAGAATAAGAGAATACAAAGCGTTTAACTTTCATCTTGGGAGCCAAAGGCTCTCTTCTTCTTTTGTCCCACTTTCCCATTTGGAAATATTATTAGCTCGCCTCCAACTCTTATTATTTGCTTCACCGCCTGTACCTGGCAACTTTTCCTCTATCTTTCTCTTCTAATTTGCTCCTCTTCTGACTTTCTAAAAATGCATTTCTCCATGGTACTAAGAATGGATTTTCTTTGAGCAAGGAAAACGATGCTGTCATGCGACTCCTTTGTGATTCCAATTAGACCCAAGCGACACATGAAACTGAGGCCAACTTTGTTGGGGTTTGTTTAGCCTTTAAAACACACACACACACACACACACACTAGCAAATTAGAGCTTGTTATGTGGGAGCTGTTTCACATTTGCGTGTTTAGACCTTTTAACCACCCCCTAAATAAATTCAGACATGATGCAGATTTTTGGTTTGGTTTTTGGCAGAATTTACACCACAAGATTATTGATTACATAAAAGTGAGTGGTTGCATAGGCTCTGGTTCGACTAGCTCCCTGCACCGTGTCACCCTGGGGTGAACACCTGGGACAGCGGAAAGTGGGTTCAAGCTAGTCCACCACCCCGATGTCCCCTAGACTCGGGCATGGGCACAACCCCTCTCAGGGTTCACCAAACCAATGAGTCCTGGATTCCTCTAACGGAATTCCCTTCTCATAGGGATGGCTAGAGCATTCCGCCACCCCTATCACCTGAACCAGAGCCTTTCCACAACCTTACAAGTCGTGACAATGTGCTATGCAGCAGGCAAAACCCAAATGGCAACAGCCAATCAGCCAAGTGGGGAAAATTCCTGACATGCCCCTGTCCCAATGGCAGGTGACACACGACGGCATAGCAAGGTTAAGCGCAAGCCCTAAATATAGGGAGAGGTGGGTGGGTGTTCCAATGCACTGGCCCAAAGAGGAAGCTCAGGAACATGTGCATGGGCTTATGTAGGTCCCTCGATAGTCTTAGCTAGAGTCCCATTGGTCAAATTGCACCCATCATCGAGGGACCTACCAATAGGGTGTTGTGGCTGTCCAAACATTCCCACCCACAACACAGGGTTTGGTTGCCAGGTCGCACCGCAACACGTGCCCTCTTTGAGGGAGGACATGATTTGTCATATGCCCTATCTAGTCCAGCAGTAAAGAGTCACAGGGGCAGCACAGTCTAGCTGGGCATGCGTTCAGTGGAGAACATCAGAGCCAGGCTGGTACCCTCCAAGATAAAGTCCCATCAGCCCCAGCCAGCACCATGCATATCAACAGTGCTTCCATACTTGGGAGATGATGTGTACAGTTCTGGCCACCACACTTCAAAAAGGATATTGTAGAAATGGGAAAGAGTCTGAAAAGAGCAACCAAAATGATCAAGGGGGTGGAGCAACTCTCCTATGAGGAAAGGTTTACAACGTTGTGGGATTTTTGGTTTAGAGAAAGAGAAAGAAGTAAAAGGTGACAGGATAGAAGTTTATAATATTGTGCATGGTGTGGACAAAGTGGGTAGAGAAAAGTATTTATCTAGTCACCCATCCAGGCGCTAACCAGGCCCAGATGTGTTTAACTTCTGTAAGGTTGTGGTGCTGCTTGCCTGAAGACAAGGCCTGCATCCTACCCACCCACACATGGTTGATGGCTCCAATGCCTCAAACCATGGCAGAATTTTGGTAATGGTAAAAGATCTGGGTTCTTCTCCCAGGCCAGTGTGGGGCAGACACTTTTAAGGTGTCCCATCCTTCCTGCCTTTCCTTTCTGGGGGCGGAAGACTTCTCCAGTTAATAATTTTTCTTTGCTGAGAGTCAGCAAAATAGGGCTTCCACAGAGTTCAGTTAAAGGTCAACCATTCCCCTTGAGTTATGTCTCATTTTGTCCTGAGATGCCCGCAAACAAACAAGATATTAAGAAATGTGCTCTCTTGCATGCACTCTTTCTCCCCACACAGACACACACACACTCTTTCTGGCTAGAGGCTCCAGCCTCTGAGATGGCCTCTAACAAGCCTTCTGCATTTCATGCAGTGTGAAAGAAGAATGAAGCAGAATAAAATGGACACACAACAGTGGTCCCTTTTTATAGCAGGGAGTGTCCTCATTTCTTGTTCCCTTTCTTTGGTAAATCACAGATATAGTTTTTCCCAGGTTTAAAAATTATTATTTTGCTTTTCATTTACTTATTCTATTTATATACCACCTTTCATATTCTCCAAGGAGCTCGAGAAGGTGTGCATGGTTCACCTCCTCACTCATTTCCTCACAACAACCCTGTGAAGTAAATTAGGCTGAGGGGCAGTGACTCACCCAGGGGCACCCAGTGAGCTTTATGGCTAGTAGAGATTCAGTGAGAGCTGGACCATAAAGAAGGCTGATCACTGAAGAATTGATTCTTTTGAATTATGGTGCTGGAGGAGACTCTTGAGAGTCCCATGGACTGCAAGAAGATCAGACCTATCCATTCTGAAGGAAATCAGCCCTGAGTGCTCACTGGAAGGACAGATCCTGAAGCTAAGGCTCCAATACTTTGGCCACCTCATGAGAAGAGAAGACTCCCTGGAAAAGACCCTGATGTTGGGAAAGATGGAGGGCACAAGGAGAAGGGGACGACAGAGGACAAGATGGTTGGACAGTGTTCTCGAAGCTACCAACACGAGTCTGACCAAACTGCAGGAGGCAGTGGAAGACAGGAGGGCCAGGTGTGCTCTGGTCCACGAGGTCATGAAGAGTCGGACACAACTGAACAACTGAACAACAACAACAACAACAACAACAACAACAACAGGGATTCAAACTCTGTTCTCCCAGGTCATAGATCCAGCAACTCTCCCCACTTGCAGTTCCCAGCAAATGGTATTCAAAGGCATACTTCCTCCAGTATTGGAGGCAGAATAAAACCATTGTGGCTGGTAGCCATTGGCAAAGATTATCCTCCATTGCTCTGTCTGATCCTTTTTTAAATTCATGCAACTTGGATGCATTACTACATCTTCTGGGATTAGGTTCCACATGGGGCTGAACAGTGGGATTCTGATGGGAGAGGAGGCTTCCAGCACCAGTAGCTCCTCTTGCATCTGTCACCAGAGCCGGAAGCTATCAAAAGTACCAGTAGCAGCCTTTGGTCTGTGCAAAATATATATAAAAAAAAGTTGATAGGGAGAAGCTTTTCCATCTCTCTCATAATATTAGAACTCAAGGCCGTCCAACAAAGCTGAATGTTAGAAGATTCAGGAAAGACAAAAGACAGTGCCTTCTTCACAGCGTATTGTTGAACTATGGAATTCCCTACCACAAGCCATGCTTGCAGGCTTTCCAGAAGCATCCGGTTGGCTGCTGTGAAAACGGGATTCTGAACTTGATGGGCCTTTGGTCTGATCCAACAGGGCTTTACTTAAATCCTTATCAAAGACTTTGCATTTGGCTATTTAGTGCCTGGTCATAGCTCAGTGGTAGAACATCTGCTTTGCATGCAGAAGACGGCAGCTTCAATCCCCGGCAACTCCAGGTAGGGCAGGAAATGACACCTGCCTGAAATCCCAGAGAGCTGCTGTTAGCCAGTGTAGAACATACTGACCTAGATGGCCTGATGTTCTGACTCTGTATAAGGCACCCTCTTAAGGGCCATTTCCGAGAGATTTAGAAGCACAGTGGAAGTTGAGATTTGGAAAACAAGGGCAAAACCTATATAACCATTATCATGACTTAGTAACTCTTGTCTATTTTACTAATTTTTGAACAAGTAAGCTAATGGAGAACTTTGGTTTAATATGTGGAAAGGACTCTGCAGTTGCTAAGGAAAACTGGGTAAGCAGCATATCAATATTCAAAGTCAGATCCATAAAAAGAGATAGATGGAAAGTGACTGTTGATGCTTCCTCATTACAAATTATCACCTTTGAGCTGAGATTGGCTTGAAAATAAAAAAAGGAGGTGGTGTTGTGGGGCGGGGGGGGGGGGGGTTAACCTGGCAAGAGGAAGATGAAAAATAAAGAGCAATGTTCGGAAATGCAGTGAGACAGCGATACCTGCTCTGTCTTGCAAAGTGCATTTGCTACCAACAAGGATTATTATAGAAGGGGTCTTAGTTTCCCTCTAAATCTGAGTACAAATGACTTGGTTTTATAATGAAACACACAATGTTTGTAGTTGATAAATCCTGCTTTGGCTGAGTTACCTGCCTCAGCTGAATGCGCGCCAAGAACCTGGCAGTAATTAGTTCCCATCGCTCCTCTTGCTGCACATTTTATTCATTACTAAAGGCGACGCTTGTGCCACAAAAGCTGCCGATTTGATTTCTACTTTCCTTGGATTCGCAGGAGGAGAGGGGAAGCAATTGGAGCGGATATAAGTTTTAATATGAGGAAGCCCTTTGCACACAAGGGCTGCATCCCATATGGACAATTTCCAGAGGCCACGTGTGAGTGCTGGGCACAACCAGAAACAAAAGTGGGTAGAGCAACAAATGTGAATTTTGCCTTTGCACAGTAGGCTAGTTTCGACACTCACACCCACCCACTTAACTATCCTCCACCCAGGCAAGTGAGAAGCATTATCAGAGTTTAGGGAGAAATTCTAGCCCAGCAAAAGCACTTAAGGAAGGTGTGAAGTAGGGCTGGTGAGAGGTGCAGCCTAGGAAGAGAAGGTGTTACTGAGGAGGAGAGACTCCTAAGCATCACATATACCTGCCTTTGGCCCCCAGACATCAGATTCACCACCCCTATTTTCCTATGTTGCAAATCCATCTGACAATACTTGGATCTTGACCGCTGGCTGTTTGGTACCCAATACTGCTCCTAGCCCAAACAGCCGAGCAGTCAGCTGCTATGTGTCCAGGCCATCTTGAGCCTTAACCCTTGCTGGTGGAGAAATCATAGAGTTGGAAGGGAGCCTGAAGATCATCTAGTCCAACCCACTGCAATGGAGTAATATGCAGATATCCCATATGGGGATCGTGCCTGCAAGCTTGTCATTATCAGCACCACACTCTAACCAACTGAGCTATTCAGGCTGGTTAGAAATAATGGACAAAGTGGGACATGAGAGTTAAAAGCAGGGATGTGTAAATATGTCAGTTCAGTTTTTCCAATATGTCTTTTTTCCATTCAGTTCACACCTATCAGTGTTGTTGTTGTTGTTGTTTCTAAAAAAGAAAAATCTTAAGGTGCATGTTTCTCGCTCATGAATGTGGTGGCAATAACTGAAACTGGATGCCAGTGTTGGGTGAAATCAAGCCACCACTTTATTGATTAAACAGCAAGCACCCCAAATCCCACACCATGGTAGCTGGCCAGCGTTGAACCCTGGCATGGTGCAGCCAAGCATCTAGGGCCCCCACTGAGCAATCAGTGTGTAGGGAGAATCCAGCCAGGCAGAGGCTCTACTTAAGCTTAGTGCATGCCTTGAGGCAATCCTACCCCACCCCCGGGCCCCTTATGGGGTCCCCCTTACTATACTTTTCTACCATGAAGAGAAAGGCAAAATAACCCAACAACCACAACCAAGGGCTGTTTAAGATTGGAAGGGCGGGGAATCCTTTCTGGCCCTGTCAACCAGTGACCCAAATAACTGTGTGAGGCTCCAACACCAAGAGAGTGAGCATAGGAAGCTTACGAGGCAAAATATGTGTGTGTTGGAGATTCATTCCCCGTGTGCAGTCATGGGATTGTTGTCTATCACATGAGGGTGTGTGTTTTGATTCCACAGGAATGGGATGTGACGAAGACAGGATGTTTGTCTTACTGTGTTCCCTGAAGTGGGACTATTGTCCTTTGTTCTTTCTCTTTTTGCTGTCTGATGTTAGAGAGAGAGGGAGCCATGTTGAAGTGCTCTGTCTGTGTTTATATGTAAATAAAGTAGATTAGCCTATATGTTGAGTTGCTGAGTTCTGTTAAGCAACTGCACAAACCTCTGCAGATCCCTAAGTGTGCTGATGTCTTCTGGCATCAGTCGCTGTGATGTTCGGGCTGAGGAACGCTTTTGAAACTCCCAAACGATCATCTAGGGAGGAGGGAACATGCCAGTCGGGCATGTGTCTCTGCCAAGCTCCTACTTGTGTGTAGGACATCTTGACAGTGTAAGGCCTTATAAAGTCCTCCTCCTGTCCTCCGTTTCGTGTGATGCCACAAGACGCTTCCAGTCCTGTGTGATCTCATGAGAACACTAGGAGGAGACTGGACACTGCCTCCTCGCCACTCATGGGCATAGCCAGAGAGGAGAAGGGGGGCAGCTCCCCCCAGATCAAGTATATAAATAAAAAATGCTTAACTAGCTGACCAGGTAGCTCAGTTCTCCCCCCCCCCAACAAAAGTCCTGGCCCCCCTCCAACAAAAATCATGACTACATCCATGTCAACGATCTCTGAATCCCCAGCTGCTGGGCAAAGTCACCTTGCACATAGGGCATGCTCAGAACAGTGCCTAACATATTATTTTCTATACAACTTTGCCTGATGTACACATTTTTTTCAAGCAATTTCCCCTAACACATTTTTGCATCCCCTTCCCACTAGCTATTATGTGCAGGGCCAAAGATGGAGGAGAAGGGCCCAGGGTACCAATAGCCCCCCTCCCATCCTTTCAGTTAAGAGGGTGTTCTAGAGGAGCCTCCCTCACACATATCCCTCCCTGACAGCATGGCAATATCTAACTGCTATGTAAATGACACGCTTGTTGACAAAACGCCTTCTTTCCCCTTCCTTCCAGCACCAGCAACTAGAGACTGGGCTATTTTTTTAAGAGCACTTTTGGAGACAGAAAGTTGGGTGATTGCTATGCATTTATTTAGCAAAAGTAGCTTTTGTGAGATTCTAACAAATTGTCAGTTCCAGTCCAAATCTCTGGAGCACAGAAAGGGGAGGGGAATAATATGATTCATTTTCTTCCTTGGGCATTACATAAAGCAAGCTAGTTATTTCGGGAATAATCACTAACAAATAATCACTTGACTCACAAGAGGCATCCAAAAATTCTACATACTGAATGTCCATGAGTCATATCTGGGGGTTAGGAGTTTTCCAACTGGTGGGTTTGGCATTTAATGGAAAAAGGCTGCTTTTTTGAGGCGAGGGGGGGTGTCTTATGTACATGACCGCCATGCAAGTTTCTAAGTAAGCCAATGGGAGACTTTGCTACAGAAACACAAACCAAAATAGAGAAAATAATTTTGCTAGCTGTGCTCCTGCCCAGTCTGCTCCCTAGTTGCTAACTGTTGATGGGCACCTTCAAGGCATCTGCTCTTCCTTCTTGGGGTTCTTTATATTTACATACAGTTGTATGGTTGGAAGGGACCCCAAGGGCCACCTAGTTCAACCTGCTGCAGTTCAGGAATCACAGCTAAAGGATCACTGACAACTGGCCGTCCAACCTCTGTTCAAACATCTCCAATGATATTTAATTATAATTCTCGGGTTTGAATTAAAGTATCTGAGCTATGTACCAGCTCAGAGCTGAGTTCCTGTTTCATCCACTGCTTGTCTCATGGGTGGACTGCTGGGTCCTTCAGGCACCAGAGAGCCTGAGAGATGGGAAGGTAGAATCAGTTTTCCATTCAAAATAAGCTCCTATAAACAAGAAGGAAGACTCAAGAACAACAGATGCAAACCTCAGAACACTCCAAACAGCCTTTGGAAGAGGAAACTGAAACCTCTTCTGGTTGTCCAGAAGAGGGCAACCAAAATGGTCAAAGGCCTGCAAACAATGCGTTATGAGGAACGGCTTAGGGAGCTGGGTATGTTTAGCCTAGAGAAGAGAAGGTTAAGAGGTGATATGATAGCCATGTTCAAATATATAAAAGGATGTCATATAGAGGAGGGTGAAAGGTTGTTTTCTGCTGTTCCAGAGAAGCGGACACGGGGCAATGGATTCAAAGTACAAGAAAGAAGATTCCACCTAAGCATTAGGAAGAACTTCCTGACAGTGAGAGCTGTTCGGCAGTGGAATTTGCTACCAAGGAGTGTGGTGGAGTCTCCTTCTTTGGAGGTCTTTAAGCAGAGACTTGACAGCCACCTGTCAGGAATGCTTTGATGGTGTTTCCTGCTTGGCAGGGGGTTGGACTGGATGGCCCTTGTGGTCTCTTCCAACTCTAGGATTCAATGATTCTATGGAAGGCACAGCCCATAGAAAGATTCCAGATAGGTGACTCCCTACTGAAGGGAACAGAGGCAGTAGTGTGCAGATGAAACAGGATGTCCTGGGAGGTGTGCTGGGTATGTTTAGCCTGGAAAAGAGGAAACTGAAAGGAAATAGGGTAGCCATATTCAAATATCTTAACGGCTTTCACGTGGAAGAGGGTGCATGCTTGTTTGTTTTTTTCCTGCTCTAGAGGGTAGGACTTGAACCAATAGCTTCAAGTTGCAAGAAAGGAGATTCCTACTAAACATCTGAAAAAACTTTCTGACAAGAAGAGCTGTTCGGAAGTTGAACAGACTCCCCCAAGCCATCTGTCTTGGATGCTTTAGCTGAGATTCCTGCATTGCAGGGGGTTGGACTGGATGACCAACTTCCACCTCTAAGATTCTATGATTCTATTATTCTAAACATGGAAGAGACATGGAGACTTGAATCAGACAGCCCTTGAAACAGGAGATTCTTCCAAACAAGAGGGTTGTTCTCTGAAAAGCTTTCACACAGAACAAGCCTGGGGGGGAACCTTTTATCAGCCCACAGGTCGCATTCCAAGGGCCACATGCCATTGGCAGGTGGAGTCTGAAATAAAACAGGCAGAGGAAAGACTTTAATTGTAACTTTGTACAGTAGGCTAGTCTGTACACTTGCTCACACATCCTTCTCTATCCACCCATCCAGGCACGGAAGAGGTGTTGGCAGAGTTCAAGGAAGCATTCCTGTCAGGCAAAAGCACTCAAGGAGAGTGTGAAACAGGGCCAGTGAGGGATGTGGCCTGGGGAAAGAGGTTGTGGCTGGGGAGGGTATGTGGCCTGGGGAGAGTTCTAAAGGCCAGAGGGAGACGCATAGAGAACTGCATTCTGCCCCTGCCCTGAGATCCCCTACCCTAGTGGTGTAGCAATAAGACTGCTAGCACATTTGCAAAGCTAAGCAGGGCCTGGTGTGGTTTCAAATTGAATGGGGAACCATTGCAGGGGTTTGGGCTAGATGATCCTCAGGGTCCCTTCAAGCTCTATGGTTCTACCAATAGAACCCTGGAAACAGAGCACTGTTCCCTGTATAGTAGGACATGTGGACAATCTACTAACTTTTTATTTCCTTACTTCCTTATTTCATTTGGTCACTCAGTGAAAGATATGGGACTTACCAAAGAAGTGATATCCCGAAATTTCAATAACCATTCCCTAAACTGGAGGCGTCTCTGCTCCAGGAATAGGGAATCTGTGAACCTGTGTTCATAGGTTCCCCATTTCTGATGTAAATGATTTTGATTTAGGAGATACAATATGGAGATGGACAAACAATAGGGATATATCCCAATCTTTCTTTCCCCACAAAGCTGCCAGGCTAAGAGTTCTTTTTCACTTTTTTGTGGTGTGCTGCTGTTGCTGATTTCATTCCCACCAGCTGGCATGGTGTGACAAAAGAACGGATATCATTGGGCATGTTTATGTGCATGTGTGCTTCTGTTTCCCCCCAAATTTACCCATCAGGTATGCCGGAATATTGCCTCAAATGTCACAGGAAGATGAAAATGCAAAACTCCCACAATTTCCCTGGTTAACACAGTTGCAAATGATTTTTTTCTGGAAGCAATCAGCATGGGACTGGTTGCTGTAAGTGAATTTTGCATCCTGCGAAAGATCACATAAAGCACAGAAATTATCAGGTAGGGAAACTTCAGGGAAATAGAATAAAGTGCTGTCTGAATGCAGTCACTGTGTTGTTAACAGCAGGTGCTCTCCACTTTTGTTTTTAAACTATCTTATCCCTCATATTGAGAGAGGGGGGCAGTCAAACTCCTCCCACTTGAACTCTTGGTGTTGGCTATTCAGTTTCCATGACTGCGAGATCTCCACTTGCTTTCTAACGCCCTTCCTAAGCAAATCAAATTCTCACCATCAGGTAAATCAAGAAAATCTTTAATAAAAAATATTTTTTTAAAAAAAGACCAAAAAAAATAAGAATGGAAAAACTCAACCCAGCTTTGTTCAGCAATTTGTTTGGTATCTTGTGTTGCATTGTGTGGGTATATCCTAGGAAATGGATTGAATCAATGTGTATTGTACATGGAGTCTGTATGACTAATAAGGTTTTTGGTTTATTTTAGCACTTTTTCCTGTCACAGGAATAAATATTTGTCGGCAAATGGATTTAATTATTAATATTAGCATTAGTAGTATATAAACCAGCGTATGGAAGCTCTGCAGGGCCACCACGGAGACCAGCTCCTCTCTCCCCTCAGTGGGTATCCGGCAGAAACCATTTCATTTGGCTGCAGCATAATCATAGAGTTGGAAGAGATCACAAGGGCCATCCAGTCCAACCCCCTGCCAAGCAAGAAACACCACCAAAGCAGATGACGGAACAGAAAGCTTCTGAGAAGCCAGCAGTGACAGGCTCCTCCTTTCATCTGCTGTCACCTGACTTGGAAGAAGGGCAGCAGGGCTCTGCTGAAAAGTCAGCTCTATCAAGCTCTTTCCTTCAGCTGCTTTCACCAGACAGAAGGGAAGCAAGACTACTAAATACTCTGCTGAGAAGCCAGCTCCACCCAACCCTCCCTCCATCTACTGTCATCTGACAACAGTTATTCCATCAGGCTCCAACAGAGGAAGAGAAGGGAAGCAGGGCTGGTCTACTGGATCACTGAAAGACCAGCAACGCCAGGCTCCTCCTCCTTTTAAACTACTGCTTCCCTTTAAGAAACCATTGCTTTCAGAAATTTGAAGGCTCAGTGGCAGCATATTGGTGAAAAGTGTTTATTGGAGTGGGGAATTCATATCTTACATTTTATAATAGTGAATATTGACTCTTCATTTAGGTTATTATGGCTGTGTATAAAGAACAAATATACGTAAAACAAAAATATACGGGCGGAATATTAAAAGGTTAATAAGCCCACAGCAGCAAAAAAAAAAAAAAACCCTAGATAAACTCTCCTAGTGTTGAGCTGCTAGCAAAGCTATTAAATTTAATTGCTGTATAATTACATAGCTGTATACCTAGCTAATACCTAGCTATCAAACCCATTGAAGGCTCATTTAAACATACACAAAACACAAGGGGAGGAAGAAGTTTGCCTCAGGTGTGGTGGGTTCCCTCAAGTCGAATTCACACTCACTTTGCGTGCATAGTTCAGCGACTTACAATAAAGATGTCAATCTCGGGAAGTGGCCTGGTCTATTGAGCAAGAAGTAACTCTGGTTTTCAGAAGTCTCATCATTATAGACCTGAGTTGGAACTATTATCCCCTCAAATCTGCCGCCACATTCAGAGGTGGCAAAGGGATCTCAAGCAGGAGAGCTGCAGTATAATTTCCATAATAAGTACTGATTTCAGCTCAGTTCAGAGTCAGTTTCTTCTTTTCTTCATAGTGTGGAGAAAGGGGATAGGAGAAGGTTCTTTCACACACACAGTATTCATGGACATCCAATGAAGCTGAGCACTGGAGTCCTTGGAACAGACAAAATGAAATATATATATATATATTTTCCCAACCAATGCATAGCTATACTAGTTAATGGAATTCACTCCCACAAGGGTAGTGGCGGCCATCAGTTTGGATGTCTTTAACAGAGGATTCCATGTAGAAAGTAAGGCTACATTCTACCTTCCTTGTCAGAGGTAATGCACTTCTGAATACCAGTTGCTGGAAATTAAAAGAGTGCTGTTGCACTCGAGTCCTGCTTGTGGGCTTCCCATTGTGGCATTTGGCTGGCCACCATGAGAGCAAGATACTGGAATAGAAGGGCCTTTAGTTGTGATCCAGGAGGGTTCTTTTATGTTCTCATCTGAACTAGTAATTATGAGCTATCTCAAAGAGCATTCGGAGAGTGAGAACAGTTGCTTCCCAAGAATTCTCTCCTGGCTTGTAATTATGTTGCATGCCCAATGACAGTGTCACAAGCATGAACTTTTAACATATCGTCCTCTGGGATTTGTAAACATGGTAGAAAACCATTTGGAGATCCAACCTGTTTTGTGCTTTCCCGAGAAAACCAAGCATAGCTGGGACCCAGGTGAGGATTTCTAATCCAAATGGGGGACAATAGGCACATGAAACATTTTGCTGCAAACACTTTGGGGATTTGACCAAAATAGAGAAGATTCTCACCAAATAAAAAGCAGTTTGGTCAGCTGAGTGCTACTGCTGTAAAATGGCTATAATGTACAGTGTAAGAATATAGGAAGATCCCTGCTGAATTAAACTGTGGCCAAACAGTTGCCCCAAGCTCACAAGGAGGACCTAAGCATTCCGCACTTGCACTTTCCAGTAACTGGTATTTGGGGCATCCTATCTCCTGCCCACCTAGCAGTTCGAAAGCACGTCAAAGTGCAAGTAGATAAATAGGTACCGCTCCAGCAGGAAGGTAAACGGCATTTCCGTGCACTGCTCTGGTTCGCCAGAAGTGGCTCAGTCATGCTGGCCACATGACCCGGAAGCTGTACGCCAGCTCCCCTGGTCAGTAACGCGAGATGAGCACCACAACCCCAGACTCAGACACGACTGGACCTAATGGTCAGGGGTCCCTTTACCTTTACTTATCTCCAACAGTGAGAGAAGAATGCAGCCATTATGGCTAGAAGCCTGGAGAAGCAACCAAATGTTGTCCCCCAAAAAATTCTATCATGGTTTCCAGAGGCTTGAGTTTCTCTAGGCTTGAGGTAGCGCTGGGCAGGGCCATCTTACCCATAGGTGCTAGGGGTGTGGGGCACCCAGACTCTCAGGGGCACCAGGCTGAGAGTCCGGTGCCTGAGAGTTGAGTCCAGGGAAGAGCCCGCGGGGGCGCTGGGCAGATCTTTGCGCCCCAGCACTGCATATGCTTAAGACAGCCCTGAGCAAAATGTCCTCTCCTCTTGGTGAGCCCTGCAAAACACGCCTGGCTGTAGTATAACAACAATTGCAATCTGTATATAATAATGTCATCCCAAGTCCTCATATGACCACACACTGCTACTGCACAAGAATCACAGGACTGAGAAACATAGATGTTTATAAAGGGCAGGAAAAAACACCTCTTTGTTTGGATAGGTCCTTCTTGGTTCACATATATTAGAAGCTATACCCAGTATTTTCCCACTCTGCATCTGTTTAAGTATCCATTATTTTCCCCAATTTCATTCCTCCATCAGTGACTCCAGCCAATTATTGTATAAATCACTTTGCTTTTTTTTTGTAAACCAAGTTTGAGATTTTTCCCCACGATCAAGTGGTGTATAAATTTTATGAAATCAATAAGTAATAAGAGATGATGATGCTGTGACCCTAATCAGTAACTAATCTGTAGCTGATCAGATTTGGTTGTTTGCTGGTAAGGATAAGTAGTCCCCCTTTTAAATTGAATTATATGTTTTCTTAGACATAGTACATGTACAAACCAATGAAAGAAGGGGCCACAAGCAATCATTTGGAAATGGAAAATCATTGAAAATAGGAGTCTTTTGCTGCCACTGACACTCAATTCAATACATAGACGGAGCCCTAAGTATGCTAATTTCAGCATATTTTCTTTCTTGTTAGGTTTGACTGCATTGAAACATTTTCAATTCAACAACCTGTGTACTTATTTGCAAGCTACTATATATGTAAATACACTTACTAGAGTCCATGTCTGTGTACTTACAAATGCTCATTCACCTTTTCTTAATTACTTCATCACTTTGCCTTCTAACTTTTAACAAATTTTACAAATGCTCATTCACCTTTTCTTAATTACTTCATCACTTTGCCTTTTAACTTTGTTGGGCTATAATAATTGCCAAAACTCCAGCCCTTTTTGTCATCCTGAGCTTTGTTTTGCATGTGTGTCTCCTCTCATTTTTAGCTTCCTAATGATCTTTTAATGAGATGTCAATTAACGATGCAAACTTGGGGAAGCAGGCGTTGAGGGATTGTTGCTATTCAGTGCATTACAATTATTCTGGTTGTAATAATTCTTTTTATGACATGCCCTCCCCTCTCATATCAAATATACCTCCTTCTGCGACTAGTCAAGCAATCCAATGGAGGTCATGGGAATAGAGGTTGGGGAGTCCATAGTGAAGGAATTATTGCCCACCACTTCCTAAAGACTTGCTGGGCTCTCAGAAGTCAAGGGGAAATTAATTTTATATTAATGTATTTGGGTTGCATTCATACATCATTTCTACTTCGAGCAGAGCCATTGCAATTCTTCATTTCAGTGGGTCTACTCTGAGTAGGGCTTGGATACAACCTGTTTTCTTGCCATGGTTGCCCTCCTCACCACCCCACCCCCTGCCCACTTAATTTACTACACCAAGGTTGGCATTGCTTGGTGACTGGCATGGGAGTGGTCTGGGGAAACAGCTTCCTCTGAACTGACCCCGATATGCCCCTGTCTCTGTGATGGGCCAATGGCCGTAATAATAAATATCTATCTATCTATGCCCCTGTCTCAATGGGGCTTACTTCTGAGTAGATATTTATACCATTGAACTGCTATGTTCCAATCCCATATGCACTTAGGAAAATGGGTATACAAGAAGCTGCCTTATACCAAGTCAGATCAAACATACATCTAGTTCAATATTGCCTAAACTGGTTGGCATTTGTTCTTTAAGGGTCAAGCAGAGGTCTTTCCTGGTGATGCCAGGGATTGAACCTGGGACCTTTTTGCATACAAATGACAATATTTATACTCCACCCATCTGGCTGGGTTTGCCCAATCACCCTGGACAGCTTCCAACACATATAAAAACATAATAAAACGTTGAACATTAAAAAACTTCCTGATACAGGGCTGACTTCAGGTGTCTTCTAAAAGTTGTGTAGTTCTTTATCTCCTTTATCTGATGGGAGGGGGTTCCACAGGACAGGTGCCACTGCTGAGAAGTCCCTCTGTCTGGTTCCCTGTAACTTTGCTTCTCGTAGTGAGGGAACTGCCAGAAGGCCTTCAGAGCTGGACCTCAGTGTGTGGGCTGAATGATGGGGATGAAGATGCTCCTTCAGGTATACAGGGCCAAGGGCGTTTAGGGCGTTGAAGGTCAGCACCAACATTTTGAATTGTGTTCAGAAACATACTGGGAGCCAATGTAGGTCTTTCGGGACCAGTGTTATATGGTCCTGATGGCTGCTCCAAGTCACCAGTCTAGTTGCCGCATTCTGGAGTGGTTGTAATTTCTGAGTCACCTTCAAATGTAGCCCACATAGAGTGCTTTGCAGGAGATAACCATAGCGTGTACCACTCTGGCAAGACAAATGTGTGGGCAGGTAGGTTCTCAGATGGCATACCAGATAGAAAACTCTTGAAGGATTGCTGCGTTTTGGCTGGCCTGTTATTTCAGGAAGTGAGAATAAGGTAGTTTGACCTTTAACTGCAAACTGCATTCCTACCCCACACTTCCCTGTACATTTCCCCATGATTTGTCTTATCACAAAAGTATGATCATTTGGAGAAGCAGGTTTGTTGCGCAATACTTCCCAATCAATTATAATTGTACAAACTAAATATTCCCGTATGTAGTCAGGTAGAGACAGTCTGAAAACACCCTCCATTTTTATTTATTTATTTATCCATTGCATTTATATATATATATCCCACCTTTCCCACCAAGGAGCTCAAGGTAGTGCAAGGTTGTTCTCCCAACCCGCCTCATTTAATCCCCACAACAACCCTGTGAGGTTGGTTAGGCTGAGAGGCAGTGCCTAGAGACCAAGGTTACCCGGGCAATGTCATGGGTGAGTATTTGAACCCAGGTCCTACTACACCACACTGACTCTTGTCTGCTTAGCTTCCTCCACCTGAAAGCAACTTCTCTCAATGTCTTCTAAATAAACCAGGAGAAGCACAGCACCATCATTCTTTAGATATTGTCTTCTCTCTCTGATTTCCTGAGGCCCATCAACACACCCTCCCCAAATTCAATCATGCTGCATGCTGCACCTTCCCCCATAAATCATACTGCAAAAAAATAAATATGCAGATTTTAAAAGGTCATTTGTTTAATTTTTTTGTGGAATAAACCTTGTGCGGAATAAACTTTTTGCAACTGTCAAGTAGTGTCATCAGAATCAATAACAGGCAGGAGAATCTGAAGAGGGTGTCTCGACTCACATTTGAGAGCTTGCAAATGATCGATGACTTGTATGCAAGCCGCACATATCAGTGAAGTGTCTCATAAACAGCCACTTAAATTGCAGCCTTAATGTTTACAGGGGCATCAAATGGACTGGAATGACATTTGATGGAAGCAGACAATGGGCACGTTTAATTCCATTGTGAATGGAAGGCAGTGGCACCTGTGGCCCATTGGGATTTACAGTGGCGGACCTACATTTTTGGGGCCCTGAATCATGAACTATCATGGAGGATCCTTCGCAACCAGCAATGAGGTCTTTATAACAATTGTTATCTTCACTGTGCTATTTTTTCCAGAAAAAGAGGTGCTGGAACACACCATGAATGGCATCTCTTAGAATGGCAATGGTGCCCACCTGAGAGGTGGGGGGGGAGCCCTGGTTATATTCTTCAATGGGGTTGTTGAAATATATACAAAAATTGTAAGCAATGTAGACTAAAGTCACTTCTGGAGCCCTCCAGGATTAGGGGCCCTAAAGCTGAAGCTTCATTAGTTTCATAGTAGATCTGCCCTGGGGACCTGGTAGAGCAGGAGATGTGGAACCCAACAGTAGGTGGAGCCAGAGCCAATTAATTCTAGTTTTCTCCCCATCCAGAGTGGTTTAACAGTCGATCCCTCTTCCCAGGGATCTGGGAATTGTAGCTCTGCATGGGGAAAAGGGGCCCCTGACAAACAACAATTCCCATGGTTTTGGGGGGAAGCCACGACTTCCAGTGCTTTATATGTATGCTACAGGTGTAGTCTGTGAGAGAAGTTGACAGTGAGTGCTACCGCCTGGACTGGGGGCATGGAAGAAGGCAGGGCAATTGGGGACTAGCTGGAGGCACACTTAGGTCAGTGGAGCAGTTCCCCCACTTGCCCCAATGGACCAGCCTACACTGGTGGAGAATCTGATGTAGCATAGTGGCTAATAGAGTGACCCACGGAGTGGTACAGGGAGCACCAAAAAACCCCAAAAAACCCACTTCCAAATCAACCTTAATTGTGCAAACCTGAATTTTGCAATATAGGATTAAATCCCACACATAAAATAGTGACAGCCTGGAAGGGTTCAGAGAAAGAGTGGAGGCCTCAAAATGGTGCTAAAGAATACCCTCATTTTATCAAATTATATGGTCACCTTAAATCACTGAGGAGCCCAATGCATTTTGATTGAAGGCAATCTTTTTCTATCTTGCAATTGCTGGGAAGATTTATATGCATGTACAAAGCTGGTTGTGTTGTGGTTGTTATCACAATTACATACCTTTCACCTGCCCTGATTTGAGCGGGCATCTTGGATTTAGAGAAGCCATCTTGTCTTTAGATTTAATATCAAAGTGTCCCGTTTCCTTGCTCCAACACCGCTGCTGCAGCGCACACAAAGGGGGATGAGCTGGAGCTTCAACCTGCAGTACTGATGTGTGAATCAGCTGGCTAGCACAGCAGGAAAAGACAAGTCTCCCTATTTTCCAACCAGAGAATGGATGTTCATTGAGGAGGTGGGGTGCCTCTAAGGCTTTTGTCTCATGGCTGCAGGGAATGGCCATTTTCGTTCTTTCCACCACTGTGAATGGCCAGCCCCTTCCTCTACCCACTTCCTCTGCTGTTCTTGGCCATACCCTTCACTGCCCCATAGCTGGAGACTGGCCCAGACTGAGAGCCACTACTCCCACCTCAGCAGGAGGTACCACTGCAGCAGCCTGACCAGGACCGAGATGAAGGATACTAATGTCGGCCTTGGAGGAAATGATCCCAGTACCTGAGCAGCAGCAGCAGCTGGTGAGCTCCAAGCAAAACTTCTCCACTTGCAACTTGGGAGGCCTCCGCTCTGCTCCTCTCAAACTCTAGGGCGACTACAGCAACAGATGCCACAGCTCTGATCCACCTCGGCAGTACTTGAGGGCACAGGAAGTGGTTGCAGCAGTGCAAGCCCACCATTCCAGGCTGATGCTATGGTGGAGGTAGTTTCTGCTGCTCCCACCGAGGTGGTGGCAGGTGGCTCCTGGTCCTAGCAGTTCTGCCAGAGGCAGCAGCTGCTGCAGTGGGCCTACCCTGTAATATGCACCATCTCTCGTATACAAAGCCTTTGGTATGTAAAACCAAAAAAAAAGCCCTCATTTTTTCTGTGTTCTCTTTTTACTTTGTTTAATAAAAATATTTGTACACTGCTATTCATAAAAGTGATTTTACAGCAAAAATCCACATGTACAATAAAAAAATAAAAAAAATGTAACATTTGGGGGGGGGGTGCGCCCCGCCACCATGAATAGAACGACCCTATTTTTGTTATGTGTTGAAGTTCTCACCCTAGGCCACTAGGGGTGTGTGTGTATAGTTCATTCTGCTGCAGTTTTCACTCAGGTCTGCACATGCAAATGAGGGATTGAAAGTGATGTTCAGGGATTGGGTAACTACAGAAAGTTGTTACTGTTGCTTGTAGCTGAGTTCTATATAAGCAGGCTGCTGAGCCCTTCAGTTCAGTTCTGTTCCAGCCTGAGAATAAACAGAGCTGCTTGGAGAATCACTGTGTCGTCTGTTATGTCCACCCACTATTTAATAATTTTCATCTGAAGAATGTTGGACTGTGTGCAGTTATATCTGCAGTTTCCCGTCGCCTCTTTAATCCTTGATTCTTCTTTTTGTATACCAGGGAAGTAGTAGGAACCATTTTCAACCTGAGAAGTACATTCCTTTCTGGGAAACCTTCTGAAGGGCAGTGGTGGGCAGAGACAGAGGTAAAAGTGGGCAGGGCTACTAATGTAAAATATACTTTTGTACTGTAGGCTAGTTTCCACACACACATGTGCCCTTAACCCTCTGTTCTCTGCTTAGGCAAGCAAGAGAAATTATCAGAGTTCAAGGTAGATAATTTAATGGACAATTGATGCCTGCAGGCCCACCTCTAGGGAGCATTATGAAGGCCAAACAGAGAGGCCTGGAGGTCCACATACAGACCTGGGGGCAGATGTGAGCTACATAGATTAAATTAGTTCTAAGTAAACAGTCTCTTTAAATTTATGTTCCAATTTTTGATTGAAATGGTTTTCAACATATTTCAAACACAAACCCACAAGAACACTTAGAAAATATGCATTCCACAGTCACAGTAAAATCACATTCATCAAAGGAGCAGCCACAAAGCAGGAAATAAGCATTTTAAATCATAATTAAATATACTCAAATACATCTTATCTCAGAATGCTTTGCAAGCTAGTCACAGCAAGCTGCTATCAGTTCTGCCACCTCCTTTGGACCAGTCTGTAAGGGGCCCGGAACTACCCAGAAAATCTCTACTGGGTGGCACAACTGAGAATGTTAAACAGGAAGTTAAGGCTGGAGGACTGAGACACCTTCATGTCCACTCTAGCAATGTTGTGTTTTGACTGCTCTGTATTTACATCCATATATATATATATATATATATATATATATATATATATATATATATATATATGAATGATAGACACACGATAGACACACCCCACCTTCTTCCCTGATGTAACTCAAGACGGCTTACAGATAAAAACTGAAATCTCTCAAAAACATACAAAAAGCAATAATTAAAAAACAAACATTAACATTATTAAAACTATAGAGCTATATAAAATCTGTATAAAACATACAAATAATTACAATAAAAACAGCACGGTAAAGTAATGGGAACCCTGACCATTAGGTCCAGTCATGTCCGACTCTGGGGTTGTGGCGCTCATCTCGCGTTAATGGCCAAGGGAGCCGGCGTACAGCTTCCGGGTCACGTGGCCAGCATGAGAAAGCCACTTCTGGCGAACCAGAGCAGCACACAGAAACACCGTTGACCTTCCCGCCTATATAAAATCTGTATAAAACATACAAATAATTACAATAAAAACAGCACGGTACCAACCCTTTAATTAAAAGCAGTCAGTTCCCAAAAGTCTTTTGGAGTAAGAAGGCCTTCAGCTTCTCCAAGGAGGGAGATCCAGAGTCTAGGATCAGTCACTAAGTCCCTTTACCGTGTCCCCAATGAAACCAATAAACCTATATCAGTCATGTCCATTAATTTAAGAAGGTCTACTCTTGAATCTGAATAATGTTGGATGCAACCATTGAAATTAATGTGCCTAAATTAGCCATCAATTTCAATGAGCCTGCTCTGAGTCAGACTAATGTTGGATACAACCCTTAAATATTTTAACTGCATTTTATATTCCACTTTTTCTCCAAGGAGCTCAAGGCAGCATACATTATGCTTCCCTCTTCCATTTATCAGATCCATGCTACATTTCTTCCAGGTTGGGATGCACTCTCTGATTTATACAAGTTCAAGACCCAACACATTTTGGAACAAATCCTTCCTTAGGACATGTTTTAGCAGCAACTCTCAGAAAACGCTTGGGGCTATTTGGAATTGCTACTAAAATGTGCAGGGGATTTTGTTTGTTTGTTTGTTTCCTTCATGCAACTTCAAGACTACAAAACCCATGATGCAGTGTGACCAATAGAAATCCATGCATATACTAAAACTACTGTTTGTTCAGTTTCGGGACTACTAGATACTAAACAAACCATATCCAGGGCCTGAAGGTTAGGTATCTTCTTGTAATTAATTAACAATGCTGCTAAAACCAGCAGAATCCAAAGGTTGTGGAGAGATTTTCTGCAGAAACTGAAGGCTTTAGCCTAGAATGATTAAATTCACGGAGGATTCCTCCAGGGGATTTCACACATATTGAATAAATTGAAGTCTTAATATAAGAGAGGCACCCAGTGGATAAAAAGAGCGTGATCATTCACCATCTTGAAGAAAGAAAGAAAGGCATTGTATGACGGAGAAGGAAAATAAAACCTTGATGGAATTTCAGTTATGGAAAGGGGTAAAAAGGATTGTCAAGTCCAGAGGTGGGAAACCTCAGGCTTGTGGTTGAATGTGGCTCTCCAGGTCTCTCTCTCTCTCTCTCTCTTGGAAGTTCCTCAAGCCATGTTGCTGCTCAGTAGGCTACACCACTCACCAGCCTCTAATATACACTCCTTACATACACACGCACTTGGGCTCTCAGGGTCCAAAATGTTGCCCACCCCTGTTTTAAAGCATCATTTATCCATTAATTTTTATTCATGAGAGTACTTCTAAACTTCCAACTCACAAAAAAAAAAATCCATGGTGGTGTACATTTGTAGATGCTAGGTAGGTATAATTGGTTTAATTGACTCTGAAATAGGAATGCCTGAGATTCCATTAAAGCTGCAGAAACAGCTCTCTCTGAGCTTTTTGCAGGTTGATAATTAACTGTTGGTTGTTCTCTAAACTGAATACAACCTTTGATCATGTGATGAAGGTATTGAAATTGCAAATTCACCATCTTGGGAAGGGTGGTGACTGGTTCTTTGTTCCCAAGCTTCAGTGGAGTAAGGATGTAAACGAAGTTCTCCAAGTAAACAGCTCCAGTTTATTTTATTTCTAAAGATGCTGAGCCTGTGCTGGACAGCACATTGTATTGATATTTTTGTTGTATCTTTGATGTTTTGGTTTTGAAGAAAATTCTGCAACCTTCCTTGCCTGCTCACTTGCCACCTGGCCCAGCCTTCACAGTGGTGGCAGCAGCCCCGGCACTGGGTCCCTTTAAAAATGGGGGGGGGAGGTGGGGGGAAGGAGGGAGGGCAGGCACAATTGGGATCCATGTCAGCTGCATGGCTTCCTTTGACCAGGGTGGGGGAGAGAAAGGGCTGGCTTGGGGGGGAGCTGCTTACATAACAGGGGGAGAACTTTTGCCTCCCTTTCCTCCGCCCCCCACTTAAATTCCCTCCTCCCATGTCTAGTTATCCACCTCCTTCCACACACACACTCTTCCTCCTTCCGATGACAATGGGTAGGTCACTGCCAGTTTTTTATACTGGGAGTACAGTTATACCTCTGGATACGTTCGTTGTGGGTTGCGTTTGTCATGGGATACAAACGCGCCGAACCCGGAAATACCGGAACGGGGTTACTTCCAGGTTCGGCGATTCGCGCATGGCCGAATTACGCCACGCACATGCGCAGACACGGTGCTTCATGTTGCATTCTGCTCATGTTGCGAACAGGGCTCTGGAACTGATCCTGTTCGCAACCAGAGGTACCACTGTAGATCGCAACATCTTGGAAATTGGACGTGCCTGCCGTATCGTATTTCTTTCTTTGAAGGCACCTTCACAATATATGCAAATAATCACCCTTTCCCAACAGTTTTAGGCCTATTATTTGCTGGTGTTTAATTTTACTATTTACTATTGGATTCTAATGGATTATTGAATATCGCTTTTGTCGGGATCTTCCCAAGTGTTGCTTATGAGTAGCGACAGAGCCTTCAGTAGCTAAGACTATTTATTGTGCATTACTATTTACAGCGTAGAGCTAGTTCAAAACATGACTGCTCAGTCACTTGCAGAATCCAGAAGTGCCCCTCTCCTGTTTGCCACCCAACACCAAAGTCTCGGCACCCTAAAACGACGTCTGCGGTGCCCCCTGAACCCCCAATGTGGTGCTGGCACCGGAAGCGGCCGTTCTTCCTCAGATCCTCTCTGGCTGGCGGTGCTGGGTTTTTGCCCAGAGTCTCCAAGCCTTCGCAGCTCCCCCTCCCTTGGAGAGAGCTCAGGCAAGAGGCTAGAAGAGGAGGAGGAGTCCGAGGACAGAAGTAGAAGGGGTTCCCTGTAGCGTAGAGAGCCCTCCTCTCGCAAAGAGCTGCTCTCCCAGTCCTCCTCTCGAGCAGGACCTCCAACCAGCCCCTCCTCTCGAGTAGTCCTCCTGTCCCTCTCTTCCTTGAGAGGAGGACCTCTCTCCCGTTGTTCCTCCCAAGGAATACCCTTGCCCCAGCTCTCCTCCCGAGTAGGGCCTCCCCTCTCCCTCTCCTCGCGAGGAGCTGGGCAATCCCTGACAGCTTTATTTGATATAAGTTGTTTATTTTAAAGTTACTTTGACTTTTTCTATAGGATCTGATTGTTACTATTAATATTTAATGTTTTATTTTTATTCAGTGCTTTTTTTCTTTAAAAAAAAGTTTAGGGGTACTCTCATTTTGACTCAAGAAAATCACCGTTTTATAGACCGCCATTAGGGCTAGCAATGGAACTGACAATTCACCGTGCTAGAGAAGAAACTTAAAAAAAAATATTGTTTCTTCTCCTGTTAGATTCACAAAATGTTTAGGGGTATTCATACCCCTGCATCCACCCAGTAAAAAAAAATGTTTTTATTTTTATTTGTGTTGGAAGCTGTCCTGAGTGGCTGAGACAACCCAACCAGATGGGTGGTGTATTATTAATAACAATAACAGTTATTGTTATTAGGTCATTTGGATTTTTGAGTGAATGATGTGGGTGCCACCTCCTCCCCTGGGTCAGTGATCCTCACATAGAGACTCAGAAAAAGAGATAAAGTGTACCCACACACACCTTCCAAAAATATCTGGGCAAAGATTCAACAGAATCAATCTGAACCTTGAAAGGCACATAGAGCTGAAAAGGGAAGTGACAAGAATATCCTGTTTCCAGCTTCCTCTCTCAGCTCTGTTTACACTTCAAGGGAGGTAAAGGTAGCCAGCCTCATTACCAAGGGAGCGCTGAGGGGGACTCAGTTGCTTTGTAGGCGCTGGGAGAAGGCACAACGGTGATCCTTGCCTTAGCTCCACATCTTTATCAACAAGTGCCAAGCTCTAAACTAGAGGAAGCCAAGAGTCTCCTCCCAAGAGTCTCCTTCAGCATCATAATTCAAAAGCATCAATTCTTTGGCGACCAGTCTTCTTTATGGTCCAGCTCTCACTTCCATACATTACTACTGGGAAAACCATAGCTTTAACTATACGGACCTTTGTCGGCAAGGTGATGTCTCTGCTTTTGAAGATGCTGTCTAGGTTTGTCATTGCTTTCCTCCCAAGAAGCAGGCGTCTTCTAATTTCGTGACTGCTGTCACCATCTGCAGTGATCATGGAGCCCATCATAGCACCTTCTTTTTGGCTCTTAAAAATATAGCAACCCTATTTTAGGTCAAACAATATAAATAGCTCAAGGAACAAGATACCCAGGGTTGGTACTCCAGCTCCTCTTTTTATATATAAATTTGGAACCCATTGTCTCAAAGTTTTGGGGTCTGTTGCAAAGCACAGTAACTTTATTCCGTTAGAGGAAGGATTTGTCTGCTTTCCCTTTTCATGCTGTTCTGCTGATGAGTTTATGATGTTGTATCTGTAGGCATGGATGCCGACTGAATAATCAGTTTGGGGCAAAAAAGGAAAAGGAAAAAAACACAGTTGACACAATCTCTTTCTGTGGCATTGCTGTAATCAACTGGGAAACCCACTGTGTTTAAAAAAACAAAAGAAAGGGGGGAAATATGACAAGGGAGGTGTCAATCTGCAAAATGTGCTGGGAAGACTGGACATTTTCTGGCTATGCAGGCTCATTTTTGCATCTAGCCAAGCTTAGCCAAGCATGTACAACAAAGATTATGTAATGATGTTCTCTCTCTCTCTCTCTCTCTACCTCTCTCTCCCAGCACTTCCTTGCTCTATCTATCTATCTATCATCTATATCTATCTATCTATCTATCATCTATCTATATCTATCTATCTATCTATCTATCTATCTATCTATCTATCTATCATCTATCATCTATCTCTCCCTGTCCTCTTGCCTTGTTCGTCAACAGATATTCAAATCGTAGGCTCCTCTCTGAAAGGACGCAAAGCTTTCTTTGCCAGTTATCGTTCCAACATCATATTGTAACACCTGTAAAACAACTCCAACAAAACCTGGGGAGAAGAAGAAAAAATAAGCTCCAGTAATTAGGGGGGAATGAGGCGGGGTGGGGTGGGAAGGAAAAGCCTGCGACAGTCAAAAACATCCAGAACTTTTATTTCTTCATGAGTAGTTGTGGCCTGTGATGCGTGGCGAGCAGGCATTAAATTCTCACTCAACTCAAAGGCAAACCATTATTCTGTAATTTTGTATGTAAATAAGATGTATTAGGAAGCCGCTCAAGCAATTAATTAAACAGCTGTTACAGAATAAGTGATAAAGGAAACAGGGGGATGAATATGCAGAATTTCATTTGCCCTGCCATCAATATTCATTTTTTTTATTTTTTTATTTTAGTTCTGGTTGTGTTGGATGCTGTTGAACATCAAGAAATGCCAAACAGGATTGTCATCGCATTGAGCGGCTTTATTTCTCCGGGTTGTCAGAGGACGTGTCTGCCATTCTGTGATGGCAGCAAGACTGAATGGCATTGTGCAACACGGCATGGTTGCCCAGGTGGTCTAGTTGCACAGGTTTGAACATTCCTACTACACATTCCCTTTAAATTCTGTTGTTAAAGGAGAAATCTGACACCAGGGACACCAGCCAGGAATGCCAGAGCAAAACAGCAGCCAGTAGGCTTGGTCTTCATTGAAGACTGTTGCTACAGGGCTCTCACCCGCCACCAGGTGGAACAAAATGGCAGCCCCGAACAAGAAGAGACCCCCAACTTTTATTAGTTACTAATCTCCCAAGCTACACCCCCAAAACTACCTCATTACTACATCACAGATACATCAGAACTACATCACGAACTGGGAGGGTCAGAGGAGGTAACCTGAGTGTTCTGACATCCTGTGCCATCCCTCCTTGAACCCCTCCCAGGCACACATTTCTGCAAAACAAAAGTGTGTTCAAGGCTTCCTGCCCTGCCCAAGAGGGTCGTTCACCGTTCTTTGTTCCAGTCCGAGTTGAATCCATTTCCACGTGGTGGGTCCTTTGTGAGGGAAATGTCCCATAGTATGGCAGCTTTGGGTGGGTACACCCCCCTGGCAGGGCACCACTGTGGAGTGCTGGTACGCATAGGGGATTATGGCTGCCTTGTGAGCACACCAGGCCTCCCCCCTTAATATGGTGCAGAACAAAAGTAGAACGGTTTAGATCAGACATACAGTTGAATTTATAAGAATTTATAACAGGAACACCATAGAGAAAGAAATATTTTCACTCAAGTGTGTGTGTGTGAGAGAGAGAGTGTCGTGCTTGTGGAACTAGGTGGTTTGAGGAAATTCCTGTAACACTGTGAGGGTTCAGCATTCCAGATTTGAGCACAAGTTTTAGAATGCCATGTACAAATTTGTGAACTGTTTGGTATCAGATTTGCTTTTGACTCCAGCTTGCATCATGGAACACCATTCATGCTCAGTTTCAGTTCGACCGGTCCAATTTTTATACGCCAAAGTAAGGTGCTGTTCTAAGAATGCTACAAGCTGCCCTACACCAGGTCAGACTGCTTCTCCATCTAGTCAAGAGAGGAGGAGTTGGATCTGGATGGCAGGCAGGATCATTATCCCCCACCATACACACACAGGACACATTTGGCAGGAGGGTGGGGCCATGTATCTGTCAATCACCTGACATCATAGTGACATCAGGTGACACATTTTCCCCCCATGCAGGAACTTTTCAGGGCTTGTATGAAAAGCCTATTGATAAGCCAACTGTCAGGACTTGAATAGCCCCCTGTGCTGTGCTTTGCAAGCCCCAACAAACAGCCCTATGCAGGATATTTTGCAAGCCCTGGCGATCAGCTGTTTGTTGGGACTTGCAAAACTCTGAAGGGGCTGCTGATCAGCTGCAAACTGACATTGGCCCAGCCACATATTTCCCTGTCCAAAGCTGACATCATATCTAACCAGGCCATGTCCCTCCACAGCAAACATGATGCCAGGTGTAGGATAGGTGGGCATGGCCGAAATGGACTTACTCTGACAGCAGTTCTCCATGGTCTTTGGCAGGGAAGGGTCTTCCCATCACCTGCTGTGTGATCCTTTCAGTTGGAGATTCAAGAGATTTAACCTAGGTACTTCTGCATGCAAAGCACAAGCTCTACCACTGACCTGTGTTCCATACGTAGGTGGGTGGGTGGAAGAGGTAGAACAAACCTTGGAACTCCCATTGGCTTCAGCCAGGGGGGTGCACTCACTCTCCTCCTGGTCTTTTCCCTGAACAAAGAAAGACACAGAGCTGCTTCCTTCTCCCCTCCCCACACTTTGATGTATTCCTTTCCAGGCACACCCACTTAGCCTGCCTCACAAAATGCTTGCTTGCAAAAGGCTCTTACTCTATGTAGACCAGGTGTGGGAAATGGCAGTCTATGCATGAGTGCTAGTTAGTGCATGAAGGAGTTAAGAACATAGAGCTGCGTTCCTAGACTAAATTAGGTCATGCACCCTCTTCTCTGAGAGGGAGGGAGTGAAGTTGTAACTAACCAAGGAAGATGTGCCAAACAAGCGCCAAGCTGAGAGTATGTGCTTGAAGCTATTGTTCAGTATTCCATCTGTATTTTGCTTACTGCTGCTTGGATAAATGCATGAATCTGACCTTTGGAACATATTGTAAGTAAAGCTTTTTAAACTTACTTAATAGTGTGTGCTCTATTCACTGCAACCGAGGTAGAAAGAGGGGAACACTGTGCAACTAAATGCGATACGAAAATGGTTTAATAGCCTAAATTCCCACATATACTGCTGCTTGACTTCTGTAAGTTTAAACTCTGCTTCTGGGGGCTCTCTCCTGTTGGAGTGAGTTTTGCTCTGTGTTTTGAGGCCTAGCCCCCAGCCAATTCTCTAGTTACTTACCCCACATATGTGGTAGACAGGGATTCATATTTTCTTTCCACACCAGGGGTGTAGAACTTCAGGTCCAGGGGTCGCAAAACCACAACCCCACTCGCCACTGGAATATGGCCCCTGAAAGAGGGAATGGGGCCCTTGGAATAAAAAGGTACCCCAATCCTGATATAAGCTACGGTCCATGTTGAGGAGGCCTTGCTGTGGCTCAAGGGTCTGGCATCTCCCCATCTACTGAGCCTTCCATTTTCTTCTGCCCCCCCCCCAAGGGAATTTGTCTGATACCTTTGAAGCCATGTGTTTCTCTGTTCTATATATTTTATTTGCTTAGCCCTATTGACTTGCATCCAGTACTATCACCCCCAGCCGTTTTGTACTTGCAACTCTTTTATCAAGATAGAAGTACCACCCCTACCCCCCAAAAAAAGAATTCACTGGTTTTATCCAAAAAAGGGCCATATTTCCCAACATGCCCTGTTGCATTTGAGCTTTCGTGTGGTGTAAAAATCACTTAGAAAAATAGAGTGGAATATGGCACCAGTTTAGCATTCATTTCTGTGTTATTTGCTGCCAAACAACATACATTTATGAAGGTGCCATGAGACCCTTTGGCAGTGTTTCCTTTTTTCCTTTTTCGGTGTGTGTGTGGGGGGGGGGGTTGTCTGGAACAGACTAACATGGCTGCCATTCTTTTAAAAAGTTCCAGCTTCACCTTTCCCCCATTGTTTTACTATCTCCTTTTCTTGTTTCCCCTCCTCCTCCTTTTGCCATTAAGGGAGAAAGAAATGCCATTGTGGGGAGACAACCAGAAAGGAAAGGAACAGTACACAGGTATTTCTTTGCAAAGGGCATCCCCACACCTTTGAGAGAGAAAATCCAAGAACCCTGTTTGTACAGAACTGATGTACTTGCTACCAGGACAAAAGAAAACGGAGCATGCATTCCACACACAAAGAAGCACAGGAAGGGAATATTTTTTTTCTGTCTTGCCCCCCAGGGTGATCTTTCAGGCTTTAGCACCACACTGTAATGAGCCCCCAACCTATTGAAAATAACAAGAATCCTGCCTATCCTATGAAAAAGATCAGAACCATGAAGAGATAAAGGATTGTTCTGGCTATTTGCATCATTCCTCTTTCCAAGGGCTTAACAATAGCAAGAGGTTAACTGTCTCAAACTGTGGCTCATTCAGAAACAACAGCTGCTTCTCAAAGGCGGTTCTGCATGTGTCACAGTTGTTTGGCAAACAAACAGCTTTTATTTCCCCTTTGTCGGAATACGTTTCACGGATCCGCCATGGATTCACATTTATTTGGTTATTTTATAAGTTTTTCGAGGTCTACTTTTGGTATAATTGCGCGTAAAAGCGAAAGTGAAAGCATGAATGAATAGTGTGGTTCACTTATGAGATTAATCCGCCTTTATTTTGTAGATCCGGTCATGTTCAAAGTTGTTAATGAGCGTTAAACTTGCTTCCCGCCTTTTTGGAGGGCAGCAACAGTGATTTTATTGGTTAAAGTACTAATGATGATGTCACGTTTGTTCCCTAATAAAAGGCAGAGGCACCCCGCTTAGGCAGAGGAGTTCGTTCATGTTCTTTTAGTTGGGTTTTAGTTGAAGTCAAGTTTAGTTTAAGGGGCTAGGAGCGGGCTGGACGGGTTGGATGGGTTTTTCTTTAGTTAGAGTTAGATCGCGGAAGATCATTCGGTTTAGCCTTAGTTAGGTTTTCTTTTAGGTTAGCCTAGGGTTAGGCCCGCGGAAGATATTTCGGTTTTAGTTTATTTAGTTAGCCTCGCGGAAGATTGGGCGCGCAGGGTCTTTAAGCTTAGGGGAACTTAGCTTAGGGGACGAGCCTACGCGGGTTCTGCCGAAGCCACTAAAGATACAACCGGTGTCTGTCTTCCTTTGGGGTTAAAGGGGGGAGTAAAGTAAAAATTTTAATTTCTTTAATTTGGTCCGCATATTCAGAGTCAGGGTATATATTTATTTTCACGAGGCAACTGTTCATTAAAGAAGGCAATTAGGAACTCACACTCCACCAGAGTCTTCAATTGGCTTACTCATCATCCTTCAGACTGTGAGGCTTGGCCGGCGACCGTGCTCAAAAGCACGCGGAACGCTGGCCGCTTTCCCCGCAACTGGTACCTCGTGCATAACCAGTCTAAGGCCGTGCACGAGGAGCTCCAGCAACCAAACCCCGACAAGTGGTGCCCTCTCTGAGGCAAAGCGTAGTCAAAAATCGCTTCCACGAAGACTCCGGTTAAAGGCAACATATCGGAAGTGGCTCGGAAACAGACATTGAGAGGTGAGGTATAACGGCCCGGTTTATCCAGGATTTCGCTGCAGTAGCGCGAATCCACCGCTTGCCCAAAGTAGTGTAAATAGAAGTCGCGCGTGTATATTTTGCCCCAAGGGGTCCCCGGGTAGAGCGGCAAGGAGTTTAGTGTAAGCCTACGGGCAGAGTAAGGTCTTCCCTAAAGCCTACGGGTGGGAAGGGTTCTGGCAAAAGCCTACGGGTGCCAGGGTTTTCGGTCAAAGCCTACGGGTAGGGCCGGTGTCTCCCGAAAAAGCCTACGGGTGGGAGGGAAAGGTTTTCTGGCTAAAGCCTACGGGTGCCAGGTTTTTCGGTCAAAGCCTACGGGTAGGGCCGGTAGCCCCTAGTAGAAGCCCACGGGTGGGGGCGGAGGTTTTCTGGCTAAAGCCTACGGGTGCCAGGTTTTTCGGTTAAAGCCTACGGGTAGAACCGGTGTCCCCTAGTAGAAGCCTACGGGTGGGGGAGGAAAAGTTTTGGAAAAGTGTTTAAAAAATGGGCTCCTCACTCTCAACTGCTCAAGTAAAATTTTGTGAAGATTTATTGTACCTTTTGAAAAGAAATGGTCACCCTGTCTCTGAATCAGAAGTAGAGCTTTTAGTTAAAACCATTGGGGAAATTTGTCCCTGGGTCCCTAAGGAAGGAACGAAAGATTTAGCCTCATGGGAAAGGATCGGGTTAGAATTTATGGCCAACCCGAAAATCGGAATTCCTGTACAATTAGTATGGAGCAAAGTAAGAAACTGCTTTCAACAAATCGCTCCAAGAAATGTTTTGCTTAATGGAACAGTGAATTTGGGAAATACTGCTTTTAATAGTGCCCCTGTGCTGCCGCTTGCGGTTGTGCCATTTTCGGCCCCCTCGCAGCAGCCAGTTCAGGCCCCGTTGTCGTACACGCACTCGCCCTTGTCCAATTTGTCATTCCCAGATTCATTGTCGCCTGTGCCGGTGCAGCAGACGCCGTCGGCCTTTCAAGCCCCGCCGCGGACTGCCCCACCGCCAGTCGCTCAGCAGTCATCGCAGGCCTTTTACCAGCCAGCGATTTCAAGTCAGCAGCAGCCGCGGACCTCGCTCCAAGCAACGGTCCCGCTTCCTCCATCGCAAGCCGCGCTTTTGCCAGCGATCCAGCAGCAGCAGCAGCAAGCAGCCTTTTTGCCAGCAAACCCTGCTGCCCTGCAGGCCGCGCTCAAGCCAGCAGCTCCAGTTTTGCAGCAAGCTGATTTCCAATCAACAGCAATCCAAGCTTCAATGCAAGCAGCACAACAGCAATTTACCAACCCTTCAGCACCTCCAATGCCAATGCAGATTCCAAGACAAGAGCAAAGCCAAACAATGATGATCCAGATGCCAGGACTTGCAGTACAGAGCCAACAACCTTATGCTCCAACTTCAAGTCAGCCATCTTGTCTTCATCCAACTTCAAGTCAGCCATCTTGTCTTCATCCAACTTCAAGTCAGCCATCTTGTCTTCATAGTCAGCCATCTTCAAGGCATCCAGATGTCAAAGACTCTTTAGCACCATCTAGTGGCTCATCATTTGGAAAGCATCAAGAAGATTTAAACTCACTGATGCCACCTACAGACCCTACAGCAATGCAGCCCATCTGCAGAACCCAAGCTTTGGAAGCAGCTTTGGGACAAATAGACTTTAGTGCTGATCCAATGCACATCTTTCCAGTGATTCGTGCTAATGGAGGACAACCTGCAAGATATCAAGCCATTCCTTTTGAAACACTACGTGAACTGCGAAAAGCCATACGCGAAAATGGACTTCAAGCTCCTTATACTAGAAGTTTACTTGAAGGACTGTCCACTAGTAGACTTCTGCCATCTGATTGGAAGTTGATTCTTCGCACCTTCCTATCGCCTACAGATGCTCTTCTGTGCCTGCAAGAGTGGAAAGAAGTAGCAGCCAGACGTGCAACGCCACTTGCCACAGAAGATATGCTCACAGGATCAGGACATTACTCCAATCTCAATCAACAGCTAGCCATACCTGATGCTGCACTTGTCACCATAGCAGACATTGTAGTCAAAGCTTGGCGCAGACTACCCAATCGCACAGATGCTAGCTCAGTATCAGGATTCGCTGCAGTTAGGCAAGGTCCAAAAGAACCTTATGGGGACTTCGTGGATCGCCTGATTGTTGCAGTGGAACGCCAGATAGAAGATCGTCATGCCAGAAACATGCTGACAAAACAACTTGCCTTTGAAAATGCCAATGATGACTGCAAGAATGCCCTAACAGCAGTTGCAGCTCGTCCAGATGCCACATTGACTGAGATGCTACGCGTCTGCCAGAATGTCGGTACCCACTCCTACAAAGCACAGCTCTTGGCAGCTGCGGTACAGATGCCACGTCAAGACAGCTCTACGCCAGTCAAGAAGTGCTATGGGTGTGGAGGCGATGGGCATTTCCGGTCGCAGTGCACAACAACGCCAAGGCCTTCTGCCAAGCCGCCAGAGAGATGTCCCATCTGTCAGAAAGGATTTCATTGGGCGAATGATTGTCGCTTGAATCCACAAAACACATCACCTACCTCATCTCCAGTTCAGGGAAACGGTTCTGCGGGCCGCGCCCCGGCCCCGGTAAAACAATAGGGTGCAAGTTCAAGAACATCATGAAGGTCAACCATCCCAGAAAGGTGAACAACGCTACTCCTTATCCAGGTCATCAGGGAAAAAGAGTGATCCAGAGAGATATCCACTCTTCAGATGTCCAGAGAAAAGATGTGACCTCATCAAGCATTCAGGTTCCAGAGGTTTCATCATCTGCCTTACCTATTCAAAGGGTTCCAGTAGAGAATACAGCATTCAGTTCACCTTCTGCTGACCGCCCTTCAGTTCCTGCCGATGTTGATCCTGCTTCACAGCAAGCAATCACAGTCAAGTCTTTGATCGCAGAATTGCCTTCAACGTTGAGAAGACATCCTACTGAGGTCAACCTTGCAGCACCTGAGCTTTACTCACCTTTGAGTCAAGGTCAATCTGTCATTGAAGGACATTTGCCCTTGATGAAACAGCAGTGTTCAAGTTGCAACCCAGCTGATGATCACTTTCCATGTGGCCAAAGAATGCAAGTGAGTGAGACAGCTCCCTCTTGTGGAAGCTTAAGCATCACTCCAGTTAACAATGTCCACACCTTTGTGTCACCTCCAGCTTTTAAGCTCAGTCAGCCACAACCAAACAACTATCAGGAACAACAACTTCTACTGCCTCGTGTCAAAGAAGAAGTTCCATCCTGCCAGTTTGATGCACAATTGCCTGAATGCCAGCAGGTTCAACAGCATCAGCAACTCTTACCAACGGAAGAACCCCAAGTTTGCCAACTCAACGCCAAGCAGCTTCAGAGTTGCCAACTTCAGCAGTGCAAAAAACCCGAAGCCAAAAAGATATCTTCAAACACTGCCAACGAAGAACAAGAAGAATCTTCTATCCCAGGTATACCACTCTTCTTAACAGAGGACTGTTACTTTTCAAATCCATGGTTTGCTCAGCAATTGCCAACATCCATTCGTGGTCCATTCCCAGACACCTCAATTTGCCTTATCCTGCCTAGGATGGATCGCCTCCCTGCCACAGTCACACTGACTGCAGGCCTAGTTCGAATCACAGATTCATCGCAGTTGCTGATTCCAGGATTTTCAACTGTTCCTTGTGTCCTGACAAAAGGTTTGGAAATTGCCAGACTCTATTTGCTTACTTCTACACCTACAGCTCCTGTAGACTCTTTGCCTCCTCAGACAGCAATGGCGCTAATCAAGATTACAGAAGAACGCCCTCATCTCGTCTTAGAAATGGGTGGACGAAAGATCAAGGGTCTTCTTGATACAGGCGCAGATGTCACAGTGATCGCCAGAAAGGATTGGCCTGACCAGTGGGCAACGACTGTCACCCAGGAAGTCTTCGGAGTCGGAGGTTTCGAACCCGCCCACCAGAGCGTGCATCCGATTACCTTCCAGTCAGACTCAGGCTCCATGGTGCAGCTCCGTCCACTTGTTATGGATGTGCCTATCACCCTTTGGGGTAGAGACTTATTGTCTAAAGCAAGAACTGTTGTCCATACACATTTTTGATGTGGGCCTTTGCATCAGCGCCAGTACATGCTCTTCCACTCACATGGAAGGAAGGACCCCCTGTATGGGTCGACCAATGGGCGCTGACGTCAGAAAAGCTCGCTGCAGCAGAGGCCCTAATCAAAGAGCTGCTACACCGGAATCACATGCAACTCTTTACTCTCCATCAGTACCTCATGGATAAAGCTCCACAGTCATTAACCTTAGAGCGTTCCCTTGATAGTCTTAAAACTGTCCTTTGCAGAAAGCCTATTGCAAAGTTCTCCTGGAGAGCTTCACTGCTTGGTAAGGTGAATTCTCCTGTCTACAAGTTCTGTTCAGCAGCATCTTCAAGCACTCTCACGCCGTTGAAACTTTCCTTTGTCTCAGTGATCCAATCGTCAGCCATGGGACGCTCCTTGCTATGTTCCGTGCTGTCTTTTGCATGGGCATTCTGTTGGCTGGTTTTGAATGGTACTCACCGTGCCTACAGATTGCTGCCATCACTTCTTGCAGCATACCTGTTTCCAACCAAAACCGCAAACCCTTTTCACCTGCTTTCTGTTGCTCTCTACCTGGTTGCAAATATGCTCCGCATCTCCCCAGGTATTCTTCTGGAGTATCTTTTCCTGCATCAACCAAGAACTCTACTACAGGCTCTTCAGGCAGTTCCTCCTTGTGCTCAGAAGTACTGTCTTCCGCAAGGAACTCTTCACCTGAAGATCAAGTCATGTAACCCTGCGTGGTACTTACCAGCCTGCATCTTCAACGACAACCCCTTGTTGCTTAATCTTCTCAGCGGAGGACTGTCCCTACTTCTGCGGAAAGAACCCCTATTTCCCACACCTGTTTGTGTGCTCAACTCCATTCTTCACTCAAGAAACACGCTGGACAAACTTTGCGTGAAATTCGATACTCCCTTTTCATCACAAGCCGTGATGTCTAACTCTGGTTGTTAGCTATTCGCTAACTTCTCAACTTCCTGTCAAATGCAGCAATTCTTCAAAAGTGCTCCACTAATAGCACCAGTTGAGTTCTGGGCAGTTTGCTTTGCCTCCTACTGCCTAGGCCTTTTGTTTGCCTCTGGGCAGCCCCTTGGTTCCTGGCTGCCTAGATTTGTTCCAGTTATTCTCATACCTGCATTCACTAGCAGATCACCTTGATTTGCTTGCTTAACCTCCTTTCTTCTACAGGTATCGTTGTTTCTTCAGAGCTCGATGTTTCAGTACTTTCCTGAGCTCCATGAACTTTTCCTGAGTTCCAGGACTATTTCTTCTACATGGTCGTGTGTAGTCGGAGAAGAAGACGACCGGCAACTCATTCATCGTCTTCATCCTCCTCTCCAACACCATTTTGCAGTTCTAAACCTGTCTTGTACTTGTAAAAATTGCATATTTACCTTTGTATGCTTCTTGAAATATCCGCCTCGCATATTACATGTGTTTTCCATATAGCTTGGTAATTAATGATATGGATGTTTATATATGCAAAGCTTTTCTGAAATGGTTTCCATTTAGAGCGTCACAATTTTGATGATATGGAAATGTTTATGTAAGGTCAAAGCATCATCTTTGTGCAGTTCTAGTCATAGACATGTTTATACATATATGTTTTATTTCAATGATCCTAAATCTCCACGTTGTGCTTGCAAAAGTTGTAGTTCAAAATGTGGTAACATTTATATACTTTATTTGAAATATTTCCTTTGGTCAAAGAATTGGTCATTCTCGGATTTGTTCAAGATATATATGTCAAGTCTGGTGGCATCCTACCCTTTTGGTACCCCTATTTACTTTAAAGATTCCCCCTCTATATGCTACCTTTTGGCAGTAAACCAGGTTCCCAGCTTTTCCCTTCACCTTGTTTCCTGCTGTTAATGGGAGACCCTTATGTAGCTGGTTTAATTCCAATTTCGTTTCGCTGGAAACCCTTGCGTAGATGGTTTAAATCCTCATCCTGGCTGGGACACCTTTATATAGGTAGCTTAAATCCCCTCTAGTGGCGCAAACCACTTGTACTTAGGTGCCTTAAATCCCCTTTCTGGAATCGGACCCTAGTTCCCCGTTACCTGTGGTCGCTGTGGTAAGTCCAGAATCTGTCTTCCTGAAAGTTCCCTCGATTCTGTAGCCTCAGTGCCACACACCTTTTATGTTTCCTTATCCATTTCTCCTTAGTTTCCAAATAAAAAATTTAAAAAACATGGGGGAGGGGTCTGGGTAGGCCATGTAGCCCCAGCTCTAGTTATACTTTAATTTTGGGTCCCGGATCGGGACCTCTCTTATGTTTGGGCAGTCGTTATCCGTTATTTTTAATTTTGGACCTGTATCAGGTCCTCTCTTGTGTTTGGGGAGTAATTTGTTGTTTTACGCTGCACGCGAAAGTATACATGCTTATAAGACGATTTGTTGTGTTACACTACGTATTGAAGTATTTATATATGCCTAAAAGGTTTACAGTGTATCGGATCGATCACTTTTTATGTTCGGCTAGTGGTTTGTTATTTTCATGACTTTATTGCTACATTATTATACAAGTATTTCCTCCTATGAAAGGGGTGGATGTTGATGGTGTTGCTAGTGTTTATATCACAGTCTTGATGTGGACACTGTCGGCACTGTTGACGCTTTGCCTTTTCATGTCAAGGTTTATATCAAAGCAAATGGTAATGTTTATGTCAGATAAATGCTTATGATATCTCTAACCTTCCTTTTTTATATAACTAAATCAAAAATAATTTAATTTAAAACAAAAAAAGAAAGATGATATGTCGGAATACGTTTCACGGATCCGCCATGGATTCACATTTATTTGGTTATTTTATAAGTTTTTCGAGGTCTACTTTTGGTATAATTGCGCGTAAAAGCGAAAGTGAAAGCATGAATGAATAGTGTGGTTCACTTATGAGATTAATCCGCCTTTATTTTGTAGATCCGGTCATGTTCAAAGTTGTTAATGAGCGTTAAACTTGCTTCCCGCCTTTTTGGAGGGCAGCAACAGTGATTTTATTGGTTAAAGTACTAATGATGATGTCACGTTTGTTCCCTAATAAAAGGCAGAGGCACCCCGCTTAGGCAGAGGAGTTCGTTCATGTTCTTTTAGTTGGGTTTTAGTTGAAGTCAAGTTTAGTTTAAGGGGCTAGGAGCGGGCTGGACGGGTTGGATGGGTTTTTCTTTAGTTAGAGTTAGATCGCGGAAGATCATTCGGTTTAGCCTTAGTTAGGTTTTCTTTTAGGTTAGCCTAGGGTTAGGCCCGCGGAAGATATTTCGGTTTTAGTTTATTTAGTTAGCCTCGCGGAAGATTGGGCGCGCAGGGTCTTTAAGCTTAGGGGAACTTAGCTTAGGGGACGAGCCTACGCGGGTTCTGCCGAAGCCACTAAAGATACAACCGGTGTCTGTCTTCCTTTGGGGTTAAAGGGGGGAGTAAAGTAAAAATTTTAATTTCTTTAATTTGGTCCGCATATTCAGAGTCAGGGTATATATTTATTTTCACGAGGCAACTGTTCATTAAAGAAGGCAATTAGGAACTCACACTCCACCAGAGTCTTCAATTGGCTTACTCATCATCCTTCAGACTGTGAGGCTTGGCCGGCGACCGTGCTCAAAAGCACGCGGAACGCTGGCCGCTTTCCCCGCAACTGGTACCTCGTGCATAACCAGTCTAAGGCCGTGCACGAGGAGCTCCAGCAACCAAACCCCGACACCCCTTCCCTAAGTGAATTTGCGTCTTGCAAGGGTGGTTTTTAAAAAATTATTCTCCTTTTCAGCCACCCAGCTATCTCTGCCTTACAGTAAAATGCTGGTCAGACTCCACTGGGTGGCCCAATGGTGGATGATACCACCATTGGGGTGGGGCACTTGATGGCTTTCTGAAGGGTAAGGAGAGGGAGAGATCGAGAAGGAAGGAAGGGAAATATAATAGAAAGCAAAGAAAAAGGGGGAAGAAAGAAGAGAAAGAGAGAAAGAAAGAGAGAAAGAAAGAAAGAAAGAAAGAAAGAAAGAAAGAAAGAAAGAAAGAAAGAAAAGGAGAGAAAGAGAATGAAGAGAAAGGAAGGTAGGAATATGGAAACAAGAAAAGTAGGAGTTGGGGGGGAGAGGAGAAAGATAAAATAACATGAACAGAAGAGGATAGGGAGGGAGGATGGATCAGGGGCATATTTTTAGGCTCCTGTGTTGTTATTTTCCTTTTCAGGTGATGTAAAAAACAGCCTAGTGGACCAAATTAGTGCCCCACATCTGCCTGAGCTGGAGGCCCTCAAGTAGACGCTGCGTGCTCTAGCTGTGGATTTCCCACACTGAGGAAGAAGCTGGTGGATTAGGCACCCTTTCTGAGTGTGCACATAGACCCAACAGGGACATGGCTGCAGCTTCTTACGTACCACACATTTAAAGCCCACGTAAAGCGCATGACGTCTCTCAAAGAATCCTCAGAACTGTAGCTCAATGAGGGGTATGCTGCATTTCCTAATATACTTTGGGGAAAGCCATGTGCTTTGAATGTATAGTCCGTACACAGCATAACTTCTTGACTTTTTTGTTCCCACAAAACATCTGACAGTTGATTAAGCCTCTCTTTTTTAAAAAAATGAAAATGAAAAGGGGGTGGGGACGAGATTTGGTGTTTTTATTCTTCACCTTGTTTCCAACTCCGGACTATTACTCCCCCAGCTGTCCTCGATATGGCAGATTTAATGACTGCAAATGAGAGGCATTTATCTCTGAAATAACTGTTGTGCTTTAAAAAAATATAAAAAAAAACCAAAATCAATAAATTCATTACCCACACACCGACAGTATTACTTGGGAGGAAAAAAAGGCTCGTGCTGTTCTCCAATGATTGCCAGACAGCGAAATTTTAGCATCTGAGGGGCTCTCAGAGTGCAACATTTTCCAGCATTTATCTGTAATTACCTTGGCCTAGAATGGGTAGGCTGCTTTTTGCAAATGCCAAAGCTAAATGCATCCAAGCAGCCTGGTGTCCCGTCCCTCCCACCTACCTACCTACACATCCCGCTTCCCCTGCTCAAAACTCAGTGATAGAGCTTTTCTTGGGGAAATGATGGCAGGGGAAAGTGTTGCATCCATTCATACGTAATGGGATAATGCCTATATTAGGACTGACAGGGCAGTCAGGGAAATGTGCAACAGCTCTTAAGTGCATCAGAACTCCCCATCGCAGTATCAGAAGAGCCTCCTGGATCTGACCATCTAGTCAACATGTGGGGAGCCTCATGCCCCAGCAGCTAAACGTGGCCCTTCCAAGCCTCTTTTGTCTGGCCCTCCGGACTCTCCCCAGGTCACACCGCTGCCAATGCCATACATACAACAATGTAGATTTTTGTAAGCCTGCATGTAAACAGGAAAAAGCTAAACAATTGGCCCAAGTTCCATAGTCAAGCACAGGTGCCAAATGTGGCCCCCATGGCTCTCTATCAGGTCGTAGGGACTTAGCCCAGGCCACACCTCACTGGTCTTGCTCCAGCCCATCCTTGAATTATTTTACCTGTGATAATTCCTCTTTTTCCTGATTGGAGAGAGGTGTGTGTAGAAACCTCTGGAGTTGGAAGAGACCACAAGGGCCATACAACCCCCTGCCAAGCAGGAAACACCATCAAAGCATTCCTGACAGATGGCTGTCAAGCCTCCACTTAAAGACCTCCAAAGAAGGAGACTCCACCACACTCCTTGGCAGCAAATTCTACTGTCAAACAGCTCTCACTGTCAGGAAGTTCTTCCTAATGTTTAGGTGAAATCTTCTTTCTTGTAGTTTGAATCCATTGCCCCGTGTCCGCTTCTCTGGAGCAGCAGAAAACAACCTTTCTCCCTCCTCTGTATGACATCCTTTGATATATTTGAACATGGCTATCATATCACCCCTTAACCTTCTCTTCTCCAGGCTAAACATACCCAGCTCCCTAAGCCGTTCCTCATAAGGCATCGTTTCCAGGCCTTTGACCATTTTGGTTGCTCTCTTCTGGACACGTTCCAGCTTGTCGGTATCCTTCTTGAACTGTGGTACCCAGAACTGGACACATTATTCCAGGTGAGGTCTGACCAGAGTGGAATACAGTGGTACTATTACTTCCCTTGATCTAGATGCTATACTCCTATTGATGCAGCCCAGAATTGCATTGGCTTTTTTAGCTGCTGCATCACACTGTTGACTCATGTCAAGTTTATGGTCTACCAAGACTCCTAGATCCTTTTCACATGTACTACTCTCAAGCCAGGTGTCACCCATCCTGTATTTGTGCCTTTCATTATGTAGTCAGCTGTACAAAGGCAAGTCTCATGTCTTGTTGCTCCATCCATTTGTGCCTCTGGCCAGGTCCACAACTGGAACATGGCCCCCAGAAGGTGGTCTGTGGGTAAATGTGGCCTTCCGACTGGAAAAGGTTCCCCACTCCGACCTAGTTTACCATCCAGGCTGTCATGTGGTCGGTTTGTCTGAGTATTGCAGTCCATGCATTGACAACCTCAAGCTGGATTGCTGAAATTTGCTGTATGTAGGGCTGTCTTTGGCCCAGTTTGGAAGCTGCAGCCAGTGCAGAATGCAGCTGCCAGGTTGTTGTAGGGGGCATCTGGCTAAGAATGTGTGGCACCATTGTTAAAACATCTGCACACTGACTGCCCATCAACTACCAAGCCAGCTTCAATGTCCTGGTATTAATTTCCAAATCCCTGAACAATTTAGGTCCAGGGTACCCTCAAGGATCACCTGAACCCTTATATCCCATCTTGATCAGTGATATCATCTGCAGGAGCAGCTGATGGTTGTCAGCTGTACAAAGGCAAGTCTCATGTCTTGTTGCTCCATCCATTTGTGCCTCTGGCCAGGTCCACAACTGGAACATGGCCCCCAGAAGGTGGTCTGTGGGTAAATGTGGCCTTCCGACTGGAAAAGGTTCCCCACTCCGACCTAGTTTACCATCCAGGCTGTCATGTGGTCGGTTTGTCTGAGTATTGCAGTCCATGCATTGACAACCTCAAGCTGGATTGCTGAAATTTGCTGTATGTAGGGCTGTCTTTGGCCCAGTTTGGAAGCTGCAGCCAGTGCAGAATGCAGCTGCCAGGTTGTTGTAGGGGGCATCTGGCTAAGAATGTGTGGCACCATTGTTAAAACATCTGCACACTGACTGCCCATCAACTACCAAGCCAGCTTCAATGTCCTGGTATTAATTTCCAAATCCCTGAACAATTTAGGTCCAGGGTACCCTCAAGGATCACCTGAACCCTTATATCCCATCTTGATCAGTGATATCATCTGCAGGAGCATCGATGGTTGTCCCACAAGTTGGTGAGGCTCATTTGACATCAACACAAAACTGAACTTTCGGGTACCTTCTATTTTAACCATTAAGCATTTACTGGAAACTTTTTCTATGCCACCGGGCTTACACAGACAATTAAGAAAATGTCCTCTGCAACAGCACATGATATGTGATTTTTTAAAAAATTATGCATGTGGTTTTTTTAAAAAAAATTGTGTATATAGTTGTAAACCATTTTGATTGGGTTTTTTTTAATGAAATTGTGACATGCTACTATTTTTAATAAATAAATAAATTGGTTATCTTCAGACAGTGCCATCCCAACCAAAGGGAAAAGTGAGGCAGACAAGTAGATGATTAAAAAACTGCACCCGTCGCCACCCCAGTCATTCCTTCTGAGCCCCCCACCCCTCTTCCCTAGCATGAGTAAAACCAGGCTGCACAGGCAATTTCTCGTGGGCAAATGCAGCAAAGAAGAAATAAAGAGAAGAAGAAGAAGAAGAAGAAGAAGAAGAAGAAGAAGAAGAAGAAGAAGAAGAAGAAGAAGAAGAAAAGAAGAAGAAGAGTTTGGATTTGATATCCCGCTTTATCACTACCCGAAGGAGTCTCAAAGCGGCTAACATTCTCCTTTCCCTTCCTCCCCCACAACAAACACTCTGTGAGGTGAGTGGGGCTGAGAGACTTCAGAGAAGTGTGACTAGCCCAAGGTCACCCAGCAGCTGCATGTGGAGGAGCGGAGATGCAAACCTGGTTCACCAGATTACCAGTCCACCGCTCTTAACCACTACACCACGCTGGCAGTGTATATAAATTCATAGGACCTAGTGTAGGTTGTATCAAAAAAAATTATCTCTGGGCCCTGCCCCATTCTTGATCATCATTGTAGAACTTTGCTGCTGCCGCTGCTAGCCATCTCCAACCAACACAAGTTTCTCAAGTTTCAACTTCCTGCTGTGACAGCTCTGCAGCTCATGTTCAAAGAGATGAGTAGCTTATCTCACACTAATGGAAAAAATACCAGCCTTCTCTGACACTTTTGCCAGAGTGCAGCCCTTTTGCCTAAGGTAAACTTCCCATTACTGTATTTTAAATGCAATGCGTTCAAAAAAAACAGCATTTTATGTACATTAAGCTTATACCTTTGAGAGGAGAGACTCCTGGAGATCCACTGCCAGCCAGTGCTGGCAATGACAAGCTGGGTGGGCTAGTGGTCTTGACTATGTGTAAGGCAGCTTCTTGATGCCTGTCTGGAGAGAAAAAGATGCAGGACTGCTGATCCCAGCAGCACTTTTCTGCATCTTCTCTGCCACTTGCCTATGCTGGCTGCACCTCTGAGCAAAGGCTGAATAAAGAGCCCAAGACTTGGGGAGATGTGTAGCCGTTGGCACAAACCGAGGAGCCAAGAAGGCGGAAGACATTACGCATAAATGCATACATCTACCTCCATTTTTATTTGCCCTGCAAATGGAGTTGAGTCAGTCTCTCTGTCGGGAAGACCAATGCAAGAGACGTGATGAATAAGGCTTACATCCAAAATGCTGCTGTCATTTTCTATCCCCGTAGCTTGAAGAATAATGGCTTGTTATTTCTTATTAAGTCGATGGTAATTCATTCCCCTGCAGGGCCAGACAGAGCTGTATGTGCTCCTCTCATCACTCGGGGATGGGGGTGCGGAAGCAGGCACCAAGTCTCTCCTGTTGGGACAAAGTCTGTTCTGCAAAAAGTCAAGAAGTTATGCTGTGTGCACACTCATGGCTCATGGCTCTCCCACAAAGGAGTCTATTCCACTGTCAAACAGCTCAGAAAGTTCTTCCTACTGTTCAGTCGGAATCTTCTTCCTTGTGATTTGACTCCATTGGTTTGGGTCCTACCTTCTGGAGCAGACCAACACAGCTACCTACCTGTAACTAGTTTATTTCTGAACTTCCCAGTGCCCAAACTTTGCCACTGCCACTAATAAAACCAAAAGAGTTTGGAGGAAGTAATTCCCAGTCTCAACAATTTAATTCCCCCAAACATAGGGATGAGAGATGAATTCAATTGAGTTCTCATTTAAAGGCGTTTCACATTATACAAACCAAAGAACTGCCATCCTTTGAAATCCACACTTCTCAAAATTTCGCAAAGCCATTTCTCAGCCAAATGATGTGCATTAAAAAGCATGCATGGGTGAAAATCAGTGTGCATAAAATGCATGCATTTGTGAAAACCACACAAATATACATTACATTTGGTGTAGTGTATTTGCAAAATTGTGCATATTAGGCAAAATTTCATGCACAGATTCATATATTAGGAAAAATTCACACTAAAATGCAGTTGAATTTTCATGAGGTTTGCTTCTTTTTTAAAAAAAATGCAAACTGATGCAGAGAGCTGAAGGCAGCCAAAATGAGAAGCCGGGAGAAGCCGGGAAGGCCAGCTTATTTTGTGTAAACTCTTTGAACTGTTTTTAATTCTGAATGTTTAATTGTTGTAACATACTGTGGGATCTGCTGGTGAAGAGCAAGTAATAAATTATAACAACAACAATTAATTGATAGATTTGCCTATCCCCAGCCACATGCACCTAAAAAGCTTTCAATTAAGGGTCACAGATGTAACAGACAAATTTGGTGAGCCTTTTGCATGTGGCCTGCATTTGATTGCATCAATTTTAACACTGCTGGTGTTTACTGCAGGGGGAGGGGTTGCTTTGTTTGGGGTGTGTATGTAAGAAAGATGCTCAGCCTGTCATTGTGTTCCATCTACTATTTATACAATGAATCTGTAATGTAATTTCATGAGGAAGTGTGCTGCACCAAAAGAGAGTCCATAGGAGGAGTATGTTGCAGCTTTCACCCTAATCCATATGAAACAGTGTTTAGGTATCAGACTGGTAAATATGGGGGAGAAGGGGAGAGCCTTTAATCAGAAGGTCTGACACTAATCTAAAAGAGAAGACAAAATTAAAAATTAAAAAAAAAATCCTTCCAGTAGCACCTTACAGACCAACTAAGTTTGTTCTTGGTATGAGCTTCCGTGTGCATGCACACTTCTTCAGATCTGAACAAACTTAGTTACTCTCTAAGGTGCTACTGGAAGAAATAGACTGGAAAGAGAAGTTGCTGAATTACAACTCATTACCAAACTTAAAACCATGGAGAGACCTGGTCTGAACAAAGACATTGGATTCTTATCTCATTATACATGACAAAGCTATTTTTAGGCATCTCACCCCTTGCTTTTTCCTGTAAAACCTGGTCATCAGTACTCCCTCTTGATTTTGGGGAGGGCAAGGTCAAAAACCCCAAATGCTCAGAAGTAGATGTTTCTTCACGCCTGAGGCTGTTTTTTTTTTGGGGGGGGGGTCGGGGCTCAAGCAGGGAAAAGGCATCGACCATGTATCATATAAAAGCTCTTAATTAGAGCATCAGGTCAGCACACTCTCTTTTAATTTTTTATCAAGATTATAATTAAGGAAGAATTGGATTTTCTATCTGTCAGTTAAGTAATACTCAGAAGATAAGCAAACTGCCAGAGGATGTACAACTGTTTGCTAATTTACAGGCCAGAGACTAAAGCTAGAAGCTTTGTTTATCTATGGAGAACTTTAAAGGGTTAGGAACCGATAAGTTCAGCTGATAAGTAGATCTAAATGGGTGTTAATGGCTCATTTATAACACTTGTAAAACTCTGTCTGAGATGTGTGTGAAAGGGAAGCTTGGCTTCATCTGAAAAGAATGTGTAAACAAGAGATGTCCTGGAAGGAAGATATCCAAGGAAAATACCAATAGAGACATGATGAGGGGAAGATGAATACAGCACTGGTTTTTGTCATTTTAAAGCAAATGTTGTACCAACAGTGTTTGGTATTGGACAGAATTTCAAGAGAAATCGGCCTGGAAGTGTCCTGGATGGGAGACTCTGGGGAGCCTGCAGAATCCACAGAACAATCAGGATCCTCAAAAAAAGCTGGAGAGCAAATAGGAGCTACAGGAGATATTCTTCAAATATCTAAAGGGCTGTTGCACTGAAGATGGAGCAAGCTTGTTTTCTTCTGTTCTGGAGGGTAGGATTCGAACCAATGGCTTCAAGTTACAAGAAAGGAGATTCTGACCTAAACATCAGGAAGAACTTTCTGACAGTAATAAATAGTACCCGAGGTACTATTTCTGGGTTAGCGGAGCCTGTAACCTGAACCTGAGAGGCTGTGCCACTACCTGGACTGATTGCAAATACGAAGGCAGGCCAGGTGGGGGCTGGCTGAGGGCAGGATGGAACAATGCCCAGTTCATCTTAATGGCCCAGCCTCCCCTTCCTGGGGCACTCAGAGGTCAGCATTAAGCCAGCTAACATGTTTCCACCTCCCATTTCAAGTCAGAGGACATCATTGTTACAAGGGGGGGGGGAGGGAAGACCATAAAGCTATCATGTCAGCTGGCACCACTAGGATGCTTTATACTCACCCAAGGATACGGCCCATTGTATTTTTAAAAATGAAGTAATAAATAGCAAGCCCATAAAGGAGAAATATGTGTTTAATGGACTTCCTGGAGAGATTTTAGCCGCCTTTATGTTTAAATTTCTTGGTTGATTAGCCCACAATGTCTTCTAATCGCTTGGGAGGATTCTGAAAAGCGAAGCAAAAGATGCCAAGTGTTGCGAAGTCATTTGAGTACAGAGAAGATGTAATTACAGGGATGCCACAGACACCTTAGGGAAGGAAGGGTGGTAGCTTGGTGGCAAAGCATCTGTTTTGCGTGCAAAAAACCCCAAGTTCAACCCCCAGTATCTCCAGCTGAAAGAGCCTTCCCATCTGAAACCCTGGAGAGCCACTGCCAATCAGAGCTGTATTGGCCAATGTCCTGACTCGGTATAAGGTGGCTTCCTATGTTCCTAGAGAGGCAGTCTGGTGTTGTGGTTAAGAGCGGTAGACTCGTAATCTGGTGAACCGGGTTCGCGTCCCTGCTCCTCCACATGCAGCTGCTGGGTGACAGAGTGTTTGTTGTGGGGGAGGAAGGGAAAGGAGAATGTTAGCCGCTTTGAGACTCCTTCGGGTAGTTATAAAGCGGGATATCAAATCCAAACTACTACTACTCTTCTTCTTCTTCTTCTTCTTCTTCTTCTTCTTCTTCTTCTTCTTCTTCTTCTTCTTCTTCCTACCCAGTACAACACAACATTCTACATTTCACAGGAGGAAATAGGAACACAGTGTAACATACCCATTCCCTTACTATGGATAATTAAGAACATAAGAAAAACTTTGCTGGATCTTGTTCACCATCCTGTTCTCACAGTGGCCAACCAGATTCTACAGAACATCTCTGTCTGTCTGTCTCTAACACACACACACACACACACACACACACACACACACACACACAATGTCATATATTGCTAAAATATCTTCACTGTCAAATATTGTGCTCAGCCAGTTTGTCGTCTCCAATGACTTAGGAAAATAAAGCCAGACCATTAGTCTGTCTAGCTCAGTATTATTTACTGATCCAGGATTTCAGACAGGGGGTCTTTCATAGCCAGCTCAGTACACTGACTGGCAGTGACTCAATGGGGTTAGATGCTGAGGATTGAGCATGGGACCTTCAGAGTCCAAAGCAAATGCTCTGCCACTGAGTGACACCCCACCCCATAAAAGCCATGGGGGTATTTATTCTTTGAATTCAAAATATTACTGGCTTGAATGAATTAATTCATTTATATCTCACCTTGCCTCAGAAGAGCTCAGTGGCATATCTGATTCTCTCCCCCCCCACACACACACACAGACACGGAGGAAGCCTCCTCGCCACTCGGGGCAGCGAACAGAGGCACCCCCTGGGGGCGGGGCATCGTGACGTTGCGCCGTGATGTTGCGTCGTGACATCACGATGCCGCTGGGCCCCTGCCACGGCTTATGCAGCGATATTGCAAGCCCGCCAAGTGAAAAGGCGGCTTGTGGGGAGCTGCCGATCGCGGGCAGCAGCCCCACAAGCCGCCTTTTCACTCGGCAGGCTCGCAACGTCGCTACGGAAGCGGCAGCGCCGGCCCAGATGAAGTGCGCACACGCACAACATTTCGCATGTGCGCACACCGTCTGGGCCAGCGCTGCTGCTTCCGCGGCGGCTCCAGCAGCAGGGGTGGGGCAGCCCCGCAGCCCCATAGCGGCGCCGGTGGGTGGGCCCCGCACGGGCCGAAGGGCGGAGCGGCCTCGCTCCACTGCTGGCTCGGGGCCCGCCGGTGGGGCGGGGCGGGGCTGGCCCCAGTGTCACCCCCCTCCCCTGGAACCTGGGGCGGACCGCCCCCACTGCCCCCTTGCAACACCGCTGCCCTCACACACACAAATTACCTTCACTCTAACACTGCGGAAGGCTGGACAAGGCTGAACAGGCACAAGACAGAACACGAGTGCATCACCTTGCTAAAGCTAAGCAGTTCTGGGTTCGGTCAGTGCCTGGATGGATGACCACCTGGGAACCACATTGCAGGCCATGAGGAAGAAAGCTGGGATGCAATGATATAATAGATAGGTAGATACGTAGAGCTGTTGGCTAGCATTTCCCCCACTGTACCCTGGACATTGTGCTAGCCCAGGATGCTGCTGGAGGGGGGAATGGTAGCTACCAAAAGGAGACTAACATACTTTTGCACCAGCTGGCATTTTGTTTTCCTCATAATACCTTGAACTAATGTAACATTTGGGATATTGCCAAAGAAGTGGTTAAAAAGTGGTGGCAGCCTACTACTCTGCCATACTACAAAGGAAGCCCCCAACCACCCACAACCCTTTGGGAAGACTCACCCACCAAGGAAGGGCAGTAGCTCAGTGGTAGAGCACCTGCATTACATGTAGAAGGTTCCAGGTTCAATCCCTGGCTTCTACTGAGGAGGGTGCCAGACACTGTGGACAATACTGAGCTAACTAGTCCAGTGGTTTCCCTTGGTATAAGGCAGCTTCCTGTGCTCCTATAGCTTCGGCAAGACAAGGGTCAGGGATAGAACACATGCTTTGCATGCAGAATGTCACAGTTCCAATCCCAGGCATCTCCAGCTAGGGATGGGAATGGCCCATGTCTGAAATCCTGGTGAGCTGCTGCCAGTGAGTGCAGGCAATAGTGAGCTACATGAACTGAAGGTCTGACCAGAGCCGTCTCATTCATAGGGGCAGGTGGCGCGGTGCACCAGGGCGCCAGGCCCCCCAGGGGCGCCCCCGCGAGCCCGCCGGCATACCGGGCGCCCCCTCCCCAACCTGCCCCCGCCCTGAGGGGCCTGGCACTGCAAGCCAGCCACCCTCCGGAGCCCCAGCTGGAGCGCTGGGAAGGGCGCGCAAAGCCCCGCGCTGCTCCAGCGCCACGTCCATCATCCCCCGAGGGGCGGCCAGCGCGGGAGGGAGGTGGGCGAGTGGGGGATGAGGGGCGTGGCGCTGCAAGCCGGCCACCCTCCGGAGCCCCAGCTGGAGTGCTGGGAAGGGCGCGCAAAGCTCCGCGCCGCTCCAGCGCCACGCCCCTCATCCCCCGCTCGCCCGCCTCCCTCCCGCGCTGGCCGCCCCTCGGGGGATGATGGACGTGGCGCTGGAGCAGCGCGGGGCTTTGCGCGCCCTTCCCAGCGCTCCAGCTGGGGCGCCGGAGGGTGGCCGGCTTGCAGCGCCACGCCCCCATCCCCCGCTCGCCCACCCCCCCCTCCCGAGGGGCGGCCAGCGCGGGAGGGAGGTGGGCGGAGAGGCGGCCCACCGGGGGCGCCGAGGGATCGTCGCGCCAGGGCGCACGATCCCTTTGAGACGGCCCTGGGTCTGACTCTGTATAAAGCAACATCCTAATTTCCTATGAATTCGGGAGGGGGGCAGTTTGCTGAGCTCTTCCCTCAAAACCCAGAGCCAGCTCTGCCCACAGTCCTCAACGGCAAATGCCACTTACCCTACAGAGCAATAAGGTAGCCTGCAGTGTGGGTGGGTGGGTGTTTTTTCTCTTCTTGTATGGCCAGGTCACCTTGGCACAGGAAATTATAACGCTGCAATCCTGACTTCCTGCATTATTTCTCCTCCCCCCCCCCTGGAACATAAAGGACTTGTGTCAATCCCTTCTGAGGCTTTTCATCATTTCTTTAAGATGCCTGAGCATCCAGACTCAACAGTTTCCAGCAATACAACAGGGAACCAAACACTATGGAAGCAGATGGAGTGCTACCACCAGCATCAATAACTTATGAGTGGATTAGAGCCTGGATTCCAGCTGGTACCCTCTTGATCTTTTATTAGCACACAAAGTTATTAATTACAGGTCTCAGATAGACGTTGGAGGCTTCCTAGCCGTATGGTGTTGGGCAACTTCAGTATCCATGTTGAGACCACTTGACTGTTTCCAGATATTAACAATCTGCTTGACAAACAGGGTGTTTGGTTCACATGTAAGACTTATCAGTCAATCTAACCCAAAGGTAGTGACTCTCCAGGGATGAAGTAAGAGGCTTTCCCCTAGCCATACCTGGAAAAGGTGAGGATTGAACCTGCGTGCAAAACAGGTGCTCCACCATTGTTATCAACTGTCACCTAAGAATGAAGTAAGATCCCAGTCCTCATGGTTCTCAGAAAGTGGGCTGCACTAGATAGGAATTTAAGGAGCTGCCTAATGACAAATGAGATCTGGTCAATCTTACTCATTCTTGTTCACACTGACTGGCAGAGGCTCTCCTGGGTGTCAGACTGTGATCTCTCCTAACCCTAAACTGGAGATGCCAGAGACTGAACATGGGACCTTCTGCAAGCAAAGCACAAGCTTTTCCACTAAGATAGCATCCATACACGAGACACAGCTGTACAACTGTAGAGATGTTTTTAATTGCTTGTAGTTTGTTATATTTTGTATTTTAACTGATTTTTATCTTCCTGGTACACCACTTTGACAGCTTTTGGTTGTGAATTGGTTTATAAATCTGCACATAAAACAGAAGTAAATAAAGAGGAAAGTCTGAACCACACTGCGGGAACAGTGCCTGCCCATCAGAGACTGTGGCTCGGAGGGTCTCAGCTGAAGTCCATGTTTCGAAGAAAGCTCTTTTATTCCTTTGAAATGCACTACACCTACAGATTAAGAAGGGACGTGGCAGAATTTTGACAGGGGGAGAGTCAGAAGAAGAAAAGATTAAGAGCTGGAGAGAGTGCCTTTAAACTGTGACACTCTTCAAGGTCAACTGAAGGAAGCCTGCTCTTTTGTCTTTAGAAGCCCAGTCAATTAAAAAAAACAAAACCGCAGCCTGCAGTGTAGAAGGGTTCCCCCCCCCTTCCTTCAACTGCATTAATATGTGAATGGAGTAGATAGGAAGTTGGACTTTTGATGAGTCCCTGCTTCAAATCCCTACTTCTCTACAAAGAATGCTAGGCCAGTATATATCTCAGCCTAGCCTACATTTATCTATACAGTGGTACCTCGCAAGACGAATGCCTCACGAAACAAAAAACTCGCTAGACGAAAGGGTTTTGCGGTCCTTTAGGTGACTCGCAAGATGAATTTTTCTATGGTCGTGCTTTGCAAGACAAAAATTTCAATGCATTCCTATGGGAATTAAATTTCAATGCATTCCTATGGGAATTAAATTTCAATGCATTCCTATGGGAATTAAATTTCAATGCACTCCTATGGGAAACCGCGCTTCGCAAGACGAAATTATCGCAATACGAAACGACTCGCGGAACGAATTAATTTTGTCTTGTGAGGCGCCACTGTATACAGTATCTCAGAGAGGCATCTTCATGAGTTGGACATTCCCTCTGCCCACCAAGAGGTCACCCACCATCAATTGTCCTAAGGGGAGGACTCCAGGACAAGAGAGAGAGCCAGACAAAAACCACCTGGACACTCCTGCCACCACCATTTTCTGTCCCGTGATTCCAAGAGAAGGGAGCCATCTGAAGGCAAAAAACAAAAACACACTTCAGAGCCTGCTCTACTTCAGCTATTTGGAACACAGGAAGCTGCCCTATTTTATTGGTCCGCCTAGCTCAATACTGTCTACACAATGGAAGATATCAGCTCTCATTTTGGTAAGGTAGCCTTGCCACATAGAGATGTGTGTTGTCAGGAGGACTATGCAGCATGCTGTCTTTATTTAATAAGCATATAAATGGTGCCCAGGCAACATCGATATGGTTTTGCTTTCTATGGTGTAGTGGTTAAGAGCAGTAGACTCGTAATCTGGGGAACCGGGTTCGTGTCTCCGCTCCTCCACATGCAGCTGCTGGGTGACCTTGGGCTAGTCACACTTCTCTGAAGTCTCTCAGCCCCACTCACCTCACAGAGTGTTTGTTGTGGGGGAGGAAGGGAAAGGAGAATGTTAGCCGCTTTGAGACTCCTCCGGGTAGTGAAAAGCGGGATATCAAATCCAAACTCTTCTTCTTCTTCTTAAACCCTCTCAGAGCTCACCTATGATGGGTTAAATGCTCACACAAGGAAATGTCCCACACCCTCTCAAGTAATCCATCCCTAGAGGGGAGCTGATGCAGACTTCCAGCCATGACAGTGGCGGGCAGGTCTGCATGGGAATGTTACCTTCATAGCAGAATTTGTCAGAATTCGAGGACGCATCTCAGTAAGGCAAAAAGAGACTCAAGGAAGATGCAGAGCGGGGCCAGAAAGGGGTGCTGAAGCTGAAGAGAGAGTGTGGCTTGGGAGGAGTTCCTTTGGGCTGCAATCACCCCCTAGGCCTCAGGTTTCCTATCCAAGCCATAAATTCTGGTGTCAACTCCAATCCAAATAAACCTCTTCCTTTTCTGAGTTGCTGGTCATTTTCTGAGTTGTCAGTCTCCCTGATGATGATGAAATTATTAGTGAATTTTCTAATGGGCATCTGTAAAATTAATGCTGCTACTGCTACTACTGATAATACATGTTCACCCAGTGCAACCTGCTGTTTTCCATTGACCCTAGACATTTATCCACCTTTCTTTCCCTTTTTTTGCCGCTCTTGCTGACTAGGAAAAATGGCGCTCATCTTTCTGCAGTTTGCAAAATGAAGATAGAAAAAAACACACCCAGGACTCACCACTAGAACAAGAAGAAATATGTGATGTTAACAGTTCACTGAGCTGTGATATGAACAAGCTGGGTGTTGAAAAAGAAATCTGAGCTTAAGAGTACATTTCCAGTGTTAATAAAGATTCCTTCTTTTGTTGTATATTTCCAAACACTGATTCTAAGATAGGTGTCATCTGTTTTCTTCTGGAATTAGACATTCGGACAAATTTAAGGCTCCATGGTCTCATTTGTCCTTGTTAAGTGGTAGTGCTGGGAGCCTCTGCTTGGTCTAAAACCTCCATCTTTCACTTTTTGCTATTATTTTGTGGCTATTGGCACATTCCAAGTCTTTCGGGTATCTGGTGAAACGCCCTCCACTCCTACCTCATGTACCTTTTCTCAAGACCATTTCAGTTCAGTCTTGCATTTTCATGTGCCAATATTATGCTACAGATCATGAGCCTGTGCTACAGCATTGCATTTACATCCTGATGACAGGAAGGGAGAGAACTCAGTTCAGGATGCAGGCTGGAGATGAAGGAGCATGCCCTTGCCTCTTCATAAGAACCTCATAAGAATCATAGAGTTGGAAGGTACTCCCAATGCAGGAATCTCAACTAAAGCTTCCATGACAGATGGCCATCCAAACTCTGCTTAAAAACCTCCAAGGAAGGAGAGTCCACAACCTCCTGTGGGAGACCATTCCACTGTCGAACAGCTCTTACTGTCAGAAAGTTATTCCTGATGTTTAGTCGGAATCTCCTTTCTTGTAACTTGAAGCCATTGGTTCAACTCATACCCTCCAGAGCAGGAGAAAACAAGATTGCTCCATCTTCCATGTGACAGCCCTTGAGAAGACCCCCCCAATTCCAGTTACATGATTGATATACAGATTTGATATGTGGCATTTCTGTTATTAGAGGCCCAAGGGACTTCTGTGGCTGGGAGTGCTTTTAACAGGCTCCATCTTGTTTGCCAGCATTGGTGTATCTGGATAACATGGCTGCTGTAGTCCATGTAATAGTAACCTTGAGGCATAGTTGCTTCAGTGTGATCTACTGGGCCTGCCCTTGGACCTAGTTCAGAACTTGGACCTAGTTCAGAAGCTTCAGCTAGCACAGACTGCTGGTGGGGGCAGTTGGCCAACAGGATGTGACACCTCTGCTAAAATATCTGCATGGGCTGCCCATATGCCACCTAATCAAGTTCAAGGCTTTGTGTTGCTCTACAAAGCCCTGAACAGCTTGGGTCCAGGTTACCTCAACGACCATTGAATCAATTACTGAAATTATCTGAAGGAGCGCTCTCAGTTGTCCCCATTGTTGTAGAGGCACAACCAGGCTCAGCTGGAAGTCAAGCATTTTGTGTTCCTGTTCCTATGACATGGAACACTATTCTGGCAGAGAATCAATAGGCTTCCTTGTTATTGACTGGTCTTGACACCCTTTAATGCAGCTGTTAAAAATATTTTGATGAACCCATCATTTTAATCATTACTTTGTTTTGTTTTAATTGGTTTCCCCCCTCTGCAAAGATCTGAAGTTCAATCTGAGTCAGAGCAGATATCCCTAAATATGGTGCCCTCCAGATAGCACTGGACTCCCCACTCCCATCAGCCCCAGCTAGTATGACCAATGGGCAGGGATGATTATCGTTGTAATCCAACATGTCTAGAGGTCATCAGCTTGAGAAAACTCTTGTGTTAGACCACACTGCATGAACTGATGGTCTGACTCTGTACAAGGCAGCTTCATGTGGAATGTACCACTTCAGAGGGGAATATGTGGTCTCATCAGAAAATCTGTGCAAGAGAAAAATGAAATGCCCTTATCCTAGCTTTCTCCTTGTTGGAGTTCTTTTCTTCATCTAAAAGTGGCTTTCTTTCATGCAAGAGACTGTTCAAGCATTCAGCTGCAGCCTCACATGATGCAATCCCAGCAGATTTACACTGTGAAGGCTTCCTTCCTTCCTTCCTTCCTTCCTTCCTTCCTTCCTTCCTTCCTTCCTTCCTTCCTTCCTTCCTTCCATTGTAGCTCAGCCCTCGATCACTGGAAAGTTGTAGGTCCTCATTTTCCCAAAGGAAAAGGAGGAGGAGGGCAATTTTTGCAAGGGAAGCTCTCAGTAGAGGTTTCCTGGCCCTTTTGTGGAAAGGGGATTGATTGACTAGGCCTGGAGAAATGTGGCCCTCCAGATCTGGCCCTTGGAACTCTGTGGCACCAGACCACACTCTCTTTCCCCAGGCCACACCTGCTCTCCAGCCTTCTTTCGCACCATCCTTGGGTGCTTTTGCCTGGCTGAAATCTGTTCTTCAACTCTGTTAATTCCTCTTGCTTCCCTAGATAAGATACAAAAAGGGGTGTGCAGGCATGCATAGAAACTCACCCACTGTATAAAGGGGTGGTGGTGGGATTATTTGCTACTCTGCCCACTTTTGCTTCTGGCCCTGCTCACCACTGGCATGCAGCCCTCAGAAGGTCACCTGCAAGGGAATGTGACCCGTGAGCTGGAATGGTTGTCCCCACCCCTGTTTTACCAAGACCTTGAGGATGAATGGGTTATAAATCTATTTTACAAAAAATTGGTACACTTTCCAACTCTTTCCCAGGAGTGATTAATGTAGGTAACAAAAGCCTGGGCATGAGATTAGGGTGCCAGATGTTTTCATTTCTGAATGATGCCAACAGATGTTTCAGGCGGAAAGTTATGTGCGATACTTGGCAGAACTAAACACCAATAAAACTTTCAGAAGGAGATGAGGCGAGTGTTCTCAGATCTGCTGCCCAGTTGTCATCCTTGACAACTGTGTGTTATTTAGAGACCCTGCACAATTGCAATAGCGTCATTTGGCATTTGCATCCATAGACCAAGATGGAGGCCCCCTACTGTCTCAAGGGAGGCAGAGAACATCCTTGCCAGAGCTTTAAAACAGGGGCATTGGATCTCAGGCTTGGGGCTGAAATGTGGCCTCCTGGGACTCTCTCTATGGTTCTCAGAAGAGTTTGGATTTGATATCCCGCTTTATCACTACCCGAAGGAGTCTCAAAGTGGCTAACAATCTTCTTTTCCCTTCCTCCCCCACAACAAACACTCTGTGAGGTGAGTGGGGCTGAGAGACTTCTGAGAAGTGTGACTAGCCCAAGGTCACCCAGCAGCTGCATGTGGAGGAGCAGGGATGTGAACCCGGTGTGGCGGTTCGCTCAACCTGCACAGGTCCCCCAGACGTTTAACGGTCCGTTGATACCTGCACTCACCACTTTATTAATTAACCGCTGCCACTAACCAGTCTGTCTGGTATTTACTTCACTCAGTTCAGTCAAGGAGAATATTGGAACAAAACTGTTTTATTTGAAGTTTAGTACATAAGCATGTGGTTTCTGAATAAACAGTACTTTCTTGGTTGTGTTCTTGTTAACAACAGTGCCCAACGATTTCTCCCACCCCTGTTCCAACTCCTTCCCTTGCCACCCTTCGTCGAATCTCCTCTCAATACCCACAACAAGCCCCCTGGCTAAAGACAAACGACAAGCCTAAAGACAAGCCCAAAAGACTCAAGACTAAAGAACCAAAGAACTAAAGAACTTCCTTCCTTCCCCGGGAGGGGTTTATATAGCCCACATAACTCCGCCCCCTAAAGGTTCTTACTGGTTATTCCTTTTAACTCCTTCCATGCCATTCCTAAGTTTGGGTGATCGCCACACCCGGTTCACCAGATTATGAGACTACTGCTCTTAACCACTATACTAAACTGGCTCTCATAACTATCCTCATGCCACACCCATCACTGGCCCTACTCCATTCTTCCTCTGAATGCTTTTGCCTTTCTGAAATGTGTCCTTGAATTATGATAATGCCTCCTGCTTGCCGGGATGGAGGATGGAGAGGTGTGTGTATGTAGAAAACTCTAGTTTTTGCATAGCTGGGATGTAGCCTACAAAGTAGTACTACAAAGGTAAGAGTCACATCATTTCCTCTGCTCACTGTGGCCACTGTGGATTGTTAGAGGGATGGGCACAAACCTCTGTTTACTACTCATTCATTCCATCTTCTGCTCGACTCTCCTGATTCTGGAAGCTTTGGTTGTGGCGTGTCGAGGAAGGAGAGTTTATTTGTTTTTACTAGATTTCCAGATAGCTTGCTCTTCCACTTCTCAGGCTTATTGCATTCCTGTTGATACAAAACTGATTCCCTCCCCCGCACCCCTGGCCTCGCCATCTTTGCTGTCACTTTCAGTTTCACTTCTTTGATTTTCTTCTCGTTCATATTAGATTTTTTTTTCCCTCCACCTCCCTTAATGCAATGTTTATCTTGAGATACAAAATAAGAAGGTCTCCCGTTTAGGACACATTTCGATTAGAAAGAGAAAGTTACTGGAACGTAAAGCCTCCAGCAGACAAATATTTTAAAAGGAGAAACTTATATTGAGGATGATTTGTCACTGGCTTCGTTTTTAGTGTGTTTCTCCCCCGAGATTGCAGCTGGAGACTTTTAAAAATGGGGCAGGGAGACAGAAGTGAGATTGGCAGCCAAATGTTAGAAGCACTGAATGCTCCTGTTCAGTGTTTCAGTTTGACTAACTCAGTGTTTTTCAACCTTTTTTGGGCAAAGGCACACTTGTTTCATGAAAAAAATCACGAGGCACACCACCATTAGAAAAGTGGAGGGTGTCCCCCTAGGGAGCGCCAATCGGCGCCCCTGTTGGCCGAGGGTGGGGTCAAAAACCCCACCCCCCCCATACCCAGGACACAGTCCAGCGCCCGCCTAGTGGGCGAAAATTTGACATTTTATTTTTTAAAAATCTTTCGAATTTTTCAATTTTTCCCACGGCACACCAGGCAACACCTCGTGGCACACTAGTGTGCCGCGGAACAGTGGTTGAAAAACACTGGACTAACCGACTGTCATATCCTCTCCCAGGATACTCCATTGCATTTTCCCTCTCCCTGGATTTCCATTTCCTCCACCTGCCTCCTTTAGTCAGGAAAGAGGAGGAGAATTCCATTTATATCCACATTTCCCCCCAAAGCAGCCCAGGGTGGCAAACACATCAATAACAATATCAACAAAAACATTAAAAACAATCTCTCAGCCAATAAATTCAAGCTTGCCAGAAACAGTATATTTTATCCATCAAATGCCCGGGTGAAACGGCAATGCTTTTAAATTCCTTATGAAAGCAAGACCAATGCATCTCACTGGGGAGGGCATTCCACAAAAATGGAGCCACCACGGAAAAGGCAGGACCACCAGCAAGGACAACAACAACAACAACTAGTGCATGTCTGCAGAGCATAGCTAGTCATCACTGGGCTATTTGGGGTGTTTTGGTCACGGGGATGGTAGATCCTTGGGGTCTCATCCCAGCTTCATTAAAATCTTGAGCTTCTCCACTGATTTCTTTGAACAGCTCTCACTCCACCTCCCCAAGACCCTGAAAAATAGCCTCTAGGGGAAGCTGCTGCCGGGCCAAGTTCAGTGCGTTACTATTAGTATATAAAGGCTTTAACAGCTTGGGGCGTTTTCTTGTGCCTTGCCCGATGGGTGCCCACTCAGCAGCTTCAATCTGTGGACCTGGCACCATTACAGGTGCCACACATTACCCTTCTACCATTGTAAGAAACTGAGATTTTAATGCAGCAGAACCTACCCTACCCATTGATATCAGGCCAGTGCCTTCGCTAAACAAAGACTCCACTCCACCACCACCCCACAAAAAACCTGGCTCATTCCACTCATGCACAACCACGTTTATGTTTGTTGCCATGCAATAAACAAATGATCAGAACCAGGAAATGGCACCAAAATGGTGCAGAGAGAGTGGGAGAGAGCTGGAGAGCAGGTAGAAGCAGCTTGCACGGCTGTTCCGAGTGTCTTGCTGCCCAGCAGCTCCTCACTCTCCTTGGCTTTATCCTTCCTGGCCAGCAGAGCTGTCAAATGTGTATGTTCTTAACACTGTTATTCTCATTCGGATATCTATTTGGACATATGCCCATATATTAATATAATATATATGTTCAGGGCTTTTTTTTAAAAAAAAAAATCTGTTTCTCACTGCCTAACAACTTTGAGAAAGAGAGAGAGAGAGAGAGAGAGAGAGAGAGAGAGAGAGAGAGAGAGAGAGAGAACCCCTAGGTGAACACCAGGCATTTCTCCTTTCACCCTCCCAACCTTCACAGGCACAAAATATGCACCAGAAAGTTAGCATTAGCCTACCTAGGGCTGCCATACAGCCAGATTTTCCTGGACATTACCAGGATCTTAGGCAAGGCAATCAAAAAATTGCAGGGGTTTTTTTGGGGGGGGGGGGAGTTGGCGTTTTTGTAAAAAAAAAAATGCTTTTGGATTTGTCTCAAAAAAAAAAAAAGCTCAACAGTTTTGGTAGTGTAATAAGAAAAAATCTGCCCTTTTTCCCTTATGGGCCCTTGCAAAGTCCTTTGAAGGTTCTCCATTGGTAGGAGTGAAAAACAGAGGCCAACCAGAGAAGATTGAGAAGCAAAGCAGCTAGTAAGCTTGATCTTTATTGAAGCTGTTGCAACAACGGTGTTTCTCAGGGGAAAAGACCCAGAACAATGCTGGCATGCTCTTATAGAGGCATTTCAAAATCCCTCCTGGAGTCTAGCCCACCCCCAGAAACAGCATCCAATCAACAGAAGAGATGTAACCCAAGACCACCCCCCCCCCCGATACATCAGAGCTACATCACAAAATGGGAGGGTCAGAGGAGGTAGCCTAACTTGGGAATTTTCCACACCTGTGCCATCTCTCCTTGACCCCTCCCAGACACACATTTCTGCAAAACAAAAGGTTTCCTGCCATGGCTGGTAGGGCTAATGGCTTTTCCTTTGTGAGGGAAATGGCCCATCTGGCAGAGACTTCTCACCTCCTCCCTGCAGATGAAAACACTTGGCCAGCTAGGAGTCAAAATGGAGTGAGGCCTGTCTTTCTGTGCTGTTTTCAGACATGTGGCCTTATTTGTTTGGTACATTAATAACAATTATTATTATATAATGAAAGACCTTAAAATTCTTACAACAGTTGTTTCCTGGTTTGTAGGAATGCGTTTTGGGATTTCCCACGCTTTTGCCGCTTTATTTATCCTTCCGCGCTACTGCACGGAAAGAAAGAAGATCTGGCCGGAGATTGGTGCCTGGATCCCTCCGCACCTGCTCGAAAGCGTCCCAGGAAGCCTCCTGGTAACGGTCACAGGACTTGTTTCCCGCACAGAAACACTGACTATTTCAATGCTGTTATTGGTTAATGCTTATGTTATGACGCTGTATAATTTGCTAATAAATAGCCCTGCTCCTGTTAGCTCCGCGACGAGTAGCATGAGACAAGCCCAGAGAGACGAGACGAGCGGAATGACAGAGAGACAGACAGCTCGCTTGTACTGAGTGCACATGAAACTACCGACTGCAGTCTTCTTTTTTATTTGGCCTCTTTCCTGCCTTCGGCCACACCTTTTGCTCTATTTCTTGCTGCCTATCCTATCCTCTTCAGAACCTTTGAACTCCCGAAAACTCCTCAAGACCTTCAGGAAAACTTCATAACCAGCGGACCCATCATAACCAGCCGGAGCAGGCTCTCAGACGACTGGTTATCCCAGAAGCTGGTTATCCCGACACTGGTTTTTACATTTTGGAATACGGCAACCCTAGCATTACCTTTCATAAGCAGCGTAGCTTGAAAGCTGCAGGCGCCAGTGTTTGCACCACTATTTGTTCCCAGCTACTTCTCTCCAATCCCAGCCTGCTGAGAATTCCATGTATCATTCAATAGATAATTACCTGATAAAAGGAGATTCATTGCATTTTCTATTGCACTGGAAGCTCACATAAATCATGTGTGTGTGTGTGTGTGAGAGAGAGAGAGAGAGAGAGAGAGAGAGAGAGAGAGAGAGATGCCTTGATAACTTCATGCTGTAGATGTGAGGTGTTTGGGGATGAGACGGAAGGGACCTGTTTGTTAATGACAGCTTAATGTCTTCATCTTCTGCACGAAATTCCAACTAATTAATATTTACCCAATTAGAAAATATATGAAGGGTAGAGGGAGGCAGGGAGGGAGGGGGAGAAACACCAACCCATATTGGCACCAAAATTCACATGGGAAGAGGTGACCTAATTTCTCCCAGTTCCAGGTACTAATTAAATTAGCCCCTGCCATTTAGAGAATGAACTGCCGGAGGCAAACGGAGAAGATAATAATTATAACTTGTTACTAAAGTTATAATGCCTTGTCGCTATTGGTAGCGCTCATTTCTGTCTACATGAGTCACACCTGGCTAGCTTGAATTCACAAGATGGCCAAAATCTTGCTTGACACTGATCAATTGAGAAAGGCCAGAGGCCTGGTGCTTATAGTGCTATAAAGTTAGTCCTCCCAAGAGAAGGGAGAGAAGCATGTTTCCTGCCAGGAAGTAGTTCTTGTAGGCTTCTTTAAAAGGATGTTCCTGTTGGCCTATTTGCAACAAAGACTTAGGTACACAGCAGGCCCCACTCCACTGGGACTAGACTATCTTGTCTATCTTTGTTGCACATAGGTCTTAAGTCAGGCATCCACAACCTTCGGCTCTCTAGATGTTTCCGACTACAATTCCCATCCCTGACCACTGGTCCTGTTAGCTAAGGATCATTGGAGTTGCAGGCCAAAACATCTGGAGGGCTGCAGGTTGAGGATGCCTGGTCTAAGTTCTAAGGGACTTCAGGACAGGGAGAAACCTGTGGTTCTCAAGATTATGTTGGAGTCCAACTCCCATCAGCCCCAGGTTGCCCAGTGGTCAGGAATGATAGGTCATAGGTTCTCCAATATCTTCCTCTCTTAAATATGTCTACTTCTTGGATTAAATAATTCTTATTTAAAAAACAAACAGAAAAGAGAGAAGAGCTGTAGAGCATCTGCTTTGCATGCAGAGGGTGCACAGTTCAATAGGGCTGTGAAATAACCCTGTGTTAAAACCTTAACAGCCTCTGCCAGTCACTAATCTAGATGGTGTGACTCATTATAAGCAGTGTCTCTCAAACTAGAGTAACCTATGCTTTGTTGTTGGACTACATCTCCCATCATCCCTCACCACTGCTCCTGCTGGCTAGGGATGATGGGAGTTCTAGTCCAACAATAGCTGATATCAAGTTTGAGAAACACTAGTATAAGATTTCCTATATTATGTTCCACATTCCTACTCACGTATAACTTGTGTCCTCTTTTCCTCCTGCCTTTCTCTTCGGTTTATTTTCCTTCAGTTCCAATTTTGTTATGTTCAGCAAATGAGGCTCTGTTTTGGTTGGGAGCATCAACTGGATACATGTTTAGCTCTAGTAGTTTATGTAATGCTAGATGTGAGTGAACTCATGACTTAATGGCAATAGGTATGGATGAAGACATCCTAGAACTGGAGGAGACCACAGTTCATCTAGAACAGTTACCTTCAGCACTCAGACACAGAAACCACTTTTGCCTCCAAAGCACAACCCTATCTATGCTCTCTTCTTTTGGGTACTTCCTTTCATCACTCGGCTGGCTCAGAAGGAGTGGTGAGTTAGTGAAGGCCTCTCCATAAGCCTCACTGGGACCAACTAACATTTGGTTCCTGTCCTCCTGGTATTGCCTCCATCAGCAGCCATTGCACCGTCCAGGTCATTTTGTTATTGCAGGCTTGGCTACACATTACAATGATATTGGGTACAAATTGTCTCTACTTAGGTACAAGTATATGTGTGTAAATGATTTTTTTAAATAGCTCAACTGTTGTATACACAAATACACAGTGTCGCATCCAGTTAAGTTTTACACAGAGTAGAACCAATTAAAATTAATGAACCTAAGTTCTATTCATTCATTTCAACTGCTCTACCCTGAGTGTGAATAATATTAGATATAGCCCATAGACTCCACACTTGTGAATAGCTGTAGGAGTATACAACTCACCTATTTTGCACACACACACACACACACACACACACACACACATATATATACATACACACACACACACACACACACACACTGTAAACTCACTGATTATAATGTGCGGACACCCCTTATGTAACTTCACTGTTTGACCGCATGAAGGGGTTGGTGCCTGGTTCTCCTTATCCCCCTCTCACCTCTCCTTTCCTTTTTCACTTTGCCTCTTAGGTTGTAAGCACTGATTACAAAACTGCAAGCTGTCTTGAGTGTTTCGGCAAAAAGGAGGTATAAACAAATACCTTAAATAATTTACATGTCTGTCCATCATTCTCCAGCTTTCTCTCTTTACTCCTCTCTCAACGCATCTTCACACTGTTCAGACACACCAGATTAATATTAATTCCTCTTCCATAAGAAACCCTGGGAATTGTATTTGAAAGGGGATGAGGGGAAAGAGAAGAGGACCTGCAGCAGAACCCTTAGTATTAGCACCAAGCTACAATTCCTATTATGTGTGTGGGGGGGTGCCACTTAAAGTAGCAAAACAAAAACAGTGTAAACAGGACAGCTTACATAGAAACATAGGAAGCTGTGAAGCAGGGACTACATTGATTGGCAGCATCTCTCTACGATTTTCAGGCAGGGGTTCCTCCCAGCCCTACCTGGAGATGCTGGGGGTTGAACATCTGGAGAGGCACAGGTTTCCCATCCCTGATCTAGACTAACCCCTTAGACAGCAGATGACTGTCATATAACAGAGAGACACCTATGTCCACTCTAAAAGATCCACAACAAAAAGGAACTTGGATAGTTTGGGGGGAAGTCTTAAGAGTTGAACAAGTTCCAAATGTGTGCAGAGGAGGGTGAACAAGATGATATAGAAACCAAAACTGATGAGGAATGGTTGAGGGAGCTGGGTATGCTTAGCCTGGAGGAGGAGAAGACTTCAAATATCTGAAGGGCTGTCACATAAAAGCTGGAGCGAACTTGTTTTCTGCTGCTGCAGAGAATAGGACCTTAACCAATGGATTCAAATTACAAGGAAGGAGATTCCAACTAATCATCAGAAAGAACCTTCTGGTGGTACAAGCTGTTTGACAGTGGAAGGGACTACCTCAGAAGGTAGTAGACTCTCCTTCATTGGATGTTTTTAGCGGTTAGGTGGCCATCTGTCACGGGGTTGGACTAAAATGACCCTTTGGATCCCTTCCAACACTGCAATTATGTGATTCTATAAATAGAGGCTGCATCTGCACTATATGTTTGTAGCCTTTTCATACCACTTGAAAAAGTCATGAGTGGTTTCACAGTCTATCTGTCTTCCCAGGGAGCTTTGGGAAGTGTCGGCCTGTGGTTGGAATAGGGGGTCTCCTAACAACTTTCAGCACCCTTAACAAACGACAGCTTCCAGAATTTTTTGAGTTACAGGTGGGTAGCCGTGTTGGTCTGCCATAGTCAAAACAAAATCGAAAATTCTTTCTAGTAGCACCTTAGAGACCAACTGAGTTTGTTCCTGGTATGAGCTTTCGTGTGCATGCACACTTCTGTGCATGCACACGAAAGCTCATACCAGGAACAAACTCAGTTGGTCTCTAAGGTGCTACTAGAAAGAAATTTCAGAATTTTTTGGATAGCTGTGACTGTTTAAAGTGGTATCACAGCACTTTAACTGTATGGTGTGAATGTTGCTTTGGTGTTTTATAATTGCATACCCTCCAACACATTCCTCCGATAAAAATAGGGATGTCCTATTTAATAACAACAACAATTTTATTTACCCCGCCCATCTGACTGGGTTGCCCAGTCCAACATAAATAAAAACAGAATAAAACATTAAACATTAAAAAAAACTTCCCTATGCAGAGCTGCCTTCAGATTTCTTCTAAAGGTTGTAGTTACTTATCTCCTTGGCTCAGGGATCGCATAACTCCATACTCTTCAACATCCAATATCCAATTCTAAGGAAAGCAGGACATTTTGGGATCAAATCAGAAACTGGGACAGCTTCTGTAAATCTAGGACTGTTCCTGGAAAATAGGAACACGTGGGACCAGAGCTGTCAACCTCCCTCCCCCCTTTTTTGCATTGGGAAATGGCCATAGCTGTCAACTTTCCCTTTTTTTGCAATGGGAAACGGCGCTGGAATAAAGGAATTTCCCGCAAAAAAAGGGGGGGGGGAAGTTGACAGCTATGACTTGGGATGCAGCTAGATTGGTAAAGAGAAAGCATTTGATATGTACAATGGTACCTCGAGTTACAAACGCCTCAGGTTACAAACTCCACTAACCTGGAAGAATTACCTTGAGTTGAGAACTTTGCCCCAGGATGAGAACGGAAATCATGTGGCGGCGGCGCAGTGGCAGCAAGAGACCCCATTAGCGAAAGCACGCCTCTAGTTAAGAACAGTTTCAGGTTAAGAATGGACCTCCAGAGCGAATTAAGTTCCGAACTAGAGGTACCACTGTATTGTATATGCGATAGAATACTGTGACACCAGATGGCACAGTGGAGCCCCATCTTTCCTTACCGGATTTCCCTGTATGAGTTTACAACGCGTTTAACAGAATTGCTTCTTTGTTGTGTCTAGATCCAGCCTTGGAGGGTCTGTAACTGTATTATAGTTCCTTGTGTGCAGGGGTGCCAACTTGAAAAAAATATTGGAGGGGCAGGTAAGCCCTGTCCCACATAACTGATCACATGACAGGGCGTACCCACACCATTGGGGGGTGGCCCCCTCAAATATTTTATTGGGGGGGGGGGCAAAAGGACCTCGGCCCATAGGAGTTGACTCCTATTCTTGTGTGGGTGAGGGTTAAATAGCGGGGGGGGGGGGGCTGACTGTTTAAAGTGGTATGATATTGCTTTAAATATGTCATGCAGATGGGAACCAATTTGATGTCTATTTGCAGGGAAACTATCCCAGCTTATTGAGAACATGAATGTGAAATAATTTCTTTCTTAAACTTGTGTGTATATGCTTGCATGTGTGCACATGTGTCCGTTCCACACTCATGCACCAGTAGCTTTAAAATAAACTCAAAATCTCTCAATGTACAGATCCTTTAATAACACGTTATCGGCATATCGAATAACAGTTTTAACCCTGATCCTTCTTAAAGAAAAAAAACCTGCCTTTCTTAACATTTGCCACATCCCCAGTAATCTTTTCTAGCATGCTACTGGACACCAAAGCCAGTAATAGCCAGAATGTGAGTCTTGTTCCCAGGCTGTTTTACTTTTTCTTTTTCTTCTGATGAGTCTGTGAAGTTTCAAGGAAAAAAAGAAAAACTACCAGAAGAAGAAGAAGAGGCTCTATATCTGACCGATTAGGCCCTTTCCAATTCCAGAGATAGATAGCCCGGCATTTTCATTTAATACTCATGGGTCACACATTTTTCCCAGGAGAAAATAGCAGAGAGGGCAGGTCCTGATGTATTTTCTGCGAGCACAAGGGTTGTTTCCTAGATGGGATTGTATTACACTCCATTTATGTGATATTTCCAGCAGCCTCTCCAATTCAGCCACCTTTTGCCATGGAGAACAAGGAAATTAACAGCAGCTAATGGACTGACAGAAAAAGAAAGAATATTGGTGGGGGTGGGGGGAGTACCAGCCTCCACACCAGTTTGTCTAACATATGACAAGGAAGATCATTCTCTGCCTGACTCACTTCTTATTTTCTTCACTGTCAGATATTTATTATAATTGTCAAAAGGCAACATTTAGCCAAGACAGCAGTTTCTATTTAAGGTGCTCTGCTAGCCAGGCCAGGCCACAGATAAAAGGGGAAATAAAAGTACGTTTGATGTGATATTTGGAGCTTAAATGGAATTGGCTTTAAATTTGCTCAGCAAACATGCTTATTATTCACAGAGATGATTTTAAACACTGGGGGCTGGAGGAGGGAGGAGAAGGAAGAGATGGTGATTGCTGTATGTTTCTTAAAATCTGTGCTTACCAAAACAAAACAAAAATGAGAAAGGGGACAATTATCCAGAAGCTTGGTTCAACTGGATGTGTCCCAGAACTAAATGTCCATTGTGGTTTTGCTTTGAGCATTTGGTGAGGTGTCATCGCAAAGAAAAGAAAGAAAGGGTTGAGATACCGGTAAATATCCTTTCATCAGGGAAGCTCGAGTGCAGGGGTCAGCAAACTTTTTCAGCAGGGGGCCGGTACACTGTCCCTCAGACCTTGTGGGGGCCGGACTATATTGGGGGGGGGGGGGAATGAACAAATTCCTATGCCCCACAAATAACCCAGAGATGCATTTTAAATAAAAACACACATTCTACTCATGTAAAAACACGCTGATTCCCAGACTGTCTGCAGGCCAGATTTAGAAGGCGATTGGGCTGGATCCGGCCCCCGGGCCTTAGTTTGGGGACCCCTGCTCTAGTGCCAGTGTGGGGAAATCTTTGGCCCCCTGGATGCTGATGAAGCATAACTCCTGTCATCTATGGCCATTGGCATAGGCATACCTCGGCTCCCTTGCACCTTTGGCAAGACGATTTATTGGTGCCCAACCACTGTCCCTGGCACCCTTGGCAAGGAGATGTATCTGTGCCCCTTACTATCTTCAGGGGGGAAATGATGCAATTCAGTCATCACAAATGACTAGGATGGAGGACCAAGCAGCAGTATCTTCATGGGGAACTTCACTACATAAAATAGCTGCAGCGCTGCCAGCCGACTGGAGAGGGCGCTCTAGAGGGCTGCTGCGATGCCTCATGCCAATGTCTGGATTGCTCCACTGAGATGCCGAGAGAGGCACAATTTTTGCATGAGTGTGAACGCACACACACACAAAGCTTGCGCCCTTGGCAGGGGCCAACCTTACCAACCCCTAGGTATGCCTCTGGCCATTGGCCATGCTTTCTGGGGATGGTGGGAATTGTAGTTCAGCAACATCTGTAGCACCAGCCACATAGTGAAGTTAACCTTCTCATGGAGCACAACTTTAAGTACAAGTCGTCTTAAAGCCCCAGCACCCTTATCATATCTAATGCAGATCTGGCCTCGGGCAATAAATGCATCCTACAACAAACATCTTCCACCTTTACTGCTGACACCTTGCCGACAAAGGTCCATATAGTTAAGGCTATGGTTTTCCCAGTAGTGATGTATGGAAGTGAGAGCTGGACCATAAAGAAGGCTGATCACTGAAGAATTGATGCTTTTGAATTATGGTGCTGGAGGAGACTCCTGATTGTCCCATGGACTGCAAGAAGATCAAACCTATTCATTCTGAAGAAAATCAGCCCTGAGTGCTCACTGAAAGGACAGATCCTGAAGCTGAGGCTCCAAGACTTTGGCCACCTCATGAGAAGAGAAGACTCCCTGGAAAAGACCCTGATGTTGGGAAAGATGGAGGGCACAAGGAGAAGGGGACGACAGAAGACGAAATGGTTGGACAGTGTTCTTGAAGCGACTGGCATGAGTTTGACCAAACTGTGGGAGGCAGTGGAAGACAGGAGTGCCTGGCGTGCTCTGCTCCATGGGGTCATGAAGAGTCAGACATGACTAAACAACTAAACAACAACAAAAGATGACATTTACATTTCCTGGGAAACTTTCCCCCTGAAGGATACCTTAGTAACCTGGTTTCTACTTCTGATTGGCCAGAGGTTCCTTAGAAACTCTCTGCCACTCTTCAGTGGGTGAAAGTGTATTGCACTGTCTGCTGACCACTTACCTGTAGTTACCTGTGCCATTTGATCCTGCTTCCACCCAATCCTGCCCTTGACGAGATAAACCCTTTTGCTTGCTCTTTCCATCTGGAAGTCTCTTTTGTATCATTGAGCTCCTCTCAGTCCGTTTTGTTAAGTCTTTTCCATCTAGACTTTTTCAAGCGACATCATTCTCTCCTGATCACTTCTTTTGTTATCAGACTGCACAAAACACTGTTCTTATCCTCTGGATACCTGGAGGAGCAGGACTCCCTCTTCAGCCTAGTTAGGCCACCTTACCCTTGCTTCCTTTCTCTGTCTGCCTGCCTGTGTTTCCCCTGCTTAGGATCAGTCAGGAGCTTTGTGGGGTGCACAAGGCAGTGCTATCCCAAAATGAAGCTTTTTCGGTTTTTGGAACTATTGGGTTTTGAGGAACCAAGGGTGGTGAGCAGATTCAACACAAAGGTGATCTATGAAAGCTAGCCATTCGTCACTCACGCCTTCACTGGCCATTTTTTCTGGAAGCTTGGAAATAACAAGAGTGGAATGGACTACCTCAAAAGGTGTTGGACTCTCCTTCAGTGGAGGTTTTTAAGCAGAGCTTGGGTGGCCCACCTGTACAGGATTCCAAGATGACCCTTGGGGTTCCTTCCAACTCTACAGTTTTATAATTATATGGAGAGGGAACCAGGCCCCTTCTATGGCCTTTGACATGATCCAGCAGGGCTTGAGTTACATTACTGAGGCCTGGTTCTTACAAATATCTGCTGGGGGTATTTCTGTTTTATTTAAAGAAGAGGGGAGAGGGAAATTTGCCTCTCCCCCCCCCCGCGATTCTTTTGAACTCACGTTCATCAGATGGAGTTTGAAACCCACCCCTGCCTGGTGCTTCTCCTAAACAGATGGAGCGTTTGTTGACGTTTCAGTGACAGCTTGAAAACTTGTATCCTGCCTCTGAGCTGAGCCCAATCTTGCCTTGTCCTCCATCTGCCATCTCATTTTAAAACTAGCAGAACAACTCGAGTGAAGCAATTCCGACTTTTTCCATCTGTGCACAGTTAATTAAGAGGGTAATGAGAGCTCGGAATGAACAAGCCCCACATTAATTCAAGATATGATTAAGGGGAACATTTCCAAAAAAAAAAAACCACACACACATACACACACCCAAAAAAAAAGCCACCCTGCAAAAAGGGTGTGTATAGCTATTAGAAAGCCAGAGTCTCTTCTTTCCTCTTGAATTTAGTTCCTGGACTGTGGCTGGTGGACAGAGGGACATATTACTATGTCCAGTTCTGGTCAGCAGAATGCTATTGAGGTGGAAAAGGTACCAAAAGGGACAGCCAAAACAATCAAGGGCAACATAGCACCGCCAATTTGCTATTGGACTCCAACTCCCACAAGCCTTGTCTGCATGGCCAATGGTCAAGGATGGCCAATGGTCTAGCAGCATTTGGCCAGCATCATATTGCTACTGACTGGGGGTCTTTCTACCTGGGAATTCTGGGGATTGAACCTGGGACCTTCTACATGCAACATCCCTTCCCCTTGCTTGAAGGTTTTTAAGCAGAGGTTGGGTGGCTATCTGTCATGGATGCTTTAGTTGAGATTCTTGCATTGCAGAGGGTTGCACTAGATGCCCCTTTGGGATCCCTTCCAACATGAGAAACCTATGATTCTAACACATGTGCTCTGTCATTGAGCTATGGCTCAAAGAAGCTACAGGAATATAATAAGCCACCTTATATCACGTCAGACCAGCTACAAATAAAACCTTGTGTATCTCCATCATGAATCTTGGTCTCATCTGTACAGTCACATAAATAAGTTTGTTTGGCATGGCAGGAAGATAGGAACATCGGAAGTTGCCTTACACATGGCCATAGAATCATAAAATTACAGAGTTGGAAGGTACATCCAAGGATCATCTAGTCCAGGCATAGGCAAACGGGCCTCCAGAGTGATCAGGGATGTACCGGTAGTCCCAAAACATCTGGAGGGCTGAGTTTGCCTATGCCTGATCTAGTCCCACCCCCTGCAATGCAGGAATCTAAACTAAAGCATCCATGACAGGTGGTCATCCATTCTCCACCTTAAAATGATGTTACTGACAGCATCTCTCCAGGACTTCAGGCAGGGATTTTTCCTAGCCCTACCTGGAGATGTCAAGATCGAGACTGGAACCTTCTGCATGCAAGGCAGATGCTTTTTTACTGAGCTGCAGCTTCCCCCCCCCAAAAAAAGAACATACCGGTAGGTAACTGGCTTATATTACGCCAGCTCCCTGGTATGCCTAGTTCAGTAGTGCCTACAGAGGTGCTACACAATACCTACACAGAGGCTTTCTAGGGTTTGAGGCAGAAGACATTCTCAGCCCTACCTAGAGATGCCAGAGGTTGAACTTGGGACCTTCTCTACCACTGAACTTAAATTCCTCACCTAATTCCCCCCCCCCCCCAAAAAAAAATGTGTTTCCGGTAGTTAGTGGTGGTTTTCATCTGGCAATTTTAGAATGGGTTCCAGGAACAGGCAGCCTTGCACCAAGCTTTCTTTGCACATGCATCTGTGCCTCTCAAGCTAAAGTGGAAGGTGATGAGACAAAAAGGGTGAAAGGAGACTGCAGGCAAAGAAAGGGACAGATGCTGAATGGCATGTCTGTGACTGGGGAACCTCTGATGCAGCAAAGCAAACAGATAAAGAAAGAGAAGAGCTGGAGGGGAGCTTTCAGTAGCTTGAGTGTCAGTCTGGAACTTGATCTACTGAATCCAGTGACAAGGCTGCCTCTGGCGGAGAGGAACTCAGCTCCTCTAAATGTCGCTTTGGAAGGTGAACGGATAGGATGCAGAACCGGAAATATACTGTTACATTCCACTACAAAGGCTTCTCTCCTGATTTCCTTCAAGGGATCCAAGAGGCTAGCTAGTCCCAAGCTGCAGCCTGAAAGACAGGGTATCTGAAACCACAGGCAGGAATGTGAGGCCCACCAGGTACCATGAGGCTCTCTTTCTAACCAGGGGAAAGGTTCTCTGAAATGTGCACTATGTTGCTCCTGGGTATGGCTGAATCTGTCTATTTCAGCGTCTTCTTTTTCCAGTATTCCACATCTCTGCATCAGTTTGCATCACTGTGCACAGTTCTGGTCGCCTCACCTCAAAAAGTATATTGTGTCGTTGGAAAAGGTTCAGAAAAGGACAGCCGAAACAATCAAGGGGATGGAGTGACTCCCCTATGAGGAAAGGTTGCAGTGCTTAGGACTTAAGTTAGTTTAAATAAAAAGTGAGTAAGAGATGACATGATAGAAGTTTGTAAAATTATGTGTGGCATGGGGGAAGTGGACAATGAAATGCTTTTCTCCCTAATTCACAACACTGGAACTTGCGTGTTTCCTATGAATTCCAGAAAATTCTGCACAAGATGAAATAAAGTCTTCATTCATGCTGCACATAGTTAAGCTATGGAACTGTGTCGCACAAGAGGCAATGACAGCCACCAACCTAGATGAATGAATTGGAGGAATCCATGGAGGAGAGGGCTGTCAAAGTCTACTGGCTATGTTGGCTGTGTTCTGCCTCCGCTGACAAATGCAGTACCGGTAATCTATCTGAACCCCAGTTGATGGAAACTGCAGGAGGGGAGAATGCTATTGTGCTTGAGTCCCACTTGCAAGGTTTCTCACAGGCACCTGGTTGTCCACTGTGAGAACAGGATACTGAACAATATGGGCCACTGGCCTGATCCAGCAGGCTACTCTTCTTTTCTTATGCATTTTTTATTTTTAAAAAGAAGTCCTCATGAAATCTTGCCAGCATTTTAGCATACATTTCCCCTAAAATAAACTATTTATTGCAAACAATTTCCTCTAATTGAGGTTTTATGTAATTTTTAGGAATATCTCCATTTTTATGCACACTTTCCCCTAACATATGCATTTTTATAAATATGGATGGACCTTCACTCATGGCTTTTAATGTTAAGGAAGGGCTAAGGAATGGTTTCGATAACACATATGGACACATTAAAGGTAAAGGTACCCCTGACCATTAGGTCCAGTCGTGGATGACTCTAGGGTTGTGCACTGTTTTGAATAGTGTTGATATTGGGTCATAAAACCTTTGACCCAAGTAGTGCTGCTGGCCGGCACTGCAATCAATCACCTTTACGATCGTCTCCGACATCAATGGCGCCCAGGCACACTTCTGCTGCGTCCCGAGCGTTCTCCAATTGCAAAGTTAAGCACAGCGTCACGATGGCTTTTTAGGTCTGCTTCTCCGTGGCGTCGTGAAATAACTTGACAGACGCCAGTGCTACTAAACTAAACTAGACTTTATTTAGTAGCACACACACACAAGTCCTCCAGACTTGAGCTGCATGCTTGCAGCAAACTAACATTCAGCAGTAACAGTACACGAACACAGAGTGAGGCGAAGGGGAAAGTGAAACCAAACCTCCCCTTCTTCTAGACAAAGGAAAGTGCCCGTATCACAGTGGGCAAGGCTAAACTCCCAGGATCAGAACGCCTCTTGCATCATTAACTCTATGATGCCCAGAAAACCTGACACCCCCTCTCGTTCGCAATCCTGGGTAGACATACATGCATTTCATTCAACATTTAACCCATCACAGAAACCTTCGTGTTTCTGGAAACTCAAGGGCTTTGTGAATCCATCGGCAAGATTCATTTCGCTAGGACAGTATCTCAGCTTGACCACATTTGTCCTAACGCTCTCATGCACATTTTTGAACCGAATATCCAGGTGTTTGGTTCGTGCGTTGAATTGGCCGGATTCAGCCAGCTTTAGGCATGGCTGGTTATCCTCCCATATGGTGATGGGTAGGTAACACTTCTCACAGACTTCTTGCACTAGGCACCTGTAGAATTCAAGCTCTCGACACATTTCTGAAAGAGCACTGAACTCTGCCTCAGTGGATGACAGAGCAATTAAACTCTGCTTTTTTTAACCTCTAGCCAATTACCGAACCTCCAAATTTTACCACCATTCCAGAAATTGACTTCCTGTCTGAGCCGCAAGCCCAATCAGCATCCACCCAACATTGGAGCTGTTCATCACACTGGGCTTTGCTGCCTCTCGGCTCAGCAGATTTATCAGACCTGACCTGTCGCCCTCAAAACCCGGAGGAGGTAGCATATAGATTTCCTCCTGCAGCGGTGCGTTTAAGTAGGCGACATCAATGTCAAAATGAGCAGCTTCTGCGCCTCTTTGCGCTGCTACAGCAAGAAGCAGTCTCATTGTTTCACTACGGGACGTGGGTGCATAGACTTGTGAGTAATGCACTCCTGGCCTCTGGCTGAAACCTCTTGCCACCAATCTAGCCTTATATTGTGGCTCTCCACTTGCAGTGGGTTTCAATCTATAGACCCAGCGACAGCTCACAGCTTGCTGTCCAGCTGGCAAAGTGGTCAGCGTGAAAACTCCAAGAGATTTCATGGCACTAAGTTCTTTCTCCATTGCTTGTTGCCACTTGCTGGATTCTGCCTGAGGTAACCTCTGCACCTCAGCGAAGCTTTCCGGTTCGCAGTGAGCAAAAACGGCCCAAACATTAGTGGCTTGGAACCTGTCAGGAGGTTTCCCTTTTGTAGTGCGCTTGGAACGCCGTGGCACCACCGGTGACTCGCCCCCTGACCCAGACGTGCTAGACTCAGCCTGGGAGTCCCTGGCGTCTGGTGAACCACCAAGCGACCTACTGCGCTTGCTATGTCCCCCTGGACTGGGCTTCCCTGTTGGAGACCTTGGAGACCTACCTCGCTTGCTTCTCCTAGCTACTTCTGGAGATGTGGGTGCACTCCTTGGTTCTGTCTTCACCTGTCTCTTTGGGATTGCCCCCTCTGACACTGCACCCTGGTCGTGTTCGGGAATGCGGCCCGAAACACCAGCAGGTTGACCACCTTCTGCACCACTGGCAGGTGTAACTGGCTGATCTTCATAATCAAGATCACTGAACGGATCTGTGAGCACCTCAGGATTTCCGTGAATCCTTTTCCAGCCTTGCTGCTCACAAAACTCAGCGCTCCTGCTGATTATGACTCGTGAACGATCGCCATCTGGGAAAGCAAATCTCCAGGCTTTCGAACCTGTCTCGTAGCCACAGAAAATCAACTTTTGTGATCTTGGACTGCCCTTTCTACGTAAATGTTTGGGGATAAGAACCCAAGCTTCTGCCCCGAAAGTCCGAAAATAGTGGACCTTGGGCTTCTTTCCATAAAGTAGAAAGTAGGGCGTGGTCCCTATCACGGAACTATATGTCCTGTTAAGAGTGTGGCAGACAGTTCTCCAGGCTTCAGCCCAATAGCATCTTGGCAAGCCTGAATCAAACAAGAGAGCATCTACTGCCTCCTGCATTGTTCTATTCCTCCTCTCAGAAACACCATTCTCTTGAGGAGAATAAGGAGCAGTTTTTCTATGCTTGATACCTTTGGCACGAAAGAAATCCTGCAGCTTAGATGCAGTAAATTCTGTGCCTCGGTCTGTCTGAAACGCTTTCACGCGGGTTCCAAACTCCACCTCTACTGCTTTCACCCATTCTATAATCTCCTTCGCTGTTTGCCCCTTGTCTTTGAGCGTGAAAATCCATCCTGCTCGACTAAAATCATCAGTGAGACAAAGAACATAACGAGAATTACCCATGCTTGGCACCCCCATCGGACCACAGAGATCCGCATGCACAAGCTCGAAAGCTTGCTTGGTCACCCTATCAGATGATGGGTAGCTGCAAGAATGCACTTTGGCTCTTTTACAAGCTCTACAGTCTAGAAACTTGGAGCACTCCTTCATTTTACAACCATCAGTGCACTCTACCTGCTTGCGCACGTATTTCCAATTCACGTGCGAGAATCTGCGATGCCATAAATGCAAACACTGATCATGCGTGGGTAAGTTGGCATACTGAGCTTGAGTCTCCTCAGAGATGCCATTACTTGTTTCAGCACCCTGCGCCCTCTCTGTGGCGCTGTTGTCAGTTTCCAGCATATACACCCCATCATGGCCTTTCACCTGGACCAATTGTTTCCCATCTTTGGAGATGGTGCATACCTGGTTCCCAAAACTGACCAGATAACCTGCATTGTCTAAAGCTGAAACAGAAAGTAAACCAAATTTCATACCATCTAAAACATACACATCAATATCATCATTAAGACAAGGCATGAACATAACACCAGTTTTGGTAACAGGTCTTGTGGTTGAATCAGCCAGAGTGACTGCAGTTGCATCTTGGATCGGCCTGCAGTTCCGCAACTGGCTGCTAGGTGGCGCTAGATGTCTCCCCGCACCACTGTCTATTAACCAACGCAGCTTGGGGGTAGCAACTGTCTTTCCAACCAAGGCATATGCAGCTGCTTTGCAGTGGGCTCCAGCCCCTCCTCTGCTTGCTCTGGAAGGTCCTCTTCTCCCACGACGTGGTCTTCCTTTCATCTCCCGGTTGCCATGGAAACCATCTTTGAAGTCAGCCTGGTCGCAGTCTGCCTGAAGATGGTTATCAGAATTGCATAGATAACAGCGCTTAGCTGCAAAAGCTTTAACAGAGCTCTCAGCGTTTTCTCCACTCCTGGGCTTAGGCAAAAAGCAACCCCCCTTAACAGCTTTCCCTTTCTCTCTCTGCCTCCGGTCCTGTTCGTCCTGCAGCCTCCCAGTAACATAGTCCAGATTCAACTGGCTTGCAGGCATGGACTCCAGCGTTAGGGAAAGAGTCTCATAACTGGGGTCTAGTGAGCTCAAAAGGATATAGACCTTTTGTTCCTCTGAAAAAGGAACATTCAGCTGTCTCAACTTGTTGAAGAGTGCCAGCATTTTGGCCACATGTTGACGCACACAGCCTCCTTCTTGCAAACGTAACTCAAACAGCTGTCTAGTTGTATGAAGTTTGGCACCAGCTGACGTTCTTTGAAACACACGCTTAAGACACTCCCAAATTTGAGGGGCATTAGTGGCAGCGTCTATGTGCACCATCAGCTCTTCCTCTATTCCCATGACTATGTGAGCAGTAGCCCTCTGGTCTTTCTTAAGTGCTGCAGCAGCTTCAGCAGCAGGGGCTTGAACTGGTGGGCTCTGAGTACAAGTCCAAAGATCTTTAGCAATCAGAAATATCTCCATTTTCTTGGCCCAATCTTGCCAGTTTCTCCCATCCAACCTTGGAAAGGGTGGCACGAAACTCTCATGGGACTGCGCCATCTCCCCCCTGGGGCTTGAGGTAACTCACGTGGCTGCAAACTCAGCACTCGCCTCTCAGCTCCCAGCTCCGGAAAACGGCTTCTCTTCACCAGCGAGGTTTCCCTGCTTTGTGCCTCAAAAGCATGGCACAAAACAGTCCTCCAGCTGGGCTATCGGCTGCCGGCCCCGCAGACATGCAGACCTCCCGTCCTGGCAATCAATCTCCTCAGGACGCCTCGCCATCAAAGCGTAGCTTCTTGGCAATAAAGCAATTAAGCCATTAAGCCATAACCTGTTTTGAATAGTGTTGATATTGGGTCATAAAACCTTTGACCCAAGTAGTGCTGCTGGCCGGCACTGCAATCAATCACCTTTACGATCGTCTCCGACATCAATGGCGCCCAGGCACACTTCTGCTGCGTCCCGAGCGTTCTCCAATTGCAAAGTTAAGCACAGCGTCACGATGGCTTTTTAGGTCTGCTTCTCCGTGGCGTCGTGAAATAACTTGACAGACGCCAGTGCTACTAAACTAAACTAGACTTTATTTAGTAGCACACACACACAAGTCCTCCAGACTTGAGCTGCATGCTTGCAGCAAACTAACATTCAGCAGTAACAGTACACGAACACAGAGTGAGGCGAAGGGGAAAGTGAAACCAAACCTCCCCTTCTTCTAGACAAAGGAAAGTGCCCGTATCACAGTGGGCAAGGCTAAACTCCCAGGATCAGAACGCCTCTTGCATCATTAACTCTATGATGCCCAGAAAACCTGACATGCACTCATCTTGCTCTATAGGCCGAGAGAGCTGGCATTTGTCTTCAGACAACTTCTGGGTCATGTGGCCAGCATGACTAAGCCGCTTCTGGCGAACCAGAGCAGCGCACGGAAACGCCATTTACCTTCCCGCCGGAGCGGTACCTATTTATCTAATTGCACTTTGACATGCTTTTGAACTGCTAGGTAGCAGGAGCTGGGACCGAGCAACGGGAGTTCACCCCGTCACAGGGATGAACCTTCTGATCGGCAAGCCCTAGGCTCTGTGGTTTAGACCACAGTGCCACCTGCGTCCTACTTTTAAAGTTCATAATGTGTTATTAAACTGTGACACCAGAGTGTGCTGCAGAGCAACCAGCAGTAGGGAGACAGCGTTTTGACCCCCCCCCCCCCAAAAAATGTAACAAATGCTTCATTTTACAAGTATGCCCTATGACGTTTTAGAATGATATAACTAATATCGTTCTAATAATAACGTTAATCAGGTCAGTGTAGATCCAGCCCATGACTTGAGCCAAATCCATTCTTTTGTGCTGCAATCAGCAATCAAGTTTTCCATGGACTGCCATTTGCTCCAATTCAGCAGTAAAACATGGGTTTTCCTGGGGAAAGTGTCAGGACAAGGGGGGGTGGGGAATGCTTGGAGCTGTGCCTAGGAAGCATGGCGCAAAGTTAAGTGTGGATGAGCCCTATGGTTAGAGGACAGCATCACAAAATTCAGAAAACTCCAAAGATATTTGTGTTCCACTTAAGATGCATTATTTGGCACTTGCAAATGAGGTAGTTCTGCAGTTCAATGTGAACCAAAGCAAATTTCTTTCACCACCCCTGAATATCGCACAGAGTAAGTTTTAAAAAAAATAAAAATGTTTGGAAGTGGAGTGTTCCTTGCACTTAAAAAAAAAAAAAATCTCATCCGTTTCCCTGGCAACTAGATGGTGGGGAAGGGTTATATTTGGGAGGGGTCCCACTCAATAACATTTTTGGAAGAAGGAGGAGATTAAACCATCACTAAATGTGGCATATGCTATCGGTGCATTAAAATAGCATTTATCTTACTTTTCATTGACGTCGTTGTGAAATATGCTCTCTTTTGCTTACAAGAATGCACGGATGAACAGATGGTGAAAAGCTTAGTTTGGGGTATTCTGCCCATCAAAGCCAAACCTGGATTGCTGGCACCTTTTGCAATAATTGACATGCATGAGTTACAGTAGAATTTGGATTTGTGGAACAATCCCCAACCACTAGGGACTTGGGAGCAACGAGAAGGCTTTGAATAAATCCCCATCTCAGGAGCTGGTGGCTTTAGCTATGACGCGATTGCAAAACTATTGTGCTGGCATATAATATTGTTAAGAATGCCTTGAACAATTCCAGGTGACATAACCCTGGCCCTTGAAAACATTCTAATACTGTGTAGACATAGAAACAGCATCTTCAGAGCACATTTACATGCTCCTAGTGGCACTTGTTCCAGGGGTGGGGGACCTTTTTCTCCTGAGGGCTACGTTTCCTTCTGGTCAATCTTCCAAGGGCCGCATGACAGTGGTGGGCAAGCCAAGGACAAAAGTGGGTAGAGGAAATGTATATTATACAGTATGTATATTATACTTTTGTAGCGTACGCTCCTTTCCACACATACATGAGAAACTGAGAGCGCTTGAAGAGGGGATGTATTGCTGGAAGAAGCTCCAGAACCTGGAGCCAGCACCATCAACTGCCAAAGAGAGGCTGCATCTGAAACCCTTTTTTGTTGTTGTTCAGTCGTGTCCGACTCTTTGTGACCCCATGGACCAGAGCACGCCAGGCACGCCTATCCTTCACTGCCTCTCGCAGTTTGGCCAAACTCATGTTAGTAGCTTCGAGAACACTGTCCAACCATCTCATCCTCTGTCGTTCCCTTCTCCTTGTGCCCTCCATCTTTCCCAACATCAGGGTCTTTTCCAGGGAGTCTTCCCTTCTCATAAGGTGGCCAAAGTACTGGAGCCTCAACTTCAGGATCTGTCCTTCTAGTGAGCACTCAGGGCTGAATTCTTTAAGAATGGATAGGTTTGATCTTCTTGCAGTCCATGGGACTCTCAAGAGTCTCCTCCAGCACCATAATTCAAAAGCATTAATTCTTCGGCGATCAGCCCTCTTTATGGTCCAGCTCTCACTTCTGTACATTACTACTGGGAAAACCACCCATGAAAATCTTGATACAGTGGTACCTCTGGTTAAGAACTTAATTCGTTCTGGAGGTCCGTTGTTCACCTGAAACTGTTCTTAACCTGAGGTACCACTTTAGAGAGCCAGTGTGGTGTAGAGGTTAAGAGCGGTGGACTTGTAATCTGGTGAACCGGGTTCGCGTCCCCACTCCTCCACTTGCAGCTGCTGGATGACCTTGGGCTAGTCACACTTCTCTGAAGTCTCTCAGCCCCACTCAGCTCACAGAGTGTTTGTTGTGGGGGAGGAAGGCGAAGAAGAATGTTAGCCGCTTTGAGACTCCTTCGGGTAGTGATAAAGCAGGATATCAAATCCAAACTCTTCTTCTTCTTTAGCTAATGGGGCCTCCTGCCGCTACCATGCCACCTCCGCTGCGCGATTTCTGTTCTTATCCTGAAGCAAAGTTCTTAACCCGAGGCCCTACTTCCGGGTTAGCGGATTCTGTAACCTGAAGCATTTGTAACCTGATGATCTGTAGCCTGAGGTACCACAGTGCTTCCTTTTGTTGCTTTTGTATGTTTTGTATGCTTTTACAGGTAGGTAGCCGTGTTGGTCTGCCATTGTCAAAACAAAATAAAAAATAAAATCCTTCCAGTAGCACCTGAGAGACCAACTAAGTTTGTTCTTGGTATGAGCTTTCGTGTGCATGCACACTTCTTCAGGTACCAAGAACAAACTTAGTTGGTCTCTAAGGTGCTACTGGAAGGAATTTGTTTTATTTTATATTTTATTTTATATGCTTTTGTAAGACACCCGAGAGGAAAGTTATTTTTTCTCAAGATGGTGACTGAATGAGGACCACTTTGGGTTGTTTTGTGCAAATTTGAGCTGGAATACCTAACTGCAGTTGGAGAACCAGCCCATGTATCATGGTTAGATTATCAAAGGAATGCTTGGGAGACCAGGGTTCAAATCCCCACACAGCCATGAAGCAGATCGTCCTCTGTCAGTCTAACCTCCCTCGCAGGGTTGTTGTGAGGATAAAATGGATGGTTGAGAACCATAAATACCACCTTGAGCCCCTTGGAGGAAGAGTGAAGTTTTTTTTTTTTTTTAAATCATACTAATATTGCCAGCAGCCCAAACCCTGACAATACTATATGATTGACTATCATGTACCAATTACAGGTGGGTAGCCGTGTTGGTCTGCCATAGTCAAAGCAAAATCGAAAATTCTTTTTAGTAGCACCTTAGAGACCAACTGAGTTTGTTCCTGGTATGAGCTTTCATCAGTGTATCTGAAGAAGTGTGCATGCACACGAAAGCTCATACCAGGAACAAACTCAGTTGGTCTCTAAGGTGCTACTAGAAAGAATTTTCGATTTTGCTTTTATCATGTACCAAATCAAAACACAGGGTTCAGGATCCTAGTCCAGATTCAGGTGAACACATACCACTGCATACATAACACTTCTCCCCCCCTGAGCACAAACATAGTTCTGAAGGTAGCGGGGACGCAACCGCACTCACTGTGAGCGGTGCAGCTGCCCATCCAGTGTCACCAAAGGCTACGCTGACCCTGGCATCAATGTTGCTACCTCTGTGCTAGTGTGTGTGTGTGGGGGGGGTCTTCTACAGGGTCGCTGGAAACTGCAGAGTGACCTCCCGGTATTACAGTCAGGGTGCCTGATGATTCACCTCATCCCTCTTTGTTCTCAAGTATGGCCTCAGCCGCTGCCGTGGGAGTGACCTGTGATAGAGGGCTTGCTGCTTGACCCCCACATCTGGTCCACATGCTGGCGAGGAATCTGACCTGTCCTGATTCAGCGGAGGAGCAGGGGTGGACAGGCGGAAGAAGCTACCAGACATGAAGGGGCCTGTGTCTAGAAGAAGAGAAGAAGTTTGGACTTGATATCCCGCTTTTCACTACCCGAAGGAGTCTCAAAGCGGCTAACATTCTTCTTCGCCTTCCTCCCCCACAACAAGCCCTCCGTGAGGTGAGTGGGGCTGAGAGACTTCAGAGAAGTGTGACTAGCCCAAGGTCACCCAGCAGCTGCATGTGGAGGAGCGGGGACACGAACCCAGTTCCCCAGGTTACGAGTCTACCGCTCTTAACCACTACACCACACTGGCCCACAGTGACTAAAGGTAAGTGTGGATGAGCCTTGTGTCTTACTCTACATGTTGCTCTAGGAAGTGCAGGAAATGTGAACGGAATTAAGTCTCTCTCTCCCACCCTCTGGTAGAAATCTGCTGTGGTCTAGCTTCTGCACTTTGCGGTTGAAATGCTCCGGAGAGGTCTTCTGTAAAAATTTCCCAGGTAGCCATCATGCCTGCAGCCAAATCTTGTCCCCCCTCCCCCACCCGTAAGTTGAGCTTGTGCCCCCCCACCCCCACCCCGTCAAACCACTCTGAGTCAAATCCTTTTGAGAAGACCCAGGTTGAAATCAGCAAGGGACAGATCATCTCAGCGAGTCAAACATCATTGCCTGAGCACATCTGCTTGCTATCATTTCTCCATTTCCCTCATCTCCGAATGACTTCCTACCTGCTTGCTTCACAATTCATGTATCTTTCATTACCACCTTAGCATGCCTATGAAATATTGATCATTCCCTCCAAACAGCCTTTGCACAGGGAAGGTGGGGGTAGTAGGCTTAGTGATACTCTCTGTTCCATGCTTGTCTTTTCCTTTAAAATAGAGCGTGAGTGCTTGCTTTGAGATCACCAGAAAAGCACAGGGTGTGGTATCAGACTAAAAAAAGAACCCCTGTTTTGCTTTGTTTTGAAGTTACCAGTCCTTATGGCTGTAAATTGGGGCCAAACCAAACGTCCCCAAAATGGATGATTCCCAATTTTTAGTGGGATTTTGCTCCTGCCAATTTGGGCACCATTCCGTAAGGATGGTTATATGGGTCAAAATGCTTTGGGAATGGTTCAGATGTTTTACTATAAAATAGGGATGGGGAACCTGGAGCTCTCCAGAAGTTGTTAGATTCCAACTTCCATAATCCCCAGCCAGCATGGCCAACGGCAAGGGATGATGGGAGTTGTAGTAGTCCAGCAACATCTGGAGGACCACAAGTTCATGCCACCCCTGCTCTAAAAGAAGAGTGCTGATTGTATCTGCAGCACCAGCTCTTTCATTTATTTAATTTTGGCCCCATCTTGCCCTAGACATTTAACGCAGTATCATGCAAATTTAAACAGTCATATCTTTCTCCAAAGAACATTGGCAAATAGTAGTCTGTCAAAACTGCTGATTGTTAAGAGATTTCTGTTCCCCATGTAGAGCTATAATTCTCAGGACAGATTAGCAGTCAGTCCATCTTCACAGAAAACTCTGGGAACTGTAGCTCTGTAAAAGGAATGGGGAGGGGGGGTTGCCTAACAACAGTGCCCCATGTGATGGATACAGAGCGGAATGAAAAATGATGCTGTCTCCCTACTCATGAGTCTGTTACCCAGACTGAAGTTCCATATGTCAAGCGCTGGTTCATATTTTGATAGATCAGGGATTGGGAACCTTAAGCCCTCCAGATGTTGTTGGACTACCATTCCCAGCATTCTTGACCACTGGCCACACTGGCTGAGGTTGATGGGATTTGGAGTCCAACATCTGGAGGTCAAAAGGATCCCTACCCCTATGATTAAAGCTTCAGAGTGCATTTGAGTGGATCTCGCAGATATCCATACTCCAAATGAAGAGTGGCCTGCTGGGATTTTCAGTGCCATCTACCCCTGACAACTGAGGAGTAAATCATTTCTAAAAATGAATAATCTTGCCAATGATGGTAGGAAGCCTCTGCTTCCTGCACATACAGTCACAAACATGGGCAGGAAATTCATATGGATATGGTGGGTACCGGTATATGAAGAGATTTCACTGTGAACCACTTTGCAAGGCTAGTTTGTTGTTAAATTTAATAGCTTACTGCTGTCGATCGGTAGCATTATAAAATGAACTGCTAATTTGTTTTCTAACAGCTCTGGTGCAAATTGCTTTTAATTTTCCATCTTTTTCTAAACACCAAAAGCCAACATGGCAATCTTATTCCATGCCATTTACCTTCTCAGTCCCTCTGTCTTTGTGCGGCAGTTAAATTTCAATATCATGAAATGTTAAGGCCAAGTTAATTACATTCAAGACAGATCTTAATTCTCAGGCAGGAAGGTGAGACCAGATTATGAAATACCACAATTTAGTTGGAAGAGGGGCAAGGTTGTGTGGGGGGGTAGATGCCTATAGTATTGCTGGGTTGTCTTACACTATGTCCTGTATTGGGAAAAGGCAGTACCTCAGTGGTAGAGTATCAGCTTCGCCTGAAAAAGATCCCTGGCATCTATCTGCAGGTAGGGCTGAGACAGTCCCCTACCTGGAACCCTGGAGAACCACTGCCAGTCAGTGTAGATAATACTGAACTAGATGAACTAATCTTCCAGCAGAGGGCTTCTCCGTATTTAGTGTTTGTCCCACTTTTTGAGGCTCCAGTACTTTGGCCACCTCATGAGAAGAGAAGACTCCCTGGAAAAGACCCTGATGCTGGGAAAGATGGAGGGCACAAGGAGAAGGGGACGACAGAGGATGAGATGGTTGGACAATGTTCTCGAAGTGACTAGCATGAGTTTGGCCAAACTGCAGGAGGCAGTGAAGGATAGGCGTGCCTGGTGTGCTCTGGTCCATGGGGTCACGAAGAGTTGGACACGACTGAACGACTGAACAACAACAACCCACTTTTTCCAGGTACAGATCCACACTTAAAAGCTCCATGTCCGAGTAGTTTTGTTTCGTTTTTTTGCCCTGGAGCTTTCCCTACAAAAACCCGCACTTTAACGCTCAATCGTTGCAAAAGTTAGTTCGGATTTTCTATGGATTGCTGTTTGCTCCAATTGAGTTTTAATGAGCAAGTTTTCACAGAGAAAGCTCTGGAGCAAAAACAAAAAAGTGCTCAGACATGGAGCTTTAAAGTATGGGCCATGCTTGGAAAGACCAGATGAAAGTTAAGTGTGGATAAACCCTCAGTGTAAGGCAGCTTCCTATTAGGGCTGCAATCACTATTAGAGCCAGTACGTGCAGACAGCACTTTAAGCTAGATAGACAAGGGTCTGAATAGGGTTGACACCTGTCCTTTAAAATACAGATTTGTTCTGTTTTGGGGGCACAGAGTCTCCTGTTCCTTTTGGAATGCCCTTTGTTACGTTTTTGAAGTCATAAAAAATTGTGCACTCACTCTAACCTGTTTGTCTTGCGCAGCTTAACTGCAAGGCACCTTAGAAGTTGAGCCTGCCCTCCAAAGATGGCTGATTGACACTCCAGGCCAGCCAATAGAGCTCGCCAGCCAGCAGGCTAGTCTGGGTTGGGTGGAGCTGTTGCCCAATGGCTCTAAGAGGAGAGTGAAGCGGTTCTGAGGCTCCAGCGTCTGCAAGCCCTTTCTCAAATCTAAGCCTCTCACTGTGTGTTTAATTAAGGGCTCTCTTGGCTTATTTCCACCTCTACAATAGACCCTGTGGAGGCTGCAAAGGAGGGCTTCTTACATTCAGGGTTCTGTCGCTGAAACTGCCCAGATGAAGTGTGGTATACAGATTTAATAAATAATAATAATCTGTCCATCCCATGGTATTAAAGCACCAATGGAGCACTCAGGGGGATGAGGGGTCATGTGAACCGTGTTAGAATGTTGGCAGCAAAGCTCTGTGAGGAAGATAAGCAGAATTTCTTGCTATCTCCCCCCCCCCCACACACACACTTTCTTCTTTTTTGGCTGGGTTTCTACATTTACCACTCAAGTGGGGAGCATTTCCTTTCAATATTATTGTTGGAATATTTGAGTGTTCACTGGAAGGACAGATCCTGAAGCTGAGGCTCCAAAACTTTGGCCACTTCATGAGAAGAGAAGACTCCCTGGAAAAGACCCTGATGTTGGCAAAGATGGGGATGTTGGCACAAGGAGATGGGGACGACAGAGGACGAGGTGGTTGGACAGTGTTCTCGAAGCCACCAACATGTGTCTGACCAAACAGCGGGAGGCAGTGGAAGACAGGAGTGCCTGGTGTGCTCTGGTCCACGGGGTCACAAAGAGTCGGACACGACTAAACGACTAAACAACAACAACACAGTCATACCTTAGGTTGCGTTCGCTGCGGGATACCAAACCCGGAAGTACCAGAATGGGTTACTTCTGGGTTTCAGCACGCGCACATGCGCAGAAGCACTAAATCATGCTTTGTGTATGCGCAGAAGCGGCGAATCGCAACCCACACGTGTGCAGAAGCAGCACTGCGGGTTACGGACGCTGCAGGTTGTGAACGCGCCTCCCGCACGGATCTTGTTCACAACCCAAGCGTCCACTGTATAGCTTCCATTTAATCATTGTACTGTAATGGATTGCTTTGAAGTCATTTCTGCACCAGATAAAGTCATTTTTAGCCCCCCAGTTCCCCCCTCCCGTAACCTGTTCCTTATTTTGCCCAACCAAAGGTGGCAGCCCTAGGTTTGACTCAGTACATTGCCACTTCCTATGCTGTTAGGCCTCTGCACAAGCTGCAGGATACAAATTGTACTCATGTCTGGCCCAAGCCCCATCAGGTCCAGCATCATGCTAGATGTTTCTAAGCAGAGGTTAGATGGCCACCTATCAGGGGTCCAGTTGCAGCAAATTTGGTGTGTTGTTTAGGCTAGGTGACCCTTGAGGTACCTTTTGACCATGCTTTTAAGCAAATAGCTTCTCCTCCCTACAGTTTTGAAAACTCCAGCTGGTTCCTCACCTATCATGACCAGCTGTACCCCACCACGAAATGCCGCTTCCAAAATAATTCTTTTTTCTATGAGCACCTTTGGGGAGGGGTTGCTAACCACACGTATCCAAATCTGTTCATACGGTTCTCCAAACCAAAAATTCACAAAATGTTTAGGGCTATGCGTACCCCTGTGCCCCCCCCCCCAGAAAAAAAGATGTATAGATAGATAGGTTGATAGATAGATACCCACTGACCACAAGGAAATTGCTGGAAATTGTTTTATCAGCTGTAATTCCATATAATTCAAACTGTAGTGTAAGAAATATAAGAAGCAATAAAACACCATTAAAATCAATTGGAATACCTAATGCAATAGATGTAGTGGTACCTCGGGTTACAAACACCTCGGGTTACAAACACTTGGGGTTACAGGCTCTGCTAACCCAGAAGTAGTACCTCGGGTTAAGAACTTTGCCCCAGGATGAGAACAGAAATCGCGCAGTGGCGGCAGCGGGAGGCCCCATTAGCTAAAGTGGTACCTCAGGTTAAGAACGGTTTCAGGTTAAGAACGGGCCTCCGGAACGAATTAAGTTCGTAACCAGAGGTACCACTGTACATTAAATCCACAAAACCCCTGTGGACCGCAGCTGGGAACCCCTTTATCTGACAAATATTGGAAAAATTAGAAAGTGAGTGAAATGAAAATGGACAGATTTGTCCATCCCAGCCTTCAGGGTAAAGATCTTTAAACTGGCAGTCTCAAAATGTTCATCAGAACAAGATGACAGAGAGAGAAACGAGAGAGAGAGAGAGAGAGAGAGAGAGAGAGAGAGAGAGAGAGAGCGCAAATGTTGGGGTGTCTGTTCCAAAATTCATTCGGCCTCACTCTCAGATCAAACCAGGAAAGGTGTCATAAGTACCTCAGCATGACAAAGGATGAAATGTACTCAGATCTGAGCTCTTGTAGCATGACGGAGGTTGTTGGCCACTGTAAGTAGCTCAGAACACACGCTCAAGCAGGCAAAACACACAACCCACTTGAATTGGGGCGTGAGATAGAGCATTCATGCAACCTGGTTTGAAAAATAACAAGGCAGATCTGAGCACAGACCAAATAGCTGTCTCCAGATCTGATAATATTACAACAGCACAGAACGCCATAAAATAGTGCATCTCAGATCTTCTTGGCTTTGTTTATCGTGCAGAATCAGTCTTTGTAAATAAATAAATAAATAAAATAAAATAAAATAGGAACATGTGCAAAAGAGCTTCAAAGTGGATTGTGCATTTTGGGAAGTAACTCACTGTTGGCAGTGGCTGGCATAGAACAGCGGTTGAGAGACTGACATATAAATTAGGAAATTGCCAATTCAGATCTAATCTCTGCTGTGTTTGTTAGGTGGCCTTACAGGCAAGACGCTTTTCTTGGCGTCACTGGTTCTGTCTGCAACATGGAGATAATGACACTGGCCTATCTTTAATTCATTGATCCCTACAACATGGACGGGGAAACCTCTGGGGGACAGGTCAAACGTAGCCTTCCAGGAATCTCTGTCTGACTCTCAGGATTTTTCCCAGACAACAACTTCTTGGCAACCACAACCCTCACCAGCCAGCCCTGCCTACCAACACTCCTTGAGTGTTTTTGCATGGCTGTGATCAGGGGTGCCAACTTGAATAAAAACACTGGGGGGCAGGTAAGCACACACACCATTTGAATGGCAATGCCCATCAACTGTTTTTTTTGGGGGGGGCACCATCCTCAAATATTTTTTGAGTTGTCAGTGATGTATCCTTGAACTCCAACTTGCTTAACTTGGGTGGAGGATAGAGTGAGTGTCTGCAGAATCTAGGCCAAGAGTCAGCAAAATATTTTAGCTGCGGACCAGTCCACTGTCCCTCAGACCTTATGGGGGGCCGGAGAAGCAGCACGGGGGGCGGGGAGCTGGAAGAAGAGGCAAGGGGGGCAAGTAGCCACCGCCGCCACCGCCACTGTTGCTGCTTCTCGTGGGTAGGCAGAGCAAGCTCGTCCACTCTGCTCTCTGACCCACAGGAGCCATAGCTGTCAACCTTCCCTTTTTTTGCAGTGGGAAACGGCGCTGGAATAAGGGAATTTCCCGCAAAAAGGGAAAGTTGACAGCTATGACAGGAGCACCAGGGTGGCGGCGGAGGAGGGAAGATGAGCGTTGTGAAAGGGTGGCTCCAGAGAGGGGCTGCTTCAAATGGTGCTCAGCCAGCTCAGCCCAGCCCCCTTCCTCCTCTAGACAGGGCAGGGAGAAGCCAGGAGGAGGGAGGGAGGAGGCGGTGCCGTGGTGTGTGTGAGGGAGGGGGGAATGGAATGGAATGGCGCTGGGGGGGGGGGAATGGTGCAGCCCTAACAAACAGAATCCCCACACCGATTCACAGGCCGGATCCTGAAGGCAATTGGGCCTGATCTGGCCTGCGGACCTTAGTTTGCTGACCCCTGATCTAGGCTATTGTAAAAATCTATGTTGCTCCATACACTTTGGCCTCTGGCCCTGCCCACCACTGGTACATGGTGGTTGCCCAGAGGTTTCCCACAAGGTAAAGTGACCTTCGAGCTGAAAAGGGTTCCCCACTCCTGTCCTTATGCAGACAGCCCTGAATATACTCTTTATTTTCTGTTGTTGCTAGTTTTTTTCCTTCTATTCCTAATCAACAAGGGTGTAGATAAAAGTAGAAACATGAGCACAGAGATTTCTAAACTTGGCTATGTGGGAAACAAAACAAAATCAGAAACTGGAGAAACTTCAATTCCTGGTTTTCTTTTTAAGGGTATTTAAAGGGATCTTGACCACACCCTGGGAAAAACTTCACAATGGCAAGAACTGATTGGCAGTGAGGCATATTGATCTGAAAGCTGGTAACCTCCCTCTCTTTAGAGGTTTGCAAGCAGAAGCGGGATGTTGTAGCAGCAGATTAATTTCCTGCCATCAGCAATGGGTTGGGCCAGATGACCTTTGGAGGACCTTCCTATGAATCATATCAACTCTTCGGAGCAAAAAATGTGGACTTGCTCAATTCAGTACAATTACACCTGTTGGTTTGATGCAATTACTGTTGTTACTGTCGTAAGGGGAAAGCAAGCTTATTTAAGAGAGAACTTTAAAACTATGCTTGGTGGTTTCCCTCCAAGATTTACTTTAGCTTTACTGCAAAGCTCCCCCAAAACACTATGCAGCTTTCTTTTGAGTTGTTGGAATTCCATCACCACCCTTCCTTTGTTAAATATACTCAAAACAGCTCAGTGAATCACTGTGAGCAAGACTGTCAAACATCCAGCAGAAACTTGCCTAAGGCAAAAGCACATTTTTATTTATTTAAAATTGAGGGGGGGGGAGAAGAGAGGGAGGAAAGTTATCTTTCCCTCTCTAGTGAGTGTCTGCCTATGAATGCCACAAACTTTCTGTATTTAATGGAGAAGCTGACTTCTCCACAACTGCAAAGGGGTCCTGCACTGCAGGTATCAACTCCCCCACACTTTCCCAAATAGGCAAGTTGGAAGTACAGAATAGTTCATTGGAAGGAATCAACCACAATGAAATTTATGGGCGCAACCGTAGCAGAGGGGAAAGGAGGAAGGGAAGCAACAGTTCTTACTCAAAGGCTTGCCCTTGTTTCTCTTAAACATATAGGGCGGTACGCACATCATCATAGCTGTCAAGTTTCGGATTTGAAAATAAGGGATCAGCAGTCTCACCTATCCCGGGGACAGTCACATGTCAGTGGTGGGCGGAGCCAGAAGCAAAAGTGGGCGGAGCAGCAATGTAAACTCCAAGCAGGCTCGGGCTCAGGCTCGGAGCGGAGCAGAGCAAAGAGGAGGGCAGCCATGTGCTCCGCGCGATGGAGCCTTATTGTCTTCTTGTCCCATCAAAACAGGACAGGAAGCAGCAGCTGCTCAAAGGCAGCCAGGCTCCGCCCGCCAGCTAACCCTATTGGCCGGCTGAGGGGCTCGGCGGCAACAGATAGGGGCTGATGCAGGGGGAGGAATACACCCCCCTGTAAGCACGGGAAACAGCTCCCACTTGCTTTGAGGGCTGAGGCTTTTCTCTCCAAGTAGGCAAGGTCTTCCCACCCAGTCCCTGGCCAGCAGGGGAGGAGCTGCTTCCATTACAACAACAACATTTATTAGGTTTGTGAGGTCCATGCCTTTACACAAAACACCATACATCACCGTTAAAAAGTAAACAATAAAATTATTAAAATAGGTTTAAGATTTTAAAAGCCTGTGCCGCGCTGTCGCAGCAAAGGGGACAAATCCAGACCAAACAAAAAACAAAGAGGCAAAAAATGAAACCCAACACCCCCCATACAGGAAAAAGGATTCAACAGGTTAGGAGAGCGATGGGAGGGCCTTCACTGCCTCATTCAGGAACCCCACCCTGGTTTTCATAGCCCTCGCCATGAAAACCGCTACCACGTGGGTAATCCGTGGGTCAGCGTCCACCAGCAGAAACTTTACTTGGTCCTCAGAATTGACTAATGACTTGGGAATAGTTTGTAAGATCGCATCCCTGAAGGCCGAGTAAATGGGACAGTACAACAAGTAATGCGTGAGGTCCTCTTTGGTTCTCATGTGGCAAGGACATAAACGGTACTCTACCGGGATTTTTGCATATCTGCCTGCCAGATAGGCCGTAGGGATAGTTTGAAAACGGGCCATGGTGAAAGCTCTCCGAAGTGTGGGATCAGTAATATTCGCCAAGTAATTGGCGCAGGTTTTAACTGATTTCAGTCGGGGAAACCAGTGGGAGGACCCTGGGTTCTGTATTTTTGTGATGTCTAACAGGGCGTCTCTCTCCAGGATCCATTCCCGAACTTTTTGCTTCCATTAAAAATGGGAAATTTAAGGGAAATAAAAAATAAGGGAGAGCAGTGGGAAACTGCTTGAAATAAGGGAGAATCCCGGGGAAAACGGGATACTTGACAGCACTACACATCATACCTTCAAAGCACATGACTTGCCCCTGCCAAAAGAATCTGGAGAACTATAGCTTGTTAAGGGGGATCTGTGAGATCTGCAGTTCCCGGGATTCTTTGGGGGAAACCATGTGCTTTAAATGGGTAGTGTGCATGTAGAGTTGGAAAGGACTTTGAAAGGCATTTGGGGCAACCCTCTTTCTCAGTGCAGGAATATACCAACTACAGCCAGGTAGAGAACCTTTTACAGCTGAGGGTCACACACACACACACACACACACACACACACACACACTAAGAAGCATAAATAATATTACCCCTGTCCTTAAGGTGCACTATATTCCCACATTCTCATGATGTTCCTCATAGTTCCATGGTTCTGCCTTCAGCTGTTGGATGCTATTTCCTTCCCAGTATGGAACCTTAAAAAATAAAATTTGCTTCCTCCCTCTTCCTCCCCACTTTCCCCATGGATTAAAAGATGGAGCAGCAAAGCAGCAGCTACTTGCACTCTTTAACAAATCCTACTATATTAGCCAGAGTAAGAGATCAGAACATCAACCCAGAAGGACTTGATTAACAAGGCAGGTTTTTAAGCCAAGAGATCTGAAAGCCACATGTGGCGAAGTGTGCTTATACAGACTATAATTTTTACCTTGCGCTTAATGATGTAGAAAGGGCTAATAATTCTGGGTCACCTGTCTGCGCCAGACAGATAAGGAATTGCAAAATTATGTGAATAGTTCTTCCACAGTGTGTCACCAGCAAAGGCCTGAAGGCCCTCGGGCTTTATTCCACTCCCCCCATGAGATTTGTGCACTGATTTGTGCAAAGGCAAACCCATCATTCACGGGAGGGCCGTTTGTTCAAAATAGTGCAGCTGCCTGTTTATTTCACAGAGCAGTTACGTCTCTGGACATCGGGAATGTGTCAAGATGAAAGCGCTCACAGGCCAAACTCTGTTTTGTCAGCTGAGGTCACAAAAGGCTCTTCGGCCAAGGGCAGCTTTCACAGAGCTAGGCAAAGTAGATGCAGCCCAAGGGCCAGGCATATCAAAGCTCAGAGGCCTGGAGACAGAAAGGGAGTTTTAGGCAGCCATTGTATGTACAAATACACACGTAGATGCAAACGTAATAAACAACTGCTATAATTTAAAAAGAGCACTACATCAGGCTGGGATTAATACTGCCCTCCAGATCTCTCTATCTGGCCCTCAGGACTTTTCTCTCCAGGCCACTCCCAGCTCCACCCACATACCTCACTGGCCCAGGATATCTCTTCATACAGCCTAGGCAGGGCCGGCACGTCCATTAAGGCGAACTAGGCAATTGCCTAGGGCGCCAAAATGGAGGGGGCGCTGGCCAGGCTTGGGCGGGGGCGGCGGGGCGGGCTAGCAGCAGCTTCTCCGCTGTAGCGGAGAGGTGCTGCTTGCCCCCTACACCACCACCCCGGCTCCCGCTAAAGCAGGCTTTGGCGGCGGGCAGGACGGGCGAGCAGCAGCTTCTCCGCTACAGCAGAGAAACTGCTGCTTGACTCTCCACCACCCCCACCTCCTGCTAAAGCAGGCTTTGGCGGGGGGCGGGGGGCGCCAGAAGTTGGTCTCGCCTAGGGCGCAAGAAGCCCTAGCACCGGTCCTGAGCCTAGGGACCTCTCTGGCCCTTAGAACTTCCTCACCAGCCCTGCTTCACACCTTCTCTGGGTGTTTTCCTGTGGCTGGAATGTGCCCTTGAACTCTGACAATGCCTCCTGCTCGTCTAGATGGAAGGCAGAAAGGGGTGTGCGGAAATGTGTGTAGAAACTGGCCTACTGTACAAAGGCAGTATTTGCATCCTTTGCTCTGCCCATGTCCTCTTCTGGCCACATCCATCAGTGGCATGTTCCACCTCGAAAGTTATCTGCCTTAACACCCTACTCTAAATCATTTCAAAGTATGAAAGAGCAAGAGGCAAACCCTTGCTTGCCACCCTCATGAGGCAGGAAAGTGAATCTCTTTTACACACACACACACACACACACACACAAATCCCTAGACCTATTTGTTTGCAGTTTAGCACACTTCAACCACGCTAGAGGGGCGTCTGCACTTGCAAACTCTATCCGCTTTGGCCCAAAGGGGGAAAGTCACAGTTGTTTTCAGATTTCCTACTATAGTGAATGTTATACAGTCGTACCTTGAAAGTCGAGGTATGGAACATTCGGAAGCCAAGGCGCAGCTTCCGATTGGCTGCAGGAAGCTCCTGCAGCCAATCGGAAGCCATGGAAGCCGAATTGGACGGTTGGGTTCCAAAGAACGTCTGCAAACCAGAACACTCAATTCCGAGTTTGCTGCATTCGGGAGCCAAAACGTTCAACTCGCAAGGCGTTCAGGATCCAAGGTACAACTATACTAAAGCTGAGGGGGCTTTCCTTAAGACTGTGGCTTAGTGTGGCCTTTGCAGGCTCCCCTTCCCTGCTTCCTCACTGCTGCACAGCTGAATACACCCTTTGCCCTGGGTAAAAGATGTAAAAGTGGGGGGGGGGATTAGACTAAGCTGTAGATTGTATTTCTGCCTCCTGCTAGTTAGCTGACAGACAGTTTCTACCTGGGATATTTATATTTCTGTTGATAGTCATGGAACCCTATTTTTAAATCTCTCTGTTAACACGCACATGGTGTGACTTAAGGTCTGATAAATAAAACTTTCCAACACTACTGTGGTTCAGGACTTCAATTAAACACTTGATGCTGTGTACAAGAAAGTCTCTCTCTCTCTCTCCCTGTGCTGGGGAAATTTAACAGCTATTGTTCACCACCAGCAGAAACACACTAATTATAGATGGATCAAAATCATGAGGAAGTGAGACCGAACCATGTGACTTCTATCTAAAGCAGAAAACCACCACACAATAAAATGTCCTTCAGCAGAGTGATCATAGCGACTAGGAGAACAGAATTACAAGAAAGCTCTGGTTTACATCTCACAGTGTTTGCTTTATAGGAAGCCAGAGGAGAGAGACAAAACTAGGATCAGTTGGCTCTGCCTGTCATTGGCCCTTTGAAACACAGGTTGCTGAAGGCTGGGCTCAATGGTCATCAAGATCCCGTCAAACATGAAAATTCTACGATCCGATGGCACAGTTTTGGGAGAACTGTGCCATCTTTCTGCATCAGTTGTGGAGAACCTCAGGCCTGGGCACCAAACAGCTCTCTACCTGGCCCTCAGAACTCTTTCCAGGCCACACCCGTCATTGGTCCTTGCTTCACACCCTGAATGCTCTTGCTAGGCTGGAATGCATCCTTGAACTCTGACAATAGAGTAGCAGACTCTAGCTTGCCTGGATGGAGGGCAGAGAAAGATATGAGAGAAACCAGAAATTTTGTTTTGGTTGCTCTGCCCACTTTTGTCTCCAGTATCTGTCTGTTGAGAGGTTGCTGTAACAGATCTCTCCACTGCATACCAATTGCAGCAGATCCAAACTATGTGCAGACTCTATAACATATGTTTTCAACCACCACAGGTTATCTTCTTGGATTTTGTCTGAGGGAAAACTTCAATACTTGGAAACTTGGGCAGAAGTTGAACAAATAAGAAAGATTTATTTAACAGAACAAAGTGGATAAAACAAAGGATGTATAAGGAGATAATATTCTTTCAGGAAACTGTTAATCTATTGATAATTATACTAAATATAATGGATGTTATAGGCTTCTAATCAAACACAGCTTCTTTTAAATTTCAGTTGCTTATGTTCAGTTAATATGTTTCAGTTAGCGCATGGTTAGGCAAACTAAGGCCCGGGGGCGGATCCAGCCCAATCGCCTTCTAAATCTGGCCCGCGGACAGTCCGGGAATCAGCATGTTTTTACATGAGTAGAATGTGCCCTTTTATTTAAAATGCATCTCTGGGTTATTTCTGGGGCATAGAAATTGGTCCTTTTTTTTTCTTTTCAAAATATAGTCCAGCCCCTCACAAGGTCTGAGGGACAGTGGACCGACCCCCTGCTGAAAAAGTTTGCTGACCCGTGAGTTAGATGTTATAGGTTTCTAGACTAGATGGTAAATACTTAGCTTATTTACAGTTATTTCACTTCAATTCCGTAACTCAGTTGTCGCATAGGTGTTACAGCTTAATACTTTGGTGGTACTCTGTAAGTTACCCAACATTTTAACAACCACACTGCTGAGGTACTCCAAATAGTACAACAGACTCAGGGGATCACCGCACACACTCCTCTTAATTGGTTCAGGAGTCTTCTCTTTCTAGAAGATCCCTCCTCTCCTGACTGAATTGAGACCCAAAGAGATGGTAGCCTCACAGCTTCTACCTCTCCTGGCTCAGACTCAGCCCTCCAGTTAACTCTCCCTCCAGCTTTCTCGACTTAAAAACCATCTCCCTATCTCTACCCCTATCTCGATCTGTCCAAACACTCCCTCAGAAACTGCTCCTTTTATTCTCCCTCCAAAAGTGCTGCTCTTCCCCCTCTGGCTAGCTGACTTTGTAGCCAGTCAGAGAGAGGCTCCAGCACCATGGGGAAATTCTGAGGCACTGCACCACCAGACTCTCGTCTGGCTCCATCACAATTGCCCCGAAGTGCATGTGGCCCCCCAGGCTCTAAAAGCTTCCATCTCCTCTCACCTCCTCTCCTCTGTGTGCTTGAATAGATCCATAGTGACCTGCCCAGCATATGCGCCGCTGTGGTGGGATTTGACTCCATTGGTTTTCTAGGTCAAAGCCAAAAAACTCTCTCCATGACTTTGGTGGCTCCTATCTTTGCTGCTCTCAATGGATTATTGGGTTTTCCTGCCCACACTTCCATTTGAAAGCAAGTGAAGTGGTAAAACACCTCCTGGAATTAAGGATAAACAAATCCCAGCAATTGCAGAAATGACTATTGATCAAAAATCACTTAAACCAACTGCTTTGCTCTCTTGTTTCCCCCCCTGGCTCCCTGGCCCTTGGGCTCACCATCGACAGAGCTGTTCAGAAAAGTCTTCTGTGACCCTTTGCCAGGTTGGATGCAGACAAAGCAATGCAGGAGAGGAGCTCTAGAAACTTCCATGTTGTCAGTAGCTAAGTAAATAACCACAGGCCAATTTCATCCTCACTGGGGATAATGGGATAGCAGGCTTGTCTGGAAAAAGCTTGATGCTTTGTCAGTTCCTGGAGATTTTCATCAGAAATAAGACCAGCAGAGGCAGTCAGTCCAAGGGAATTTTACACACACTGTTCTTCCTAAAGTTTGTACATTTATAGACTCCCTCCCCCCCCCATTTATCTCTTGACCCAAGCACCATTATGTTTTATTTACTCTTTGTATATTTCCCCCTGAATGCATAGACAATTATATCAATATGTGAGCTGCTAATTTCATCTGGGAAAGAAACAGACACCAAACAAAATGTACGAGGAGATTACATGCAACACAAGTTGTTGGGTGAGTGTTAGGTGTGCACAAAAGGAGGTGAGAGAAAATTCAAACATGATGTTGTTCAGTCAATACCTGCAAGGTATGAACAGTATTTTTTACTGGTCTTAAGGATATAATAAATGCCTTGCTGGATCAGGCCAAAGCTTCATTCTGCTCCCACGTGTTCAATAGATGCCACAAGAGAAAGCCCACAAGCAGAAACTGAGCACAACAGCAGACCCTCCAAATGTCCCTATTTTCCAGGGCCAGTCTTGGATTTACAGAAGCCGTCCCAGTTTCTGATTTGACCCCAGAATGTCCTGCTTTTCCTTAGGATGTCCCTATTTTCAATGGAGAAATGTTGGAGGGTATGGAGTTATGTGACCCCTGAGCCAAGGAGGTAAGTAACTATGCAACCTTTAGAAGACATTTGAAGGCAGCCCTGTATATGGAAGATTTTTAATGTTTAATGATTTATTATGTTTTTATTTATTTTGGGGTTAGAGACCCTGGCGAGAAAAATACGTGCAGATGACACAATTAAATGAATGATGGTAGGAAATAAAGCATATAAATTAAAAGTTTTCACAGATGAGCTTGTGGTCACTGTAGATGATCCTAAGATTAGCTTACCGAAGGTTCTGGAGAGGATTCAAGAATTTGGACAGGTGGCAGGTTTCAAATTAAATAAAAATAAAAATAAGAGCTTGGTGAAGAATGTGACAGAACAATACAAAAAGGATTTACAACAACTTACAGATCAATGTATATATAAGAAAGTTAAATATCTGGGGATATGGCTGACAGCTAAAAATATTAATATATTTAAAGACAATTACATAAACACTTTGAAATAAATAAAGAGAAACTTAGAAATTTGGGGACGCTTGAATTTATCTTTTGGGGGAAGAAGATCAGTTATAAAAATGAATGTATTGCCAAGAATGCTATTTTCATTCCAGTCAATACCGGTGATTGGCAGTACAGTGTCAGGTTCGGTGTCTCTCCCACACAAGACACGACCTCAGACAGGTAATTATTCCAGATTTATTGGTCAATTACAAAGAGCTCCGGTCGGAGCTAAGTTAACTCATTCCTCACTTGATGATCCAGTTGCCAAAACTGTGGTCTTCCTCTTCCGGCCCCAATAGTATGAAAAGGTTCGTTCTATTCCATATTTCTAAGTTCCTTTTCATCTCACATCATACTTTTTCATTGTTGTCTTTATACACATTTATATTTCTTGTTGTTAACCATATCCCTAAATAATTTACTTTTTATGAATTTCTATCTCAGTGCTTTGCATCAAATCTTTTTTCTCTTCTTTTAGATTTTTCACTAATAATTTAGTTTTATTTCTGTTTAATTTAAATCCTGCTACCTCTCCAAATTCTTGGATTTTCTCTATTACCCTAGGGAGAGAATTTTTTGGATCCTCAACCGTAATTACTAAGTCATCAGCAAAGGCTTTCAATTTAAATTCATTTTTTTTCCAGTTTTTATCCCTATAATCTATTTATCTGCTCTTATGTTCCTTTCAAGAACTTCCTGGACCATAATGAACAATAACGGTGATAATGGACACCCTTGCCTAGTTCCTTTTTGTATTTTACAGTCATTTGTTATCACCTGGTTTACAATTAACTTTGCCTTTTGTTCTGAATAGATTGCTTGTATTCCTTTTAGAAATTTGTGTTCACAATTAATTTCTTCAAGCGGTTTTTCATGAAATCCAAAGACACATTGTCAAAAGCTTTTTCAGCATCTTTGAACATCATTGCTGTTTTTTTTCTTTTCCATTTTTTACCTCCAGGTATTCTATCACATTCAGAATATTTCTTATATTCTCTTTCATTTGTCTACCTGGAAGAAACCCTGCCTGATCCTGATGTATATATTCGCCTAATTTTTTTTCCATTCTATTAGCTAAGATGTTTGCAAATAATTTATAATCATTATTTAATAATGAAATGGGCCTTTCATTTTTTATTTGCATTGAATCCAAGTCTTGTTTTGGAATCAATGTTATGTAAGCTTCCTTCCATGTTCCTGGGATTTCACCTGTCTTCAAAATCTCATTCATCACATCTTTCAATGGATTTACTAATTGTTCACTTAATTTTTTATACTGTAATATTTTGCCGTTAATCCATCTGGTCCTGGAGGCTTGCCACTTTTTGTCCAGTTTATCACCTCTAAAACTTCTTGAGCTGTTATTTGGGAATTTAAAATCACTAATTGTTCCTCTCTTATTTTTGGCAGATTACTATTTTTATATATATTCCTCTGTTTTAAAATTGTTTTCCTTTCCTTTCTTATACAATTCTGAGAAGTATTTCACAAATGCTTCTCTTATTTCTTTCATCTTATCTGTAATTTTCCCATCTGTTAATTTTATTTATGAAATTTCTTTGTTCACTTTTTTTCAGTTGCCACGCTAGCAGTTTTCCTGATTTATTGGCATGTTCAAAGTATTTCTGCTTCATTCTTTTTATTTTCCAACTAATTTCTTCATTAACTATAATGGGTTTTGTAATATTCTAATTGCCTGCTTCACTGACTCTTTCTTAACTTTTTTGACAACTCTTTCTCCTTTTCCATAATTTCATCTAAAATTTCTTTTTTCTCCTTTTTTTCTTTCAACTTCCTTTTGATTGAATTTTGTTGTATAAACAGTCCTCTCATCACCGCCTTACTTGTATCCCAGACCGTTGTAATTTAACCTGGCCCTGGAGGTTTATTTCAAAATAATCCTCCAGGGTCTTCTTTGCTTTTCCCCTAAAATTTTGATATTCCAATAAATCTTCATTCAATCTCCATCTAAATGTTGTTTGACTTTCTTTTTGAATTTCCATTGTCATGGAATTATGATCTGACAATATTCTGGGATTTCTTTCTTTCTTTCTTTCTTTCTTTCTTTTTTTACTTTGGGTTCCAGCTCTTTAGAAATCCAAAGAGCATCTATCCTTGAACTGCTATCATGAACATGGGAATAAAAAGTGAACTGTTTATCAAACAAATGTTTTACTCTCCAAATGTCTATCAAATTTACAGTTAGAACCATATAAAAAGAAAGTCTTTGGTAATCTGCCTTCTTTTGTATCCTCAGACCTTTGATCATCTTGGTTGCCGACCTCTGCAAATGTTCCAGCTTGTCAATATCCTTCTTAAATTGTGGTGCACAGAACTGCACACAGCATTCCACAGACTAAGGCAGACTAGAGTGGCACTATTACTTCCCCTGATCTGGACACACAATACCTCTGTTGATGCAGCCAAGAATAGCATTAGCTCATTTTTGCTGGTGCATCACACTATTGACTCCTATTAAGTTTGTGGTACAATAAGATCCCTAGATTATTTTTAAATGTATTTCTTTTTCCTTTTGGTTTTAATGTGTCTATGTGTAGGAGGGGGTTGTCTGAGTGATTGGTTGAAATTTGCTTTGGGTTGTCCTCAGCAACATTAACTAGCAAATTCTAATAATAATAATAATAATAATAATAATAATACAACCTTGTATTTATACAGCATAATTTTGTTAGTTGGCATCCATCTTTCTCTGGAGACAATGGAAGAGTGCAGTTTTGCGGGTGAAGTCATATTGTTGGTGAGTTACAGCATCTGTTATGGTTGTAGACACCAAAGTGGAAGAGACATTTCAGGTGGGGCAGATGAAGGCATCCAGTTTTGCTGCTGCAGATGCACCATAGCATTTTGATATATAGGTATTTTTATGTGATTTGACACATTATTGTATGTATCTGTTTCTCTAGAAAATCTGGAGTGTATATGGGTATAATATGCATATAATATTATAATAATGTGTGCAATAATACATATGTTGTTGTTGTTCAGTCGTTCAGTCGTGTCCAACTCTTTGTGACCCCATGGACCAGAGCACGCCAGGCACTCCTGTCTTCCACTGCCTCCGAAGTTTGGTCAGTCTCAGTGTTGAGAACACTGTCCAGCCATCTCTGTCGTCCCCTTCTCCTTGTGCCCTCCATCTTTCCCAATATCAGGGTCTTTTCCAGGGAGTCTTCTCTTCTCATGAGGTGGCCAAAGTACTGGAGCCTCAACTTCAGGATCTGCCCTTCCTGTGAGCACTCAGGGCTGATTTCTTTAAGGGTGGATAAGTTTGATCTTTTTGCAGTCCATGGGACTCTCAAGAGTCTCCTCCAGCACCATAATTCAAAAGCATAAATTCAATATACATGTAATACTACATAAAATACTGAATATAACATGCAATAATTGTTCATATTTTTAGCAGAACCGGTAATGAAAAACCTATTCAGCAAAATTTAAGAGGAAGATGGGTATTAAAAATAAATTAATCTATGTTGATAAACATGGCATCAAGATTTTCAGAAAAGTCCATCCCCAATGATGAAGATGAAGATGACTGATATAACTCTTAACACTAAAATAAGCTTCTGAGTGGTTTACAAAACATAAAAGACAATCACACAACATTGTTAAAATGCACCACAATTAACACACAGTAAAACAACCCCATTAAAGCTTTAAAATATAAACATTCATAATTAAATAGGCAATAAAACATTCCCATTAAAACACTGTGGTTAAAACAGGAGAGTTGGGTCAAAAGATTGAGGGAATGCCTGCATAAATAGGGTCTGCAAGTGATTGCCCATCCTTTCATGTCACTATCACTCATTTCCAAAGATAGCTTTACGTGTGCAAAACGATTAGCCTCTCCAGACATCACATTTTATTGTGCATTTACAATTATTTGTGCTCATGATGGTATTGGGGCTGTTATATGCAGTCATGCTTTCAATACTGTTTGCACCTGCAAACATTTTGGGGTGGACATGCTGATGTGTTTCCAGTCAATGCATGTCCCTGCTGAACTTCACATACTACAAAGGTTGCCAGGTTTTCTTTTCCTCCTGCTTTCACGGTGGTATAGCACAAGTGTGCACCTCCAGATGGCAACAATGTGGTGACATGGGAAGCATCACGGAACAACTACTAAAGTGGAGTGATGTGTGGACATCCCAGTATAAATCCATCACTAATGCTCTGTTATTGAATCAGTGACATGTTGCAGAAAATGACTGCAACAAGCACCAAACTGGAGGGGTCCTGAGAGTTTGCTCATGGGCAACTTGCTCTATTTGTTTTTCCCTATTCCTTATTCCTATTCCCATGGCTTTTTTTCAGCCAGAAATTGTCAAAACTCAGTTCCGTCACCTGTCAGGTGGGTGCCATTGCTGTTCTAAGAGAACGAGGGAGGTGTTCATGGTGAGTTGCGGCACCTCTTTTACTAGAAAAATAGCACTGACCATTCCCAACTTGGTTTAAAATCTGTCAAATAATGCATTGTAGGTGAAGTGTGAAGGACCTCTCTTCAGTTGGCCATTAGCATGGGTCTTGGAGAGGATCCAGGCACTGTGTTAAAACAACTTGACTCTCGAAAGAAGGTTATGGCTGTTCTTTAATTGATCAGCTGCTACATTAGAGGTGCATTAGTGACCCACAAAGGTTTATGGGGTGCACCACACTTTTCTCAGTGAGCCTAATGAAAGTAATGAGGTTAAAATGATATTGAAATGATACCAAACATAACAAGCCAAAGAGACAATGTTGGAGAGCACAGCTGGAGTTCAAGGAACAGCCTCACTGAGATAACTAAATTAGGAAAGCAGGCTTATTCAGAAGCATCCTGTTACAAACCAAGCTATCACACACTTAGTTTTTATGCATAAGAAGAGTATACGAGAGAGAGAGAGAGAGAGAGAGAGAGAGAGAGAGAACTTGTAGCTCAGAGATAGAGCACATGCTTTGTATGCAGAAGGTCCCAGGTTGAATATGTGGCATTTTCCATAGAGTGGCACAATGAGTTAGTGTGCCTGGCTTTAACCAGAAGGTTCAAGCACACCCAGTGATGGTTGTGGGCAGAATTTCTGCATTGCAGGTGGCTGAACTAGATGATCCTCGGGGTCCCTTCCAACTCTATAATTCTATGAAAACTATTAACCCAAGGACAGGGAACTGGCCCTCCAGATTTTGCAGGATTGCAAACCCCATAATCCCTGGCCATTGGCATTGCTGGCTGGGACTGATGGGACTTGGAGTTCAACCATAGGAAGAACTGCAGCTCAGTGGCAAAACAATTTCATTCCCCACCAACTGACAGTAAACACAGATAATACTGAGACAGCTGGACCCATGGTCTGACATGGTATAAAGCAGCTTCCTACATTCCTAACAGCTGGAAAGCATTAGGTCCGCTACCCCTGGATTTAACCTAAGCTTCTAAACAGATGTGAACTTCCCCAAACTTATTACCCCCAAGAAAACCCAACAGGAGGGGCTGCAGCAGCCAGCATTCCTGGGGAGACACAGAGTCTGTGTGAGAGTCTCGCGGTGCTGCAAATGGCCTTTTTAGAAAGTTTAGCCAGCACAGAGCACTTGATCTTTCCCTTGTAATGAATGAGGCCTGTCTCTTTTCATGTTTACAAATCAGCCCTTTATTAAAATTCACCTTAATAGATCTCTCTCTTTGCTTAGTAAAGGGCAGCCGCTACTGTTGAGATTAACAGGACCAGACGTGAGTGGCAGAAATGATGGCAGCGGTCCCATTAGATCTTGCGCACGACTCTCATTTAGTCCCCTAAGAGACAAACTTCTTCCCCTCTTAATGAGCTGAGCAGAGAGTTCCATCAGAATCTCTCTTCCTAATTCACTGCTAACCTCCTTGATCTTTGCCTTGGCTCCCGGTGTTCTAATACTACTCTGTTAAAAGCACTCATTTGAAACATTGGCATAATACAGAATAGCAGCTGCTTTCTGCAGAAGAGAAAAGGAAATGTACCTTATATTTCCCCCTCATAACTTCGGTCCAAAACCTTGTTTTCCTAACTTTCTTTAGGACCCTTTATATTGCACATCAGCAACCTGCGGCCTGAGGGCTAAATGCAGCCCATGACCTAATTTCTTGTGGGTTGCAAGAGGAGGGGGACAGGGGAAAGGGGTGCTATAAAGAAACTGGATGGCAGAAAGAGAGTAAGGGAATGGACTCACCCACTTTGGGGTTCTGACCCCACCTACTATCAATATGCAGCACCCCACATACTTCTCCTGGTGGAATCACTGAATTGTAGAGTTGGAAAGGGACCCCAAGTGCCATCTAGTCCAACCCCCTGCAATGAAGGAGTCACAGCTAAAGAACCACTGGCAGGTGGCCATCTAACCTCTGCCTAAAAACCTCCAGTGAAGGAGAGCCCACAACCTCCTGAGGGAGTCCATTACACAGTCTTACCATCAGAATATTATTCCTAATGTTTAGTCAGAAAGTTATTCCTAATGTGGCTTAGGACCCTCATACCTAAGGGACCGCCTCTCCTGGTATGTCCCGGGTAGGGCCTTAAGGTCCTCAAATAATAATTTGTTGGAGGTCCCGAGCCACAAGGATGCTAGGTTGGCTTCAATTAGGGCCAGGGCCTTCTCAGTACTGGCCCCGACTTGGTGCAACAGTCTGGCACAAGACACCAGGGCCCTGCAGGATTTGGCATCTTTCCGCAGGGCCTGCAAGATGGAGCTGTTCCACCTAGCCTTTGGGTTGGTTTCAGTTTAACCCTGATGTTTCGTTCTTTTGGTGTGATTGGTGGGCTACTTAAAAATGAGGCTGCAGTTTAGATTTAATTTTAAATTGTATTTTAATCTGTATTTTAATGAATTGTTTTATGTTTTTGTTGTGATTTTATTGGTGTTAGCCGCCCTGAGCCTGATTTGGCGGGGAAGGGCGGGGTATAAATAAAATTTTTTATTATTATTATTATTATTATTATTATTATTATTATTATTATTATCTCCTTCATTCAATTTGGAATCTATTGATTCAGGGCCCACCCTCTGGAGATGCATAAAACAAACTTGCTAAATCTTCCGTGGGAGAGACCTTTACATATTGAAGATGGCGATCATATCCCTTCTCAGTCTCCTCTTCTCCAGGCTAAACATCCCCAACTCCCTCAATATCCTTCTGAAAGTGTGGTGTCCAGAACAGGATAAAGGACTCCAGGTGTGGTCTGACCAAGGCAGAATAGAGTGGTACTTCCCTTGATCTGGACACTCCACTTCTGTTGACGTAACCTAGAATGGCATTAGCTTTTACTATGCTGATGTATCACACTGTTCTTCTTTGGACCCTGATGTTGGGAAAGATGGAGGGCACAAGGAGAAGGGGACGACAGAGGATGAGATGGTTGGACAGTGTTCTCAAAGCGACTGGCATGAGTTTGGCCAAACTGTGGGAAGCAGTGGAGGATAGGGGTGCCTGGCGTGCTCTGGTCCATGGGGTCACGAAGAGTCGGACACGACTGAACGACTGAACAACAACAAATCACACTGTTGACTAATGTTAAGACCCCTAGATCCTTTTCACATTAGTCAGCGCCTAATTCTGTTTTACTATTATTGTCCCATAAGCTGACCCATGAAAGCTTACTCAGAAGCATTTGTGTGAACACATGAATTCTGTATCTGTGGATGGGGGGCAGTGGTGTTCATGCAAGCCCCCAACCCAACACTCCGCCTGCATTCCCTCATGCACTCAGGCCCTATGTTGAGTGTGGAAGGTGTGCAAGGGGGCGTCTGCTCACATTCTCTACAAGTGTGATAAAGTGGGTTCCCTGATCATGTGGTGTGTTGTACTCACAATCAAATGCATCAGAAAGCCTCCTGCAAACTGGGGGATGTAAAACGCAAGAGCAGTCAAACACAACATTGCTAGAGTGGACACAAAAGTACATCTTAGTCCACCAGCCGGAACTTCCTGTTTATTCTGGGCTGGGATGGACTTCCTCTATGTAACTGGGGATGGGTGCGGTCTCACCTGGGCAGGTTAATACAAAACCACAGGGACCAGGCTCCATCTTTCTCTTTTGGATGACGATGCTCTCAAACAAGCTGTATTGCTAAGATGCTCTCTTGGCTTGGACAAAGGGGCTGTTTTCCCTTATGGAACAGTCTCCTGAGTAAATGTTACTTTTACTAAGTTTAAGTCTGCCTCTGGGTTCCAATTGTGAACAGATGATTCTCGTGAGTAAATGTTTTATACTTTTATAGAAGACTGTGTAGTGTCTTATTTTGAGAGGGATTAATGGGGGAAATACCAGGACATTTATTGCAGAGGTTTTAACAAACCTGAGCAAGCTATCTGCTGCGTGTGTGTTTAAAAGAGGAATGAGAACTCTGCTAATTTCTGGGACTTGTAAACACAAGTTGGAATAGGATATCTTAAACCATATATCCTCTCCTGCATCCCAAAACATTCCCACACAAACATCATTCACTTAAGCAAATCTAGCTGCTGTAGATCTGGGTGCCGCTGAGTGACGTTCCCTCCCCTTGTTCTGCATATTAGTGGTGGTCCTGTATATTTGACACAAAAACTCTCTCATATATTGATGTGCAAGCTTTAAGTGGCATGGATTTTCAATCGTTTTAAACATCATCTGTAATTAGACACGTGACCTGATTCTCTGCATGCCCTTGTATCCCAGTAACTGGCTTTTCCTTCTTCCAACAAAATGCATTTCTAAAAACGAACCTTTAAAAAAAAGAAAAGAAAAAACGATGCCTTAATGGAAGAGCTGTACTTTAATCCATGTCCATCTATTGATCAGGAGATAAAGTGCATGTTATTGTCATTGTCTGACTACAGCACATCGCCCCTTATACAAGAGTACTGCTGAAGCTTTTCATGACTTTGACTTTGGGACTCTGTTGCAAAGTCTTGAATGCACAACACACAGGGATACTTAATAGTACTGCCACTTCGCTTTCCCCTGTGGTGTTGGTGGTTGTTAGGAGTGTGTGCAGGAGCCAGGCCCCGTGACCAGTAGGGCTTCGCAGGAGTGGGGCCTTCCTAAGTTTGTTCTGGAGAGGCAAGGCACAGCCGCACAGGTGAGGCTGCTTGGTAACTCACTGCACCTGGTGGCAAGAGCCAGGAAAGGATATAAGGTCAGCATTTCCCTTTGGCTCTTTGCCACAGCAACACACTTCCTGCCTTGCTGCGTCTGGCATCCTGATTTCTGCCTCCTGCTTCCTGATCCCCAGACCTCAGCTTCTGGACTCCTTGCTTCTCGACCCCTGGACCTTAGACTTCATGACTTTCTGCTTCCTGACCCTCGGACCCCTGGTTTCTGGACTTGCATTCCTGCTCCCACCTCGCCATCTTGCCCCCGGTCCTGACGTCCTCTGCTGGGACTCGTTCACCCGTAGACCGGACCGTGACAGTGGTTGTGGGGGAAGCAATGATGTCCTGATACTTCCATGTCATGGTTAGTGTCACGAACCCCATGGAGATGTCATGGAGAGGGTGGCCAGATCCTAACGAGGAGTGGGAGGAGATCAGGGACTTGGAACTAGACTACCCAGGGGAGGGTTGTAGGAGATGGGGCAAAAGTGTGGTGTGCAATCCATCCATCAGTCAATCAGTCAGCCTAATCATCTTACAAAGACATCCAAGTTGGTGTCCATCGCTTTATTTTACTTGGGTCAAGACCCAGCTTGGCACACACACACACACATTTGCATACATACTCACACGAAGGCTGGGCACCTCAGTGGCACTCCTCTGGAGGCTTAACTTAGGGCCAAAAACCCAGCTAGCCCTCCCCCCAGTAGCTACAGTTCTGCTTTACAGAAGCAAATTCCACAGCTTAATGATGAATTGTGGGAAGAAGTACTTTCTTTTGTCTGTCCTGAATCTTCAAACATTCAGCTTTATTGGGTGGCCTTGAATTTTATGAAAGAGGGAGAAAACCTTCTGCATGTACTTCACTGGTTCTTGATTTCAAGGAAGTGCTAATCCCATGCTGTAGTGTAACACTGCTTTGCTTCTTTTCCTTTCCAGCGAGAGGATTAAAGGAGAGAGAAGGTGCTCACAAGTACCCCTGTGCCATGTTGCCTGTTCTCCAAACACTCTTCAAATGTGACTACAGTTGTGTGTGTTTTGCACATGGTGCTTGGGGGGGGGAATCAAATGGTTGTGGTCATAGTGGCTCCTAACCATCTCTAGGGGGAGTGGTGGACAGTGCATGGGACGAATTCTATCCCCCTGCCCATGTGTAGGCAAACTAAGGCCCAGGGGGCCAGATCTGGCCCAATCGCTGTCGCGGGCCCTTCGCCCTGTACAGCCCACCCCCGGACGTTTTACGGTCTATGAGTGCTGCACCAACGACAAACAGTCCCCAGCTACAGCCCTTCAGACTACTAGCTGGATCCTGCTTACTTCATTCACCACAGACGAGGATATTGTGAACTAAAAAGATGTTTATTGCGTACAAAGCTTGTGGTTGCTGATAAATAAAAGGTTGTTCAATAAGCTTATAACAGTTGTCCTATACCGGCCTAATACCTCTAAATGTTACCGGCCTAATACCTCTAATAGTTAACTAAATATCAATAACAACGCGTTTCACAATCTCTTTATCCTCTCTGCTAACATCCACCTAAGACTCTAAACTCCCAGCTCTATCTCTTGACTCACACTTCAACTCCAACTCTAACTCCCCGCACTTAACTCCTCCTGCCCACACTTCAATTCCCACTCTAACTCTAACTGTCCCTCTCTGCCCACCGGGAGGGGTGTTTTATACCCAGGCTAAGCCCGCCCCTGAGGGTTCTAACTGTCAGAACACTTAACCCCTACCTGGCATGAGGCTAGTTCTCCACATACCTCCCTCCTTTTTAGGTTTGTATCAGAGGAGTTACTAGCCAAAGTATCCCTCTGATACAAACAACATTTTAAACATTAACATAAACAATACACTTTATAACTCTTACCTATATTACCTAACTATGGCATAATATTACATCTTCAGTAAAAGTACATATAGTTGTGAACATTATATACAATAGTTCATGCAGCATTAGGTCTTTATTGCAAGAAAAACCGTAACTGTCCATTAACCTTTGTCTTTGGGTCTTCATTATAAGGCGTCTGCGATGATGTTTAGGATCCTTTCACGCTCCTTATCGTCCTTAACCGTCGCAAGAAGTATCTTTCTCGGGGCACCAGTCTTTTCTCTGCCAAACGTGATGGGATGTAAGCTGTCTTCCCCGGCCAGATGACACCGTCCCATTCCGATCTCTGCACTCGAGGCGTCTGTAACGATTGTGGATCCCAAGCTGGGTAGAGTCCTTGTTTCTCAGGGTCAAAAGCTCTCTTAGTTCAACCTCTCCCTCCTTCAGGATCTCTGTTAAATGTTTAAGCTCGCAGACTTGTACACACATCTCCAGGTCATCATAAGCTGCATAAACACTGGTTGTCTGGCTTTTAAATGCACTGGGAACTATTCGCAGAAGTTTGTGGATATCTTCTGTTTTAGTCAGCTTGCTGAAGCTTTCTAGACAAGCGTGATCACATAATGAAAGTAGGCTAACAAGCTCTGATTGCTTATTGCTCATAGCAATCTCCCTTGTTGTCAGTTCATCTTTGGTCTGTAGTGATTTATTAGTTCCCACTTCGAGCAATTTTAAGATTACTTTTGTATGCCTTTGACGTGGTAACCCTGTTAATGCTGTGTAACTACATTCATTTTGGACATTTATTTGTGTTGCATGAGCAGCAGGGTACCCATCCTCCCACCACACAATCTCTAGTGTAGGAAACACTTTCACTTTCATAGAAAGTCGATAGGCCCCCATGCCAGCTATAACTTCCAGTACATCTTTCTTTCTATCTTTCCAGCTGATGAATGGTTTATCGTAACTATGACTAGTTGTTCTAACTGATCTCACAGATAGGTCACTGGTCATATTGCAGGTAGACACTCCTTTACCGATATCACCGGCTTTGTCAACAACGTGACTACTGTAGTCTAGATTGGGTTCATGGTTTAGTGACTGGGTTGGGTTTATCATATTCTTATGCATGACCCGCCTCCCTTCACCATGCTGAATTATATTGTTTATATCATTCATTTTTGAAATGATCTTACAAGGACCTTCCCATGTCAGTGGTAACTGGTCACTGTTTACTGGTCTGATTAATAAAATATCTTGTCCTGGCTCAAAAGATCTCTCATGTGCTTTCGTTTTATCTTGCCCATGTCCTTGTAATTGGCAAGTATGGCACGTTCGACAAAATAACTTTATTTGCTTGCCCATCCCAGGCCAAAAGAAATTTTGGGACACCCTTTGTTTGGTTCTGGTGATTCCCAAGTGACCTCCAAAGATACTGCCATGTGCATGTTGTATTATCTTGGTTCTAAATTCAGTAGGTACTATCAGTTGCCTGTGGATTTCATTACCCCCTCTATTAGGCTTTAAAAGAATCTCTCTGTATAGCAACCCATTGTTGACTATAAACCGCTCCGGGCTTTCAGGGGTTAATACTGTATTCAAGGCTGTGGCTTGAAAATATTTCTGTAAATCTGTATCTAGTTTCTGCTTGGCTGCAAAACTAGCTGCTTGACTATTTGTAACTGGCATTATACTTGTATCTTGTGTCAGTTCAACAATTGTATCAGGCCTTTCCTCCTGAGGTAACTGTCGCAGTTTTTGTGCCCTAGTTATCACAAATGCACTCTGTACATGGTCAAGTAGATCCCACCCAATTAACATTGGAGCTGGGATTTCTGGTGAAACTGCTACTTGCCATTTTCCAGACCATTGTTTATATGTCAGATTAACTAATGCGACTGGCAAGATTTCTGGCTGTTTTGATATTCCTTTTAAACTGATTGTTTTGCCTTTAATAAAGTCTTCTGGCTTTAACAAATCAGGATGTACAATACTAATCTGAGACCCTGTGTCTTTTAAGCCTTTATATTGTTTACCATTCACCCAAATTTCTTCTCCTGTTTTGTGTAATAGCATGTCATCTTGTTGAATTATATAGCACCTCACAACTTGGGCCACTGGTAACTCATCAGCCTGTTCTCTAGACTGGGCCTCGGTTGTCGTGGCAACCATGTTGGCAGTTGGCTCTGTCTCCACAGTTTGGACACAATATGTCTGCTTCTGAGGGATAGTATTTGCACTCCTAGTTCTGAGTTCAGTTCTACAGTCCACCTGTCGATGGCCTTTTCTCCCACATTGCCAACAGATTAATTCAGGCCTTTTACCCTCACTATATTTATTTACTTTTCCCTCAGTCTCCCCCGTTGTCATAGTCGTGTTATGGGGAACATTTGCATTGGCGGGAAAAATTTTCTTGGCAGTTTCTGTGGTAAACTTTGTGGGTGGTTGCATTCTCTTAAACTTATTTGTTTCCCACTGTTTGTCCTTATATTTTGGGGCATCATAAGCGTGTTCACGGATTTCATTTATTTCATCTGCCAGATTAGCAGCTTCCCGGATGGTTTTAGGTCGTCTTTCTTTAATTAAATACTTCAGATGGGTATTAATCGTGTCATAAAATTGTTCTAATGCGAACACCTCTTTTATTTTCGCCACAGAATCAGCACCCTCCTGTTCTAGCCACTTGTTTAAATAATTTGTAGTTTTAGCTCCTAGTTGAGCAAATGTTTCCTCTCGCACTTTTTTTATTGTTCTAAACTTTTGTCTCAGTTGCTCTGCAGTAATTCCGAACCTGACATAAACCAACTGTTTAAATGCTTCAAAATCTTTGGATTGATCAGATGGCATTTGAGAATAAATCTCTGTTAATGTTCCACTAATACGAGCTCTCAGTATTTGCATTTTCTCCTCATCTTTTACTTCAAAATCTTCGCAAGCCCTCTCAAAAGAAATGATAAACGCTTCAGGATCGTCTTTATCTCTGAAGTCAGGGAATCTTTTTAAATCCACCCTGCTAGGATTTTGTGTGGAACTATTGTTGTTGTTTCTATTTTCTACAGCTGATAATTCAAGTCTTTTCATTTCTAATAAATATTCTCTTTCCTCCCTTTCTCTTTCTCTCTCAATAGCTAAGGTCATTTCTTTCTCCTTCAGTTCTCTCTCTTTTGCCTCAGCTTGTAACTTTAATTCTCTCTCTTTTGCTTCAGCTTGTAACTTTAAGGTCATTTCTTTCTCTTTCAGTGCCATTGCCTCTCTTTCTCTTTCTCTTTCAATATTTAATTCTCTCTCTTTTGCTTCAGCTTGTAATTTTAATTCTCTCTCTTTTGCTTCAGCTTGTAATTTCGCTAGCTCGAATTTTAAATTATATTCCTTCTCAAGTTTCCATTTTTCAAATTCCTCTGAGGCTTTAAAACTAGTCCCCTCAGCAGGATTTTTGTTAACTGTTTCAGTACTGGTTTCCTCAATCTGGGAAACCCCATTTTCTTCTTCAGAGCTTTCTACTTGTGAGTCCCTAAGAGCTGTTTTAGTCTTTCTAGGTGGCATTTTCTATTTATTTGGTGGTATTATTTCTGTACTTAAATCAAGGATGTTTCAGTTAAACTATTTCTTCAGGCTCAGTTTCCACAGTTTAGGTCCAAAGTCACGCCTAAAGTTACCTCAGTGCACTTTATCCAGCGTACTTTTCCGACCTCTCACTATAAACCTTTCTGCCTGAAATAGTTTTAAACGCAAAGTATCTTTGTAACTCTCTCACAATCTCACAGTCTTAGGCGCTATCACACCACACCCTAGGGCCAGGTAATTCCTCTCTGAATTCCCCTTCTCCCTTTCCAGGTGTGTGCGATCCCCCTTCCTGACTAGATTGTAGAGTCTCACAGAAGTTTGCTTAAATCCTCTTTAAGCCTCACACTTCACACAATGCGTCACCCTTAAATCCTTCTTGTACCTTGGCACTTCTTGCCAACACTTTAGATCTTTGATCTCAATGTGACCACCACTTTATGACTATCTTTCGTCCCGACGCTGCCACCACTTTAATGTCGCGGGCCCTTCGCCCTGTACAGCCCACCCCCGGACGTTTTACGGTCTATGAGTGCTGCACCAACGACAAACAGTCCCCAGCTACAGCCCTTCAGACTACTAGCTGGATCCTGCTTACTTCATTCACCACAGACGAGGATATTGTGAACTAAAAAGATGTTTATTGCGTACAAAGCTTGTGGTTGCTGATAAATAAAAGGTTGTTCAATAAGCTTATAACAGTTGTCCTATACCGGCCTAATACCTCTAAATGTTACCGGCCTAATACCTCTTAATAGTTAACTAAATATCAATAACAACGCGTTTCACAATCTCTTTATCCTCTCTGCTAACATCCACCTAAGACTCTAAACTCCCAGCTCTATCTCTTGACTCACACTTCAACTCCAACTCTAACTCCCCGCACTTAACTCCTCCTGCCCACACTTCAATTCCCACTCTAACTCTAACTGTCCCTCTCTGCCCACCGGGAGGGGTGTTTTATACCCAGGCTAAGCCCGCCCCTGAGGGTTCTAACTGTCAGAACACTTAACCCCTACCTGGCATGAGGCTAGTTCTCCACAATCGCCTTCTAAATCTGGCCCGGGGAAGGTCTGGGAATCAGTGTGTTTTCACATAAGTAGAATGTGTCATTTTATTTAAAACTAGTAGACCTGGCCACGCGTTGCTGTGGCTCATTTTGTGGAAACAGCCCTGAGACTTCCCTGTCACCTGTTGTTTTATCCTCTCCCGTTCCCCCCTCCCTGTCCTCTCTCATCACGGACTCTCTCTCTCTTTAGTTTGTGTGTGGCTTCCCTCTGACGACCCCCCCTGCCTCCCTCTCCTCTCTCCTCCTGGGCTGCCTGACCCCCCCCCACTGGAAGGAGACCCCGTTTTCGCTTCCCTCCCCACAGTTTCTCCATTTGAAATGCTGCCTGCCTTCAGTTAAAAATGCTAGCTCCACCCCCTGCACACACGACCCCGCTTTCGCCTACCAAACTTGGGTTGGTTCTCCAGAACCAGCAATGGTGTCCAGCATGCTTTCAGCTTTACTACGTTCCCCTCCCAGTTTCTGGGCTATTAGCAGAGCAATTTTAGCTATTTCAGAGTCACTCACATAGCAGGAAGATGGTCTGTGTGTAAAGGAGCTGCAGCAATAAATCTCTCAGGAGCCGGCTTCTTCCTTATGTAGAAGTTTTATGATTTACAGCACAAACAACCCGGCATGGCTAACTCCCGGCACAGCAGAACAGAAAGAGAAAGCGTCCCAAATGCTGACTCACAGAAAAACAACATGTCATGTGATCAGAGCAGTTTTAACCCTGTAAGCTCTGAAATATATCACAGCCTGTGGTCTTTGACGTCCACTGGAGGGCACTTTTTTGCACAAATTCACATATTTACCTGGGAAAGGTGTGATATTTTTGCAATCTAGGTACCTAAGAACCTTTGCATATGGCCAAGGAATGTTGTGTCCAAATTTGAAGGCAATCGGTCAAGTGCTTACGGAGCATTGTGGCTACATCAAATGACCCATCTTGAACGTTTATATATATGGGTTATTTGTGGGGCACAGGAATTCGTTCTTTCCCCCCAAAAAATATAGTCTGGCCCCCCACAAGGTCTGGGGGGACAGTGGACTGGCCCCCTGCTGAAAAGGTTTGCTGACCCCTGCAGCCCTGCCTGTGCCTTGAGAAAGCATCTGCGCTGGAAAGGAGCCTGCTGGTCTGCCTTGAGAATATACAGTATCATACTATCAGTTTCAGCACCACAGCTCTTCTGACACCTTCTGTAAGGGAATGCTGCGCCCCTGTCCCCTCTATGCCACCATTTTGCAGGTGGCAAAGTGCTGATTTCTTCAAAGGAAGTGTATTAGCACATATCCCATATTTTAATTTAAGCAAGTTGGAGGTGTGGAAGGCAGAAAGAAGGGGCTGAACGCAGATCAGAAGGACTTGAGGAAGTTTGCTCAATTCTTATTCTCCATATTCAGTTGTTTCAATTATGAACTGCTGGTTCGAGATGGTGATGGCAGTTTAAAATAAATAAATAAATAAATAAATAAATCCATCCTCCTCTGGCAAAGAAGATAAGATGAGAAGTTGTGTATCAGGGGCTGCTAAATTGGGCTCTTAATATAACCTTATGAGAAGAGAAGACTCCCTAGAAAAGACCCTGATGGGAAAGATGGAGGGCACAAGGAGAAGGGGACGACAGAGGATGAGATGATTGGACAGTGTTCTCGAAGCGACTAGCATGAGTTTGGCCAAACTGCGGGAGGCAGTGAAAGATAGGCGGCCTGGCGTGCTCTGGTCCATGGGGTCACGAAGAGTCAGACACGACTGAACGACTGAACAACAACTAAATATAACTTCTGTGTGCAGCCCCCGCCCATCCTTGTCACTTATACACAGGGCTTTTTTCAGGTAGAACCCACTCTCAATACCTCTCAGGTGGGTGCCATTGCCATACTAAGAGAACGAGGGAGGTGTTCATGGTGAGTTCCGGCACCTCTTTTTCTAGAATATTAGCAGTTGTTGTAACTTGAATAAAGGCCAGTCTGGTCCCCATTTCAGAACCAGAGTTTCAAGGCTTAGAATGGGGGTGGGGAATCTGTGGTGCTATAGATGAAGTTGAGTTCCTATCAGGCCCAGTAAGCCTGGACATTAACACCCAGAGGCTCTCAGGTTGCCCATCCCTGATCTAAGACATGGGGCTTGCCCACCCTTCCACTTGTCCCTTCACTTTCTCCCTGGGGAAGCCCACTCTTTACATCTGATCAGAACAGGTGTCAAGTGGGGCAAACAGAAGACCACAGACCTGTCCTTTCTAATCCCCGAACAGTCAAAGTGTGGACAAGCCCATCGTGTTACACACTCCTGCATGCAATAGATGAAAGACTGCAATGGAGACCTATCAGGACATTTTTGGCCTATGCAATTGTACACGGACCTTGCATCTGTATTCCTGGTCACTAAAAAGCCTGATATCTTTTTTTTATCCAAACTCTTAAATATAGACAAGAGTGATATCCAAGCCATGTCCTTTCAGTACCAGGGCCAATCCACTGATTGCAGGGTAAAGCCATCAAAAGTGTGCTTTTCTCCATTGCCGTCCAAGCTACAAATTAAGGAAAAAGAGAACTTTACACTCCTGTGAATATTATTCCTGCCTAGAAGCAGACTGAGAGGATCTCCGTCATAAGCAGCCACCGTCAAATGGCTTGTTTCTCCCTTCAGAGCACGCCCCGACCCCAATTTGCAGAGAACAGAGAGATAGCGTTGAACGTCCTTCGATGTTTACGGCTCTCCAACCTCCGTGATGGACAGACCTGGGCGGTAATTGCAGACACAGGGCAGAATGGATTAAAAACAAACCGGCAACTAAGCCACATTAGGAGAGGTATAAATCCTTTTAAGTGCCTGACTAGATCCAAAAAAAATGAGACAAGCTGGACAGATAGTTGATAAAATAAATAAATACAGACTATTGTTGACACCAGAGAAAATGATATGATGTGCGCATATATATAATATAGATCAACATGAGTGCAGACGTAGGTCAGGGAGAATTATTGGGGTGTTGTTGTTTTAAATTCTTTTCTTTTTTTACCACAGATGGTGTAAATTTTAACACAATCTATGCAGCATCGAGAGGAATTCAATGGAACTAAAATTAAGCTTATATTTTTCCAGGGAAATTTCACCATAGATGACATACAATAAGAAGAGCCCTGCTGGATTAGGCCAAAGGACCATCTAGTCCAGCATCCTGCTCTCCAGTAGCCAACAAGCTGTCTGAATGGGAAGCCAACAAGACCTCTGACTCTTCTTAGGATCATTGGATCCTAAGGCTATTTGTTCATCCAGCCCAAGGGTGGGTAACGTCAGGCCTTGGGGGCTCAACATGGCCCTCCAGGCCTCACTACTTGCTCTTGGGCTCTTCCCAGGCTACATCCGTCACCAGCTCTGCTTCAGGCCCTCACTGAGTGGCTGGGATGTGCCCTTAGACTGCTAATGCCTCTTTGTCTGGAGGACAGAGTGGATTGCACTGCCCACTTTGCCTCTGGCAGGACCGGCCCCCCTATGAGGCAAGGTGAGGTGACTGCCTCAGGCAGCAGGATTCTCAGGGGCAGCAGATCCCAATGTAGATCTTTATTCCCACCCCCTTGCTTCTGATGTAGATCCTCACCCACACCTCATTTACTGGCAGGGAGGTGAGCACCATTTTCTGGTTCACCTCAGGCACCAAAATTGACTTGGGCTGGCCCTGGCCTCTAGCTTTGTTCAGCGTTGGCATGTGGCCCCTTGAAGGTTGCCCAGAAGGAAATCTGACCCTTATGCTTAAAAAGTTCCCCATCCCTGATCAAGTCCAGTATTGACTGCTCTGGGGGTAGCCAAACTCATGCTCTCTATGTATTGCTGTATGCCAACTATCTGCCCCAGCCAACATAGTCAGTGGTCAGGGATGATCATGCTGGGAGTTAGGATCCAGCAAAGTTCTCGAAGCGACTAACATGAGTTTGGCCAAACTGCGAGAGGCAGTGAAGGATAGGCGTGCCTGGCGTGCTCTGGTCCATGGGGTCACGAAGAGTCGGACACGTCTGAACGACTGAACAACAACAACAACAACAAAGTTCTGGTGGGCATCACAATTCACCACCTAAGGCCTATTCTTTCTTTTTTATATTAATTTTTATTTAAGTGTTTTATTATTATTTTTTTACAATAAGAGCAGCAAACATTGCTTTTCCAAAATAAGAGTTATAAAACATCAAATTGGGAAAAAATAGTATTTTTATTTATACTTGTCAAATTTATACATTTCATTAGTTTTACAATCCATGTAACATTTCAAAATTTGACTTCCTTCCCCCTCTTTCTGTGGTTACTTAAATTTATTTTTTAATATCTTCTGCATATCAAAATTCATTTAATTCGCTCATTTAATTATCTACTTTAAATATAAACTCTTATGAAAAAGCATTATTTATCTACTGCTTTTCCTCCCAAACTGATGTTTTGTGTTGTTGCTCCCTAGAAACTCTTGGTTCGTAAGCTGCTTTGGACAAGTGCAATGTACGTTGTTCTACAAAATGCAATGTAGATGGACAGTAGTACTGAAAATATGTGATTTTGAAGGAGCCTCAGACTTTATTGACACATCTAGTGAAATATATATTCAAGACTAAGTCCCACTGAAGGCCATTGAATGGGCCTTAGTCATGGCTTATCTAAGCCCCATGGGGGGTACTGGGACCTTGACTAACTGGGATGGCTTTTTAAGGGAATCTCCCTTTTCTCTTGTTGTCTATCACAGCATCCACTTGCATGTATGTTACTGTCTCTAAGTTGTCCAAAGATTTCATCCATTCTCCAGTTATAAATCCTTCACTTCTCAGCTGGCTTCTCTGTCTGCTTCATGGGACAATGAAGCAGAACAAGTGAACATCTAGATGGCACAATTTCCTACCTGCCATGTTGATAGGAATGCTGACACAAAACCCACAATTATCTAATCTGAGAGCACGCCTCACACTGCTTACTGAACGACGTCCGGTAAGAAGTGGGCAACGGAATAGCGATGATGCAAAGTTGTTTCTTGATGTCTCTATGGTAACCCTGCAGAATGTGAGGAAGGGGCTAGCAGAATATTAGAATCAGAACCAGATGGTGTCATCATGGAAGGTGGAAGAGCAGCCCAGGGGTGAGAAAAGGGTGATCAGTTCACCCTTCCTGGTTGACCATTCATCTTCACAAATGCTCCCTACACATTTTTAAACATAGGCATTTGAATTTTCTTTAGAGATTGTTGGTATCTTCCATGGAAATGATGTTGAAGATGGCCAGCCGAGAGGAAGTTGTAGGAAGTACTCAAACCGTACAGTTCCTGCCTTTGTAACTTATCCCCACAGTATCAAAATAAGCTCCAAGAGGGGGAAGACCCAAGAGCAGCAGGTGCAGACCTTAGAGCACTCCAAGCAGCCTTTGGAAGGCGCAGTGCATAGAATGATTCCTGCCCCTCCCCAGAGGAGGAGGAGACGAGTGCTATAAAGGCATCCACTCGCCAATGCTATAAAGGCATCCAGGAGGACAAGGAGCACAACTTTGAGGCAGTGTGGCATGACAAAAGCCACCTGAAGAAATATTAGCTCCTCAACAAACCAACCAAGGTTTTATCCCCTGAGTACTGCTGGGATTATAAAATTGCCATCCCCAGCAAGATAAGTGTCAAGTTATCCTGGGTGCCAAAAGAATATGAAGAAGCTAGAAGTAACTTATGACTCCGCGGCCCTCCTAAAATCACACCAAAAACTAAACTGGAGATAAAAAAGATAGCTTCCAAACAGCTACTTGTCTTCACATTACCTGCACCCCTCTCCATGTCTATTGTACAAGAATGCAGAATGTATCATATCCTAAGAAGAATTCACAAGGTCTGCGAGAGAGGCTACACACTGGGCTGCCTTCCCCTCCTATACAAGGAGCCCCTTTCTCTCCTCTCTTATAAAGGCTGGCTGGCTCCCTCCCTGACCTAGCTGTGCTCTGGTGTCCAGGCAGAGGGGCGGATGCTGGTCAGCAGAACAGGCTCTATGACCTTAGTGAGTAGCTAAGGGAGGCATTGTGAGCTCCTCATTCAGGGTCTGTTTAAAAGGCCAGGCAGGCACCCTACAAGCCAGCTATGGTGACCAGGCAGAGAGAGGATGGGCGGAGGGACAGCCTTTGGCGGGACTACCTATGCGACTTTACCGAATGAGACTCTCCTAAGGCCAGGCTGCTGCTGCTGCTGCTGCATCTGCTTGAGCTGCCCAGGTAGAGATGCAGGCCCCTGAATGGGTGTCTCTAAGACTTGCCTGCTTCTCTGCTTCTTCTCCTCCTCCTGCTCCTCCTTTGCAGATGATGCTTCCTTGGGGAAAGGTGGCAGGGGAAGGGGTGGAAGTTAATCCCAGGGATGGTCTGCAATACAGGGGTCCAGTGGTGCCCTGCTAGACAAATGCCTCGCTTGACTAAAAACTCGCTAGGCGAAGGCTTTCGTCTAGCGGAAGGCTGCCCCGCTAGACGAAAAAGTCTATGGGGCTGCCTCGCAAGACGAAAATTTTTCGCCTTTTTTTTTTTCGTTTTGCAGAGCGCGGCTGCCATTGCCGCTCCGCAAGACGAAAAACCCGCTAGACGAAAATTTTCGCAGAACGAATTATTTTCGTCTAGCGGGGCACCACTGTATTTGTCTTTTTAATGAGTGTCCACACAAATGAGTTTCATGTACCTTTGCTGGAAAATAACACAGACGACTTTCTGACGGGCACTTAAAGATGGAAATTTATTTCCTTATGATCGTAATGGTTGCATTAAGGTTTCTTCGCATACAAGCTTAGTTTCAGTGGTAATATCTTTGTTAATCATATAATAGATAACCTTACAACTACCTAACCTAAACCTACTCTCACAGACCTTCTTTTCAACCACCCCACACTCCCTCTCCCAAGCACCCCCTCAACTGACAAAAGGGCTGCCCATTCTCTTTAAACATACAGCCGCCCCGCCCCTCATGGAATGGTCAGTCAGTTCAATCTGGAGTCTGCGTTAACCCTTGATGGGCTGGGTTGAAAAGGATAGGACAAACAGTGCAAAAAGTCAGTTACATACGCAATAACTGAATTGGTGTTAAGCCAATTTAGCATACAAAATCAGAAGAGAATACAGCAAACTAATCAAACTACAAATATGTACAAAATCAAAATACACACAAAAAATGGGGGACGTGCAAAAAAAAAGTGCACCTTGGCTCTATTCTGACTAACAGCAGCTCCTCAGAGTCTTGGGAGAGAAAGTCTTTCCCACTGTTACCTGAACCTTGCAATGGCTACAACACTCCTGTTCTTAACTAGGAGCTGTGAACAACAGCAATCCTCTTAGGTGTGGGGACGCATTGTGCTGAGGGTCCCAGTCAGCAACTCAAGAAGCAGCCTTGTACCAATTCAGGACAATTCAACTGGTCCATCCGATTCAATAGTGTCTACACTGACCAGCAAGCAGCTCTTCATGGTTTCAGACCAGAAGTCTTTTCCAGACCTACCTAGAGATGCTGAGAATTGAACCCAGGACCTTCTGCTTGCTAAGGTTGTAGTCTGCCACTGAGCTATGGTCCTTGTTCTACCCAATCGCTGCACAAGCAGTAATAACACAATCTGATAACTTTAAGCATATTACAGAGTCATACAAACTGGGGCGAGGAAGTAAAAGGATGGAGAGTCATGCTGCCACTATATCTGAATCTGCACCAGATTACTGTTGCCAGGACAGAAGTTGCTGGGGCCTAATTTGAATAGTAGTGTTTGTTTGTTTGTTTGTTTGTTTTTGTTTGTTTGTTTTTCCATTGAAATGGTCATTTATTTATCAGATATGCAATGTTTGCCATAATTGTACAATAAATGTTCCAAACGCAAATAAAATAAAAAAAAACAATTACAATTACTGTATTTGCTTGGTTTTGTTATTACCCCTAACCGGTACCCAATTCTATACACTTATAAAATACTACAAATAAATCAATAATAGTTTAAATAAGATAAACCGAAAATAACGTATCACTGAATGGAAAAGAAAACATAAAAAGATAGAAAATCAAGGGAAAAAGGAAAGAGAAGAAAAAAAGAAAAAAAACACCCCAAAACACCCCAAAATTTTAAAAAATGATACTAACAAATTTCCCAAACCCATCTGACTTCCTATCAAGCCCAACCGTATGATTCGCTCTTATGAGTGTAGTTCAACATACCCACATATCTTCATGTATATCTTTATTACACTGTACTATCAACTGGTACCCAATTTTCAATTCATATCCTTCTTTCTACTTCCAAGGCTACTGAAAAGAAGTAGAGTATTTGGTGTCTGGTGGGCGGGGCTTGTGTGTTCTGTTCCGGAATCAGCCCCTCCCTTCAGTGCTTGTTCAGTTAAGAGTGTCAGTTAAGAGGGACCAACTGCCTCTTCTTGTCTCTTGCCTCAGACTTGCCTCATGTATTTAGTTTCTCTCGTTATCTTATTTTGTTATTACAGTTTTCTTTATTATTAAAGCTTAGTTTACATTTACATGAGCCACTTATTTTTCTCAAAGAAAAAGAAACTCTGCTGAGGAAAGGTGTGGAATGTCTTAAACTGCTTGAGTGAGGGGATATTCCCAGTTTGCCAGGAGGAATGGTTTTGTGTTAATCATCCCCCCAAACACACACAGCACAGAGGGAGTGGGTTACGGTTTGTTTGTTTTTTAAATATGTGGCTCTGTCTCCTTTTCCTGCTCTATTAGTCATGGTAGCCATTTTTTGTGTGTTCAACCACCAGTTTGTGTTCTGCCATGCCCCCGCAGTAGGTGAGGGCAAGCTGAGGTGGTTCAGCTAGGGCCCTGTTGGATATAATGGACCAGCCTCTGCTGTCTGTGTGCCATTTGGTCTGCCTTGCAACCTCAGTCTAATAGTCTAGTCTGCTGGCCTCAGGCAGGCAGGTTGTGAGGCGCTGTCCCATTATCAGTGCTGAAGGAAGATTCAACTGTTAGTCTGTACAGCGAATTGTGGGTGGGTGGGTTCCATCTTGTCCATCACCTCAGCTAGCCCAGGTAGGGAATATGCACTAACCTCTTTCAGCAAAGAACTGGAGAGAGGAAAGGAAATTGTTAAGGGAAGACACCCACACACGTAAGTAAGTTGTGCTTCCATACCATTGGAATTTGACAATGTCATGTGTTTATCTCTTTGGAAGCATGCAATCTGGTTTTAAAGTCCATGTTGTTTGAATATATATCAGTGATGGCTCCTGGCTGATACCCGTAAAGCAAAACTGCTTATGTGTAGAAATAATAGTGATATCACATATTCATTTGGGGAGGCAGTCAGACATTCATGGAAAGACGGCAGCTACTGAGACTCTCTTGGAATACAGTCAAATAGACATGTATGAAATGCAGTCCATCGTGGCAGTTACAGTGGTAACTCGGTTTACAAACTTAATCTGTTCTGGAAGTCCATTCTTAAACCAAAGCCATTCTTAAACCGAGGCGCAATTTCACTAATGAGGCCTCCCGCCGCCGGTGCCCTTCCACTGTTCGGCTTCCATTCATAGACTGAAAAATTCTCAGAAGGGAATGTGTCCTTCAAACAGAAAATGGTTCCCCATTCCAGTGCTATGAGGTTTTAATGGTTTTTAGTACTGTGCGCTGCTGGGTAGGCACTGCTTAGTATTGTAAACTGCTCTGTGCTCCCATGACAAGGAAGGCAGGGGGATATAAGTACAATGAAATAAATATATTAACCAACCAGAGAAGCAAACAAGGACCTGGTTCCAGAGTTTAGAACTGATGGGATTAGTTGCTGATGGCATGTTTTTCTGGTGATTTTCGCCCTGTGTTTAATTCACTAATGTTTTCCTCCTTCTAGTTCCAGAGAAATAGGGCGATAGTCAGTATACTATAATCTCTCCCCCCCCCCTTTTTTCTCCAAGTGACATTTCATTGATGGGCAATTTTTCTAAACAAGAGTAAAATTGCTGTGCCTGCTTCTCTGTCAATAAATTCCATTATTTCGCATGGAACGTGGTCACAGAGACCGAAAATGCCAAAGTGATTACACAGAGGAACTGGAGGTCTGAGAGCTCTATAAATCTATAGGTAAAGTTTGATAAAGCGAATTGATACTTCCCCTAAGAGGCGTCCGGTGAGATTTACGGGCCTCAGACTCGTTACTGCCATGCTCCTGCTGGCCACCCCTTGTTTAATTAATGCAGCTGCTGTTTTCTGCAAATAGACTTTGCGTATAAGCCAAATGGGATCCCCATAACTCCTAGCACTCCTGACCTTTTCCTTCCCCACCCTCCCATGGATGAAATGCAAATATAAATGAGTATTGCAGGAAAGAACCTTGAATGACAAATGACACACATACAGAACCCATGTAGAAGAAGAGGAGGAGGAGGAGGAGGAGGAGGAGGAGGAGGAGGAGGAGGTGGAGGTGGACTAGCAGCATGTCAGGAGCAACTACAATAGAATGGAAAACAAGTCCTATGTGTTGAATGAACTGGGTACTTTCAAAAGAAAAGAGGACATATGCTTTTTGTGCTGCTGTCTCTGCAGCAGGACTACAGGTAGGTCTAATAGGAGTGGGAGCTGGTCCTTGTTGCAAATGGTAGGGCAGAGAAGCCAAGGAGACCAATGACTCAGCTATACAGCTGCAAAACAACAACAACAACGTTTTAAGTGTGCTGTAAAGTGCATTATACAAATGTGACACTAGATGGCAATGGTGAGCTATGGCAAATCAATATGTTTTTCAAAACCTTTTTAATAAAAAAAACCAACCCATTTTCACATATATATATTTTTATATGTGTCTAGATTCCATCCAACATTAGGTGGCAACAGACCCAATCCCTGATTGGTTTCAAGAAAGAATGCAGGCAGGTAGGAACTGGCTGAGGGCAGGCTACAGTTAATGGGGCAGCACCCTGTTCACTCCACTGTCTGCTGGACTTGAGAACATGCAGAGCTTCTTTATACTGAGTCAGACCATTGGCCATCTAGCTCAGTATTGTCTACACTGACTAACAGCAGGGTTTCAGACAAGGGACATTCCCAACCCTGCCTGGAGATGCCGTCAGGGACTGAACCTAGGGCCTTCTGCTGCTTTTCCACTGAGCTATAGCCTATGTTCTGGGTGAGTGGATTTTGGTTGCACACAAGGGGGAAATTCTTAGTGGTGATAAACAATTACCAAGAGTGCTGGTGGGCTGTCTCTTGCTGGAAATCTCTAGCATTGTCAGCCATGTTTAGCTCAGGAACACCTTTTTCAGCCCATGGACAACATTCATCTTAGGCAACCTTTAGCAGGCCACATAGCAGTGGAGGGCAGGACCAGATAACAAAATTTGGGGGAGCAATAGATATTACTCTTACTTTTGTAAGTGGAAGTAGAACACAGCAATCATAGCTAGCAGCCATTGGTAGCCTAAAGTAAAGGTAAAGGGACCCCCTGACCATTAAGTCCAGTCATGGATGACTCTGGGGTTCTGGCGCTCATCTCGCTTTACTGGCCAAGGGAGCTGATGTTTTTCCGCAGACAGTTTTTCCGGGTCATGTAGCCAGCATGACTAATCCGCTACTGGCGAAACCAGAGCAGCTCACGGAAACACCATTTACCTTCCCACCAGAGCAGTACCTATTTATCTACTTGCACTTTGACGTGCTTTCGAACTGCTAGGTTGGCAGGAGCTGGGACCGAGCAACAGGAGCTCACCCCGTCACTGGGATTTGAACTGCCGACCTTCTGATCGGCAAACCCTAGGCTCAGTGGTTTAGACCACAGCGCCACCTAGTCATCCATAAATTTGACTAATTCTCTTTTAAAGCCATCCATGTTTGTGGCCATCACTGCCTTCTGTAGGAGAGAGTTCCATAGTTTAACCATTCACTGCATGAAGAAGTAATAGATCTAGTAACACCGCACAGCCGCACAGCCGCACAGCCTCAACCTAAAGGATAGTACCAATGTTGCTTAGCTTCAGTGAATGAAGCCCTTCTGAACACCCCATCCTCGAAGCTCTATAACCCCCACCTTGAAGTCGCAACCAGCTTCTTCCCACCCAGGGCTGATGGCATTGATAATGATGAATTCCCCCCCCCCCTTTTCTTTTTTAACTTTTGAAATAATGAAGATTTGAATCCAATAAATTAAGAGAACGTTTTGGCCTAAGAAACAGCTTGTTGGTCATAAGTCATACAACAATAAATTTTGCTTGACTGACAACAGTATTAACCAACAGGAAACATGATTGATGGGCACCCGGGGTCCCTGAATGCAAAAATAAAGAGGCAAAAGGCTTGTGAGGCTCTGATAGGCAAAGTATAAATATGTATCACTTGCTTCTAAAGTGAGTTATGATTACATTTTCCTACTTCTACCTGAAATCTGTAGAGGTTATTCGTCTTATCCCTGTATCATCCATGACAGTTATAGCCAGGCAGTGCATACGCCACCGATAACTGTGCCGCAGATAAATCAGGAGGCATGAAGGAGCCTGTTTTATCAATTTGATCTCGTGAATAAATATCCAAATATGTGTTAGAGTATTGTTGTCAGCCCCGGACAATTTCCTTTTCCAAGCTGATACATTTTTAAAGAGGTTGATCTGAGAAGCACTTTCAAGACAGGACTAAAGAGGGGAAAAAAAGTGGAGGAGTGAAGGAAAGAGTGGAAGAATAGTAAAATTGTAGAGATGGAAGGGGTCCCGAGGGTCATTTAGTCCAACCCCCCATGTAATGCGGAAATCTCAACTAGATCATCCATGGCAGATGGCAATGCAACCTCTGCTTAAAAACATCCAAGAGAAGAAGTGGTTGCTCAGAACACTTCATTTATGTTGAATACATGAAGCTGTTGCTATTCTGGCAAATACAGCATTAAAACTAACCTCTGGTGGGAATGCCCAAAGGTATTTAAATTCTAGGTAATGTTTTGTCAAGAAATTACCATGCTACTCAAATATTCCATTCCAATTCACTGCAGATTTGTTTATTAAAATCTATAGGACAATGAACTGAAAGGGTTCAACTCTCAGGAAAAATTGATATGGATGCTGGTGGCTGCCAGAACTCCAGTTGCCTACCCCCCCCCCCAAAAATAGAAAACCTCACAGCACTTGCAACTTTCACTTTGGTGTAAGAATGTTGTTGTTGTTGTTTAGTCATTTAGTCGTGCCCGACTCATTGTGACCCCATGGACCAGAGCACGCCAGGCACTCCTGTCTTCCACTGGCTCCCGCAGTTTGGTCAGACTCATGTTGGTAGCTTCGAGAACACTGTCCAACCATCTCATCCTCTGTCGTCCCCTTCTCCTTGTGCCCTCCATCTTTCCCAACATCAGGGTCTTTTCTAGGGAGTCTTCTTTTCTCATGAGGTGGCCAAAGTATTGGTGTAAGAATATGTGGAGATTAACACTAGCTGGAAAAAAATAACCCACAAATCACGTGTTGTCAGAGGATTCTGAAACATTTTACACTGTTTTATGGGATTCTATCATATCTAAAACAAATACAGGTGCACAGTGCTTCCTCTCCATGGTAGGCATGTAGCCTGTGGAAAAGTGGGTGGAACAATGGGTGCAGAAGCTGCCTCAGTGCGGTAGGCTGGTTTCTACACACCCTCACACACCTCTTTCTATTCTTCATCCAGATGAGCAAGACACATTGTTAGATTCAAGCACCTATTCGAGACGGGGGGGGGCACACTCAAGGAGGGTGCAAAGCAGGGCCAGTGAGAGATGTGGGGAAATGAGGTTTGAAATGCCTGGCACCATCATTATCATCAGCTGGGCGTCAGGCAACTATGAACCACTTTACTCAGATATGGTTCTTAAGTGGAATTAGATGGTAGGATGTTCCAGCCTGTTTTGGGCCACATCCCCATCATATATTTCAAGCAGTATCATGCCGTGTTAAACAATCAAGGCCTCCCCCCCCCCAAAGGAACTGCAGTTCAGGAAGGGTACTGAGAGTTGTATGGAGACTCCTGTTCCCTTCGCAGAGCTACAACTCCCACAATTCTCTGGGAAGAAGGGTTGATTGTTAAACAACTCTGAGAAGTTATGGCTGTTACAGTGGTATAATAGTGATTGAAATGTATGAAGCAGATGTGAACTTTGTGTTCCTCTCTAGACAGGATGTGTACATTTAACAAATAATACTGTTCCACTTCATTTGGTGTTTGTTTTAAAGAACTCATCTATGTTAACACTGTCCACTTTGATAGCTTTTTTTTTTTTTTTTAGTAAAGTGACTAATAAATGTAATAAATAGTGAAATACAGTAATTTACATTCCAGGGATGGTGCCTAAAGCCAAAAGTACATATAGTCAAAACACATTGGATGCAGTGGTGAGGATGGCACCACTTTTCTCTGGACCCCTGTCCCTTTTATTTTATTTTATGGCCAAGCGTGTAAAGTTGAATGAGCTCACATTAAATGCTGTTAAGTTGCAGGTTTCTTGTGCTATTAAACCTAAAAGGGTAAGTGGGCAGTGCCAGATTACCAAATAGGCAGAGTAGGCACTGGCCTGTGGGCCCCATGCCTTTTACGGGCCCTGCCCTTTGGTTCATTAAAATTGTCAGTTGGTAAAATAAAATAAAATATTATGAGATAATTTGCGGGGAGGGAGGGGCAAGATTGTGTGGGAATGATTGGGAACGTGGATGAGGATGTATTGTCAGATATATCCTATCCCAGCTTGTGTTAGCAAGCTCCAAACTTAGCAGAGTTTCATTTCCTTTTAAAACACACACACACACAGCAGATGCGCTTGCACAGGCTTGCTAAAGCCTAAAATAATATATATATATATATATATATATATATATATATATATATATATATATATATTTATTCCTGGTATAATTCCCCTATATCCCTCTTAAAAGACTGCACACAACACAATGTATCTTAAATGAATAAAAGAGTTTACTCACATACTTCCTGAGTTACACAGCGTTTCTAAGAAGGCAGGCTTGCTCAGTAAAAAGTATTTACTTGTGGTTGTTACTTCCATAGGGAAAAGTAGCTCCCTTTGTTCCCTTGGCTGAGAGCCAGGAGAACATGCTTGTTGCTCTTTGGATAGATGAGGAGAAAATGGTGAATGGTCTTGGGATCTTGTTCCCAGGTGAGACCACACCTACTTCTGGTTACAGAGGAAGTTAACTCAGTCCAGGAAGCAGGAAGTTATGCCTGGAGGACTGAGTTACCTTCATGTCCATTCTAGCAATGTTGTGTTTTGACTGCTCTGTGTTTTCATCCCACAGATTGCGACTGCCATGGGGTCTCTACAGGGTTTAATCCACCAGTGTAAGTGGGCTGTTTCTTGCTGGAGGTCTCCCAGCAGCTGCTAGATAGTCATCTGCTACAGATGTTCAACCAGTAGATTCTCCATTGGGGTGAAGTAAAACAAAAATGACCAAAAATAAAATTTTCTTTCCAGACCCTCCAAGGGTCCCTGTTTTCCAGGGCCAGTCCCATATTTACAAATGCTGACCTGTTTTCTGATGCTGGAGGGTACAGAGTCATGTGACCCCCGAGCCAAGGAGGTAAGTAACTATACAACCTTTAGAAGACACCTGAAAGCAGCCCTGTATAGGGAAGCTTTGTAATTTTAATGTTTTATTATGTTTTTATATGTTTTTATATGTGTTGGAAGCTGCCCAAAGTGGCTAGGGAAACCCAGCCAGATGAGCAGGGTATAAATAATAAAAATATTATTATTTAATAGGACGTCCCTATTTTCATTGGAGAAGTGTTGGAGGGTATGCCTTTGAAATGTAGGATGTCATCTTGCATCACCACAGAGAACAATGATCCTTAAGACTGTGATTTTTATAGCCAGATGGAAGGTAGCACAGATTTATGCCATGGTGAAACTGAGGGCTCGCATTGGAACATTTTGTCATGAAAAATTCAAGTGCAGGGTATATTAATGTCAACAGTGCTGGGCAGGAATCAACAAGGTTATTGTGCTTGCAAAATGTGGTGTTTTGAGGAGAGACTTCTGCCTATCAGCCTTAAGATCCATTTCAGGCTTTGAATGTGTTGAAAAGACACTATATAGAACAGTTCAGCTAATTTCAGGCACTGAGTACATTGGCAAAGCAGGCAGGAGTAAGCTTCTATAACAAAGGTGAGAAAATGTTTTTCAGCCATCTGGGTGACCTTCCAAGGGCCACATGCAAGTGGTGGGCAGGGCCAGAGGCAAAAATTGGGAGCCCTTTGTCACATAGGATACTTTCTACACACACACACACTACCCGTCAACCCTCCCTTTTTTGCAGGAAACTCCCTTATTCCAATGCCATTTCCCGCTGCTATCCCTGATTGTTGATATCCCTTAAATTTCCCTTATTTCAAAGGAAGCAGCTCCTCTCCCTCCCCCTGCCGGCCAGGGAGGCTCCTCAGCTGCGTTGCTCACCAATAAAGAGTCTGAGACCGACTGGGGACGGAGGCTCTGATTTCTGCCGTGGGCGATGAAGGGTTATAGGCCACGGCGAAGAAATCCCACCTCCTGCACTTAAGGATTGCATGCTGCAAGCCAGGGGAGCAGAACAACAGCAACAACAACAAAAAACACCCGGCTGAGCTTTCATTGGCCGCCGCGGCTGCCACTCGCTGGTCCCTCCCAGAGCTCCTTTGTGAAGAGGCCGCCCCACCGGAGCTTTGAACTGCTGCGCGCGGAGGCGGCGGCAGCGGTGAGTGTAGCTGGGAGCTTGGCGCAGAGCAGGAGCAAGTGAAAAAAAGCCCTAAGCTCGAGCGTGTGTGCAAAATATACGTCTGAATAGAGAGCAGGGCCTGAAGCTGCGCATGTTTACTCGCGTGCAAAAGGGCTGGCATGGAAGGACCCTCTTTTGGGGGGGGAACGGGACAAAAGCGGGGCTGCGACGGGGCTTCTCCCCCCTCCCACACACTTACGCACACCCGGCCCACAGGTGAGGCTGCTGATCCCTTATTTTCAAATCCGAAAGCTGACAGCTATGACCCTCTCTGTCCTCCATCCTGACAAGCACAGGTATTGTCACCATGACATCAGGTTACATTTTTTCCTCTTCCAAAGGAACCTGTGATATGGGGAATTGTGAGAAAGAGATACTGAATTATTAAGCACCATGTTCAACTATGTGTCCCATCCGAGGTGCACTGAGTAATTGATCCATCACTAATCGACACGGTGCAAAAAGAAACAAGTCATCAAAATGATTCACATATTTGTTAAAACAGATAATTTTAATAATGAATGCAGCATATCTGCACCAAAAAGAAGAAAAAGTTTGCCATCTGCATGTGGGCAGTTTCTGAACCAAAAGTGTGAGAGGATTGATTGGAATATGTGATTTGTTATGAATTATTTGCTTGGCTGTCAGTAATAATATTTTGATCTTTTTCACCGAGCAGGAATATGTTGCCTTTCGAAAACCTTCACCTCTTTAATTGCTATCCAAACATGCAGGAACTGAGCCTGACCAACAGCCTAGGGACCAATGGAATCCATATGTATCTCCCTTCAGGCTTGGAACTACCTGAAATGCACCCACATCCATCCTAGACTGCAGTAGATGAGCATAAGAGATAGGACCTCTTTGGCCTTGGTAACCACTGTGGCAGAACAACACCCCCCCCCCAAGGGGTTCCTATATTTTTAGCTATTCTTATTGTCAGGGAATAGGGAACAACAGCAACAACAATTTACACAGGGAGGGCTCAGTGGTAGGGCAGCAGCTTTGCATGCAAAAGGTCACAGGTTTGATCTGCAGTGCCTCTAGGTAGGGCTGGGAAAAGGCTCCCATCTGAGACCCTAGAGAGTCACTGTCAGTGTATGGACAATACTAAGCTGTGTGGACCAATGGCCTGACTCGGTATAATGCAGCTCCCTATGTTCCATAAGAGAATGCGGGTGGCACTGTGGTCTAAACCACAGAGCCACTTGGGCTTGCCAATCAGAAGGTTGGCGGTTTCAATCTCCGCGACGGGGTAAGCTCCTGTTTCTCAGTCCCTGCTCCTGCCCACTTAGCAGTTCGAAAGCACGTCAAAGTGTGAGTAGATAAATAGGTACCGCTCTGGCGGTAAGGTAAACGGCATTTCCGTGTGCTGCTCTGGTTTCGCCATAAGCGGCCTAGTCATGCTGGCCACGTGACCCGGAAAAACTGTCTGCGGACAAACATCGGCTCCCTCGGCCAGTAAAGCAAGATGAGCGCCACAACCCCAGAATCTTTCGCGACTGGACCTAATGGTCAGGGGTCCTTATACCTTTACCTTTTATGTTCCATAAGCATTGTACTGATTTTTTAAATCAGTTTTTAATGTGGTTCTGTTAGACTCCTTGAACCCTTTCCATGAAAGGCATTTAATTAATTAATTGATATTAAATATCCTGGCATCTATACATTTAAAGCAGTATCAAACCACATTGAACAGTCATGCCTCCCTCCAAATCCCGAATTCTCAGATCAGTTTAACAACCAGTCTCTCTTCCCAGGAAACTATTTAGAAACTGAGAGAACCAACATTATTTAGCTGTGATTCCTGCTATTACAGGGGTTGGACTGGGAGTCCCTTCCAACTGTACAATTCTATGATTCTATGACAGATGCTTCCATCCCTAGAGACATCTTACAGCCAGTCCTGCTTGCACATATACTTTCTCAAAGCCCCTGGCCTTAGCTGAGTCCATAAAGGACAACAGTTCTGCCATTCCGCAGGTGTGCTTTCTGGACGAGCTATGTTAATATACTGAATTTTATTATCCTACCTTAAAAAAAATGTTCTTTCATTTTACCCATTTTTACTGCACAATTTCAATAACTGGAACTTGTTTAAAGGCTCTCTGCTCTGGGAAAAAGCATTACGCCCTGGCTTTTAAATTCACCAGTTCACATTTATTGGATATTAATAATACATTGGCTACAGCGGTCTTTTTGTCTATATTTTTGCCCTCTGAAGTGGGAGGAGAGCAGGGGGTGGATTGCATCTTGTTTTCTTGATGCAACTGTCAACATTAGTCTTATGTAAAGACTAATATGTCTCTAATTGCTTGCAAGCTTCGTTTGTTATATGAGGAGGGGGTGGAGAATCAACAAAAGCTTCTGAATTGCATACAAGCTAAAAAAAATATCTGGGGGAAAGCTATAGATTTATCTAATGGGGAAAATGCCCAAATTAGTTTTCCATTAAAATGTATTGCCATCTGTAATTAATAAATGGCATTAAAAGATGAGCACTCTGAGTGAAGACTAAAGCAAATTATTTGCATAAGTGAAAATACAGTCATTTTTTACTGCTGAATATTTAAGTCTAACTAATTGCTTGTAATTTTTAGTGTCTTTCTGGAATGTTTTCATTTATTTGTTTTTTGTTTTTTGTTATACACACACACACACACACACACACTTTGCTTTTATTACATTTTGAATGTTGTAAGCCAAGAGCTCTCAAATTTTCTGCCCCCACGGCCTGCTTGAGACAGCTGAAAACACTGAGACCCACCACAAAATGGTGATGTAGGGTGTTATGTACTGAGTTGAATAGGATCCAGAATGCAGCAGTCTGATTGGTCCGCAGGAGCCACCCAATCCAGCTCCAGGTGGAAGTGAATCCGCAACCCGATTGGCATACAGGAGTATCCCGGAATTAGCCAATCACGTGGGGCCCATTGTGTAAATAGTGTATATAAAGCAGACGTTTTGGGGAAACTGCATTCCTCACTACTATGAGCTGAATAAAGAGCATGAAATTCGCACTTGACCCTGAGTATATTTCACTGGCGACGAAGGTGGGATCCCGCTGAGCTGACTGCCACACACAGCACCGCAGCACCGCCACCTGCCGCACTGCTGCCTCGCACCGTGTATCCAGGCTTCAGCTCCGGGTCCCAAGGAACTCAAGATGGCAACTGACCGCAGCTTCTCGCCATTCAACCCAGCATCAGGAGACTGGGAAGGGTACGCCACCCGTTTCACCTTCCTTCTAGAAGCTAAAGGGGTCACCAATGATGCCAAGAAGAGGGCGAGTATATTTCATAGGGTCACAGAGGCAGAGTTTTTTTTTTTTTATAAGAATTTATTGGCATTTTTCCATAACAGCATATACCCACACCCACACCTACAATTAAACAAATGCAAGACAAATATAACAAATACAGACAATGTCAAGTATTCTTATAGCATCTTTCTAGAAAAAAAAAATTTCTATTTCCATATCTTGACCATTGACTTCCCCTGCCTTTTCACCTTCGATTTGATATCCTTAATCTATTTTATAACCATTTCTCCTGAAAAAAGAAAAAAAAAATTAAATTCAATTATATAATTACATTCGATTATCTCTTCGACATTTTACTGAGAATGCATCGCCATAATAATACCTCGTTATAATTCTTCTTGATTTAATCTTATCTATTTCTTATCTTAATCTACATCTTAATCTTTGTCCTCCTAATCCATAAACTTAATCCACTTAAATTCACTTTACTTATACTCCACATTCACAGATCTTCACAAATCATTCGTTTCAAATCTATTTCTTCTATCCTTAAGATTGCTGCTAATAACATAAAAACTCGAAATATCTCCTTTCATGTTCAAATAAAAGTATAACAAAATGTTGTTGACAGTGTTCACCCTCCAATTTCAGATTACCATCTCAGGCTACTTTAAGTTTTATTTAATGCTTCACCCCACACCCCCTCTGTCCATTATTCTTCTCCTAGTGGCATCGGCACTGAACATCCATGTAACTTCTCTCTCCCAACGTCCACAGATCCAGGCACGGTCCAAACCTCTCCTTGCCACGAGTTCAGAGGTGTCCATCTCATCATCTCTCAGCTTCTTCGGTTCTTTGTAGCATTCCTTTTCTTCTTGTAGATACCTTAATTCTCTGTCCCTGGCCTCCGAGCTCACACCTCGGGGACTGGATATAAAAAATCTTGACGTCGCCTTGGGGCTGCCACCCCCAAAAAGCGAATTTCTTCTCCGAAGTAGCTCACTCATTTCTCTCCATCTTTCCATCCACCCTCTCAGCTCATTGGCAAGGCATTCTTCCAAAGTGTCAAAAATTTTAGAAGCCTCCTCTGTGGGCAGTTGGTTCCCTTTCAGACCCCCACACAAGACTTTGACTTTTCTATAGAGCAGTTCCACCTTCAAAGCAGTGAGTCTCTGTTCATCCGTTAGTCCAGAGTTCAATACCAGTTCAAGGACGAAGCCCAGCATACTGGCAGAGGAGGAGGAAGTGGGTGTTATATTTCTACTCTTCTCTTTGTTCGTCGCCATTTTTCTAAGCTGGAGCGCAAATACCGCAACTTTAAATGGAGATATTTTCCTCTAGTTAGCTTCCCGAAAAAAAAGTTTTTCAGTCTCATGTGTCAATTTTAAATACTTTGTAACCAGTTCGGTAGCAGTAATCACACAGATTGGTTACATTCTTCAGCTCGAAGGGAGGGAGGCAGGCTGCCTTTCCCCTTCCCCCCGGATCGTTCCAAAAGCACGATTTCTAATCCAATTCTTTACTCACGACCACCGGGTTCCTTTAGCTCCATTCTTCACAGGTAGAACTTAGACGCTCACCGCGGGCTTTGTCGCCGCATTTGCATCCCGGTTGGGGCATGTCCCCGAAGCCCGGCTCCGGTTGTCCCTTCACCCCCACTCCCCCTTTACAGGGGGAGCGAGGGAAGGGTTCGGAGCCTCCGCGGGCGCTGCCGGGGAGCCCAGGGTGCGGGACGCTCTTCCCGCACCCCAACCGGAGCCGCGCGCTGCGGTAGCGCGGCTCCTAACCCCCGGGATGGACAAGGCGCTTCGGACCCGAAGCAGCCTTCGACCACCCGGCGATGGCGTCGCCGCCGGAAGTCCACAGAGGCAGAGTTTGGCCTCATCAGCCATCAACCTATTTGCTAAATTCTTTCCTCAGTGGTGTTCCCTATCTGGTGAGGAGTTCCACAGCTCAGCTTTACTTAAGCTAAATATAGACATTTGCTCTGGAGGTATTGTGACTCAGTCTCCCCCCATTTTAGGCAGAATTTGCTGCTCCAGAGGTTCTAAATAGAAAAGGCTTTTTCTTTCTATATATCTCCCTTCCCACCCCCACATGCCTCTCAAAGTCTGTTCGCCCATCTCCTATAACTTCTTCCATTCTCACTCAGCTTCTACCTAACATCCCCTATCCCACCTCCCCGGACAAACTTCCCGTTTCCTTCATCTTCTCCCTGGCCCTTGTACATAGAATCATAGAGTTGGAGGGGACCCAAAGGGTCATCTAGCCCAACCCTCTGCAATACAGGAATCACAGCTAATCAAATCCACTTCTTCCTCCTAAAACAGGCATGCCCAAAGTCCATTTCGGGGGCCTAATCCTGTCCACCAGTCGATTTAATCCAGCCCCCGTGGCAGTATATGTCCTGGGATAAAATCCTTTTTAAAAGCTCTGCAACTCTGGTCGGCCCTCACGCATGTTCACTTCATCAAATCTGGCCCTCTTTGGGAAATGTTTTGGGCACCCCTGTGCTAAAATAATTAACTGGCAACTGGGAGGGGGTGTTAAGAACATCAGAAGGGCCTTTTGGATCAGGCCAATGGCCCACCTGGTCTAGCATCATTTTGTCACAGTGGCCATCCAGATGCCTTTGATGGTGTTTCCTGCTTGGCAGGGGGTTGGACTGGATGGCCCTTGTGGTCTCTTCCAACTCTAGGATTCTATGATTCTTGTGCGAAACCAGCAAGGAGGATTTCAGTACATTAGCACTCTTCCCTGCTGCTGTTTCCAACAACTGATATTCAGAAGCAATCTGACTCCAGTTGTGGAGCAGAGCATGGCCAGAATGTAGCCCTGTCCTACATGAATTATGAGGTCAGATCTTTCTCTGCCCTCAGAGAAAGAGGTTCAAAAGATCCTAGGCCCCTGGGATGAGCGATGCCACTGACCAGAGGAGGACCAGTAAACTGAAACCCAGTCCAGAGAATATGGTGGCTCCTATGGATGGGTGGTTCATCTGCCCTACTCCAGGTGCACTAACACAGCTTGTTCCGTCTTTGTAACTGACTGCACAGGGGGATTGAAGGGGGTCAACATGTGCTGCTTTACAGAGGGCCGTCCTTTATTTAAAAGCCTGTCAAGAGGACAGTCCTCTACTGCAGTGTTTCTCAACCTTTTCCCCACCGTGGCCCCCTTCTGACCTGGTTTACTTCCTGTGGTCCCCCTCTCCTACCAGTAGAAAGGTAGCTGTTTAAATGTTTTGTTTGCAAACAGAACGTGCTTTATTTATAATTTTTATAATTTATACAAAATACAATTGCATAAAAACATATACTTTTAAGTCTTTTTCGATCAATGTGACCCTTGTGATTGATGACCAGAAACAACCTTTTTTATATATAAAATAAAAAATTCCTTCCAGTGGCACCTTAGAGACCAACTAAGTTTGTTCTTGGTACCTTTTTTATATCCGCTTCTATTGCTGTGAAGGATAACCAAAGATCACCTCTGTCCATTATGTTAACGTGATTCTGCGTTAGCCTGAGCACCTCTTGCATGCAGCAACATACCTCCTTTCGTGGCAATAGTTGCATGAAGAAACAACACCCCACACACTGACACCGCTGAAGCCACGCAACTTGCCCGTGACAAACGAGATGCGGGCACACAGAGGTGGAGTGCAGAAGTGGGAGGGAGAAGGGGGAAGAAGCGGCGTCGCCGCAGAGTGTGCCATCCACTGGAAAGTCACAGGAGTTCAAGTTCAGACGCATCTGGAAAGAACCATGTTGGCCATCCTTGTCCCAGACAGTCAGCAAAGTGCTGATTAGGAGAAAGTGCTGAGTAGTTTACAAGGAGCAATCCTCACTCTTTCACATATCCTAATGATATTGGGCTGTTAGGGTTGCTTTCCAGGTGCCCAACTCCCTGCACTGCAAATAAAAAAATAAATAAAAATTGTGCATAAGGTGGGAGGAGGAGAGAGAGAGAGCCCTGAAATTTTGTCCAGCAGCATTTTTCCCACTCGTGTGGCATATTAGTGCAACCTCTGCATTATTCTTCTGGAGCTGGGACTCTCTCTAAGCAATTACTTCGAAGCACATTAGTGTCCATGCACTAAATGCTAAAGTGTTTATTCAGTGTATTGCAGGATCAGGTTATTGCTGAGTCTGTCCATCAGGCATAAGAAATTATTGGGATAAGTACTTTAAGAGCAGGGGGTGGGGGAGGCAGGGGGAACCTAGCCATACCGTCGCTTCCCTTCAGTAAGGTCATCCTTTCTGATTTTTCTGAGCAAAGGGGGAACATAAAACAGGAAAGCAGTACATTGTGTGCATGTTTGTGTACATTATACGTCCTGCACACTGGTCAAGATAAAGCTGTTTTTCGATGTTCTGCCATTATGACAGCTTCAAAATACTATCCTGCATTTAAAAAAAAACCAAACACAGCTTTCTTGCATGCAGAGGGAGACCTTTAGATCCTCAGGTACATCAGCTGAAGCAGCTGAGCTGCTGTGGTGTAGTGGTTAGAGAGCTGGACTAAGACCTGGGAGAGACCAGGGTTCAAATCCCCCACTTGGCCATGGAATTTACTGGGTGTGACCTTAGACTAGTTACAGCTTCTCACCTTAACCTACCTCGCAGGGTTGCTGTGAGGACAGAATGGGGAGCAGGATAACTATGTAAGCCACCATGAGCTGCTTGGAGGAAAAGGTGGGATAGAAATACAATCAATCAGTCAGCAAGTTTACAGGTGGGCTCTGCCCCGTCAACCTTAGCTTGCTCCCAGCCAGCTGCCGCCTTTCTGCCTTCTTACTTACAAACAGTCCATGGCGGGTGGCTGTCACCATTCTCCCCCTTAGCCTCAGGGGGCAGGATGAGAACAAAACTAGAATTACTTGTCTCTAGTGCTTTATTTTCTGGGGGCACATAGGGGTACGCATACTCCTAAACATTTTGTGAATCTAAGTTTGGCCTCGTTGAGGGGCAGTATTTCAATATGAGTAGGAAAATGAGAGTACCACTAAATATTTTTTTTTTTTGAAGAGGAAGAAGAAGAAGAAGAAGAAGAAGAAGAAGAAGAAGAAGAGCAGTGCTTGTCTCCATCTGTCATTGTCTCTGGGTCCACCTAACATTCGTCTCTCTGCCTTCTATCCTACCAGTCCCAATGGCCAGCACCCAGCAAAGCTCTCTCTCCACTGCACTCACGGGCAACCATGTCCAGAAAGCGTCTCTAGAGAGTCGGGGAAGCTCTTTAGAACAATGTGGAATGAGGGGTGGAGAGTTGCTGGAGGGATTAAGTGTGTTGAGTTGTCTTAAGGTCAAAGCTTGATTTTGGTTGATCTCCCCCTTTCCAACAGCAGTTCCTTACACCCCATCCCTCATTATTCGGGAGAGTTCCCCACCCTCCCGAGAAGGTTTTTGAGGGTGTTGAGTCTTCTGAAAGCAGCGGAAGAAGGATGGCTAATTGTAGGATGACTAATTTAAAACATATTTAAATCACATCCCCGCCCCCCCCACCCCACAAAAGCATAATTAGAAAGATAGTTGGAAGGTGCTGTGTCTATGTGAGGGTAAACTACAGTTTCCAGGATTCTTGGAGTAGAGGATGTACTTGAAACGTGGAATGGATCTGCCCTATATTTGAGGAACAATGGAAACCAATTCACAGTAAGCTGAATGGGATGGTGAGGATTGTTAGAAATCGGGTTCTCTCTTTGGGAGAGCACGCGTTGCGATGGGGGCTAGCAAGCCACCTCCCTGGCAGCTGGGCGGGGTTAGCTAGCTGGCCACAGCTTCAATAGGACCCTGGGGGGGTTGCTGGGGAGAATTAAATGTATCAATGTTGTGGTGGACAGCCCGGCGTCCTTTATATTGCTCTGCATGCAGGGAGATCCTCCTCTTGGCTGCGTGCTTCGGATCACCCACCCTCCCTCCCTTTATTTAGGCCTCTGCAATTGACCTTGCAACTGCCTGCCATGGGGTCATCTGCTTTTGGGGCAGGGGCCCAGTAGGAATTTTGTCCATTTGGCTGATTGGCTGTTGCCATTTGGTTTTCGCCTACTGCAGTAGCAACTAGTCACAACTTGTAAGGTTGGCGGTTAGGCATTGGTTATTGTGTTGGTTACTGGAAGGGTGGGCCCCCCCTTCCAGAATGATGATGGTGTGCAGGGAATTCCGTTAAAGGAATCCAGGGGCTCGACATGCTTTTGTCCGAACCCCGGTAGGGGGACAGGGCCACGCAAGAGCCCCTGGGACCTTTGGGGAGAGGGAGGCTCTGCCTCCAGCCTCCTTAACTCTCCCTAGATGGCATTCTCCCGTCGCTGACCGAAAGCCAGCTCTGTCCCGGTGGACAGCTAGTCTAAACCAATGCCTACGCAACCACTCACATAATTTGTATTTTAATAAAGTTGTGGCCTAAATTATTGCCAAAAACCCAAACAAAAATTATGTCTGAAGTGTGAATTGGGGGGGGGGGTGGCTTGGGGACCTCTACACACAATGAGTAATCTCCTGGAGGCTGGTCCACTAGGATGAGTAAGGCACTGTTCCCCCAAGGTCAGCCTGCCCTCAGGCTGGCCCCTGCACCACCTGCCTCCTTACATGCAACCAGCTCAGGGAATGATCCTGCCTGTCAGCTTCCTCTTCCTACTCTTTATTCTCAGTGTTGCCCTTGCAGAACTCAGCAGGTGGTGCCTGCCTGCTCTGGCGCCACCTGCTGTTGGCCTCCCTGCCTACCCAATGGACCCTGCCTGGGCACCACCACTCTTACATTTCAAAACCAGGACCCACCCCCCAAAAGTTGTCAAGCTTTTTTAAAGAAAAACACTGAAATTCTTGAGCTTTTTAGACAACCCCCGAAGTTATTGAATTTTTTTTCTTGCAAAATGGCTGGGTGTAGGGCAAGTCCTATAAATTCCCACCCAGCTAGCTAACTGCCCTCTACTCTCTGCCACCTTCACTTCCTGTCTACCAATCAAATTCCAACCACCTAAACAGTGGTGGTATCGATGGAGAGATAACCGAACACACCTTGCCGTTTTACAGTGGTGGGATTTTTGGTTTTAAAAAAGACACTGGGTTGTTTTTTTCCCTGATTCAAACTGAGTGGATATCAGGGGCTAGTGAAGTGGTGGAGGAAATCATGCTTTTCTGTTTTTTCCATTTCAGCTGCTCACGCAGTGTGCTGTCTGGGATTAAAAGGTCACTTATTGCAGTCTTGAAGGATAAAGACTCAGCGAGAGAGGAAATGCGCAATCTGTTTATTCAGTAAATGTTTGACTAAGAAGCGGATCTTCCTTCCGAAGTGTTGTTGTTGTTGGTTTTTGGTTTGGGTTTTTTTTTTTTTAAGCCACTTTTATTTACCTGAATAAAATCAGAAGTGTAATTATTCTCACACTTCTGCCATCTGCTTCAGATATGAAGCAAAGACTATATGGCTGTTGTTGACAAGAATGGGGAGCCTGTGGTCCTCCAGATATTCCTGGACCCTAGCTTCCACCATCCCCGACCACTTAACATGGGGGAGACCAATGTCTTCTGGGGGGGGGCACTTTCCCACCTCTTGCTCAGAGTTTGTTCTCACACCCAGCCCATGAGGTGGTCTAACTATGTCTAAAGCAAACCCTTTCAGAGGGGCCATATGATGGCGTGCTGATTAGGAAGCTGCCTTCCTAAGTCAAACCCACCCAGCTCAGTATTGTCAACACTGCCTGGCAATCTCTCTGGGGTGTTGGCCTATGATGAGAGAGCATATTTGACATGAGCGATGACAGGATATGAAAGCTTTGTATCCTGTGCTATTGCTGCAGTGATCGGTTTGCTTTTAGTAGCCAGTGGCTTTGTATCCTTGATTGGTATGCCCACATAGTCTAGCAAAGGGATGGGGAACTGTGCCCCCACCCCCGGGTGCTGCTAGACTTCAACTACCATCCTCCCTAACCATAGCCTGTGCTGACTACTGGGGCTGAGGGGGTTAGAGTCCAGCAACGTCTAGGGGACTCCGAGTCTTTTATCCAAGCTTTCCCCCATACATCTTTTGAAAGAGAGCCACCTCTCACATATAGCAGGGAATGTTACTTCTTCATTCAGGTATGGGGAAGCTATGACCAGATGCTACTGGACTCCAGATCTCATCGTCTCTGGCCATTGGCCATGATGGTGAGGACTGATGGGAATTGGAGACCCCCCCCCCAAAAAAAAAACACTTTGGTGTGCGTATAGGTTGCTGGAGAGATTGTTTGAGTGTATGCATTTTGACAAAATATGAGTTGCTTGTTATTATTCCCTTGTGCTTTTAATGAGATACTGTTTGTAGCAACCCTCACCAACTTGCCCTAGTCAAAATGCACTGGCTGCAGCTGATGGGATTTGTAGTCCAAAACATCTGGTGGGCTAGTGAAGACTAGTATATGGATTTGGTATTCTTTCATTCTCTGGAATGGTGCATTCGGTTCATTCAGTATTGAACTTAGTGTTTATTGGTCTATTGCAGCATTTTTATTTTTGATCAGTCTCTTATATTAGATTAGATTACAGGCAAGCTGTAAAGTGAAGCTCAGTTCACAGTTTAATGTGGACCTGCCTCATTAGCACTTCCCAAACAACATCTCAGCTATTCCTAGAAATAGCTATTCTTAGAAACTTTTCTGAATTTTGTAATGTACTCCAACCAAAAAGAATGTTCAAAATTGAATACCGGCACATTAGTGAAAATGAGCATTGAAAACTGAATATATTAGTGAAAACAGCATTTAGTTAGTTGGTCATTAAATTCCTACAATGCCCTTCATCTGTGGATCACATGGTGATTTACAAAATAGAAACACGAAAACACATGTAACATAGTAGCAAACAAAAAAAAAACCCAATAACATAGAAATGCATCATATTGGGGGTATTATTTGTGGGGAATGCATATACTGTATTAGGCAATGTTGCAATAAAAAAAGGTTTGCATTAAGAGAAATGCGGACTAAAATGCTGGTGAACAACAACTCCAAACTGAAGAGTCTATAAGTCAGCAAGCACTTTCTACTTATATCTGTGTCCTCGCTATGTTTCTTGTTGGTGTTGTTTTTTAACAAACCTTCTTGTGTATTTATTTTCTGGATGATCAGGAGAACCAATAGCATGTGTGTACTCTAGTTGCTGGAGATGCAGTGCTCTGGAGGCATCCCTGGAGCACATACGCTCTGAAGTTGCCCAATCGCATCCTGGCATAAAGTGGGACATGTTCCGCTTCTCACCCCCATGGGACACACTTGCTTCTAATGCTGTCTTGGGCTCTCTCCCAATTATCAGGGCTTTGAATAAATATGAGCAGTGATAGCTTCATGGAGTCTTGCCAGCAGAAAAAGGACTGGATACGTACACTCTGGAAATCCAACGCTTGCCCTGGATGAGTGGCTAAGTTAATATGATGGAGCTAGCAGTCAGGGAGTGTGTGATGTTACCCAGAAGAGGAACTCCGGACAACTTCAATCTGGGGTGCAGAACCAAGTAGATTCCTTTGTGCCTGTCTAACTGGGCTTTGTGACTTTCCCCAGATCACATCCCTCACTGGCCCTCAAATTATTTTGCCTGGCTGGAGTGTGTCTTTGAACTCTGATGATTGTCTCATGACTGATTGAATGGAAGCTGAAGAGGATTACATGAGTGTACGTAGAAAGCAACCTACTCTACAAAGGGAAAGATTGCATTCATTGTCACACTCACTTTTCGGACTGAAAAGGGTTCCCTAGCCTTGCCATTAATGAGACTTAGAGGAAGCAGCAGCCAGAAGCTATGTAGAGGTGGACCTTGGTAATATTTTAGGTACCCTGTGCGAGGCCAAAATTTGATGCCCCCCCAAGCCCAAAGCCACCTACGCAAAGCTGGGTAAGGGAGGCTCCCAGCTTTGGGGAGAGACTTCCAACCTCCTTCCCAAAGCTGGGCAAGCGGTTATGCAATGTCATGTGAAACAATTGCTAGTCCAGACTTTCCAATGCATTTTCACATAACTTTTGAGTCCAATTTTAGGGTGTGGGGGAGGACAAGGGAAGTGGATTTATTATGCAAGAGTCCAAATCCACATCAATTGCAGCAGCTGAATTTGCATAGTTAAACTATGGAAATTTCTCACACAATATGTAGTGATGACCACTGACTTGAAAGCCTTTAAAAGAGGATTAGACAGGAGACTTCCGGCGCGATCGCCATGGCCGGCGGTTGGGAGTCGTCTCGGGTCTGAGGCGGCTCCGGTTTTCTCCGGGGGTAGGAGCTCCGCAACCGCTTAGCGGGGCTCCGAAACCACGGGAAGAGCGTCCCGTGGCAGGGTCTTCCAGCTGGCCCGTTTGGTGCCGTCCGGTTCTCGAGCCTCCCTTGTAAAAGGGGGGAGCGAGTGAACTGGTGTCGGCACCGGGCTGAGGAAGGAGTCCCCCAACCGGAGAAACTAGCGGCAGCCGCCGCCGGCTCTGAACGATCCGTGCTTCCGTAATTGGCTCTAAAAGAAGAGATCCGTAAGTAATGAAGTTGGATCTAATTTGGATTAAAAAGAACAAAGAATTGGCTTGCGGAGAGGGATGTAAAAGAGGAAGTCCGTCCCTCTCCATCGCGGAAGATAGAAAGTGACACCAGAGTATGCTATTGCTACTTCGAACTGATTTGAAGTTTTTTGGTTGATTCTAATTCTGACCATTTTGAGTGCTGAATAACCTTCCTTTGGAGGGTGAAGTTGGAGTTTGTTCTCTTCCGATGGACAAGGATTAAAGTCTTAGAAAAATTACCCTCTGGGGAAGGGGAAAATGGCGGCTGAATTGCGAAGGAAGATGGAAAAGTACTGAAACTTTGTTATTTCCTGCTCACCCTCTGCTAATCTACATTTGGTTCCCACGGTCATCCCAGATCCGGCAATGGAAGAAAGAATTTCACAGCAACTAGAACTTTTGCAACAGAATATCACTGGAACATTTATTGGACTTCAAAACATTGTTAAAGACTTGGCTGAGGAAATCAAAGCAACAATGGGAAACTTTAAAGATTTACTTGTAACTAGAGAGGATGGGTCTCCAGAGAATATACTTGAAGAAGAGAAAATACATGCATCAAAAGAAGAGAAGCCTCGATGTGAGAGATCGGAGGTCGGTGGTAATGACATTATAACGGCTTTCTGGGGTGGGAGCCCAGAAATGCAGGACTTTAAATCTGGAGATCGGAAAAAGGATTTGAAGACTGGACGAATGACATTTGGTAACATTGTAAAGATAGTTGACAAGTGCTCAGCAAAGAAGTTTGACTGTAAAGTTTGGTTTTTTTGTATCAAGGGGAATGTGATATTCTGGGGGGAGGAAGATTGGGATTGGGACTGAGAAAATGCTGGTGGGAAGACTGGTGGGAGTTTGTGATGGGAGGTAGGAAGATGGCAAGGAGGGGGGTGGGGTAAGAGAATTTATAAGTATTATTAGGACGGCTAACCATGGCACCTGACCTCAGAGGGAAATGTGTGATTGAGAGAGGAAGGAACTTTTTAGATTTTCCTTTTTATGATATAGTTTGGACGATATTTTAAGGTAGGAATTAGAATTAATAAGAGCAATAGCTTTACCAAGTTAAGAGACAAAAAATACTAGAAGTTAAGATTGGGAATAGGGTGTTGAATGTGTTATAATTAAGTTAAAGATGATTTGGGAAATTAGTTACAAAGTCACTAAAGTAAATTAGAATTGAACGCGGAGGGGGGGAACGGGGGAAGTCCCCCTGAGAATGATTTGAAGCAAGATTTTGATTAATAGAATGGTGTGATGCTGTGTTCCTGTGGGCTGTTAGGTATGTATTTGTTATTTTCGTTTATTTCTTGTTTGTTTTTGTATTTTGTAGTTTGTTTGTAGTTGTCTTTGATATGTCTGATTTGTGTGGAAATACCAATAAATTTTCTTTAAAAAAATAAAAAAAATAAAAGAGGATTAGACAAATTCATCATCATCATCATCATCATCATCATCATCATCATCTATTATTTATACCCTGCCCATCTGGCTGGCTCCCAATAGAATATTAAAAACACGATAAAACATCAAACATTAAAGACTTCCCTAAACAGGGCTGCCTTCAGATGTTTTTTTAAAGGCCAGGTAGTTGTTTATTTCCTTGACATCTGAAGGGAGGGCGTTCCACAGGGTGGGCGCCACCACCGAGAAGGCCCTCTGCCTGGTTCCCTGTAGCTTTGCTTCTCGCAGTGAGGGAACCACCAGAAGACCCTCAGAGCTGGACCTCAGTGTCCAGGCTGAGTGATGGGGGTGGACACGCTCCTTCAGGTATACTGGGCCAAGGCCGTTTAGGGCTTTAAGGTCAGCACCAACACTTTGAATTGTGTTCAGAAACATACTGGGAGCCAATGTAGGCCTTTCAGGACCGGTGTTATATGGTCTCGACGGCCACTCCCAGTCACCCATCTAGCTGCTGCATTCTGGATTAGTTGTAGTTACCTGGTCACCTTCAAAGGTAGCCCCACATAGAGTGCATTGCAGTAGTCCAAGCAGGAGATAACTAGAGTGCACTGCAGGAGTCCAGGCAGGAGATAACTAGAGCATGCACCACTCTGGCAAGATAGTTTACGGGCAGGTAGGGTCTCAGCCTGCGTACTAGATGGATCTGGTATATTAATGCAATATAAGGCCAATAATAGATACTAGCCACAATTGCTATGTTCTTCCTCCATAGTCACAGGCAGCAATGCTTCTGAATACCTGTTGCTGGAAATCCCAGGTGGGGAGAGTGCTCTTGTGCTGAGGTTTCCTACAGGGATCTGGTTGACCACTGTGAGAACAGGATGCTGTACTAGATGGGCCACCTGCTGATTCAGCAAGGCTCTCCTTATGTTCTCATGACCCTACAGATGCTAAAGGAAGTTTTGCTCAATCACACGGGAAGTGAGATTTGAAAGCAGCAGCCAGTGCTATCTCCAGGTTTTGAAGGGTCCTTGCACACAACTCATTGAATCTGCTGCCCCCTCTTACTGCTTTTGTTGCTGGCTGCTTCAGCTGCTCTGGATCATCACCGCTTCCATGTGCTTGCTTGTCCAGTAAGCAAGCAGCCAGTGGCATCTTCTACTCCTCCTTCTTACCACACCTGTTGTTAGTTTGCTCATCCCCGTTGGGCATCTACCACCTGCTCCATTATTTGTTAAGGACAGAATGACATGGAACTGAACAAGCAGGTTGCAGTGGTGAAGAGGAGGATCAGGTCCAGGGAAGTTCTTGTCAGTGGTCCCCTATTGGCATAAGTGCCTTTGGCAGATACCTAAGCATGGTGCCCACACACAGAGACCACAGCCTCAACACACAGAATTTGTAATTCAACCACTTCACTATTTCCAACAAGTCTGCTCACCTTCCTTGGTGGGCAGTGTTGCGGCCAGGCCCTATGCCACACAAGTAATCCAGTGAATAGACTGGCTGGCTGCTAACTGGCCTATGCCAGCAGACTTTGGTCAGGAGTTCCCCTGGAGTTTCCCAACCAACCAATCAGGACGCTTGGGCCTGTTCCCAGGGGTTGTTAAATCTCAGCCTGCCCAGCACTCCACCCTGCTTTACGTTGGATCTCCTGCCCACCCTCCCTTTACCTGTTGCTTTCTTGGGCTGTGACCTTGCTATTGACCAAGTCAGCCACTACATTCTGGACCAGGAAGGAATTTTTTCCATTAAGCAAATTGGCAGTGACCATCTGGTTTTCACTTAACTCATAAGAATCATCACAACTTTTTTTTTTATTCATTTTTATTAAAAAAAACCATTCAAATATACATTCCCACCATTAAATATCCACCATTGTAATTCATCAACTTCCCTTCTTCCCCTTCCATGGTTCTTTTAATTTTTCCATAATTTCTTAACTTTGTAAAGTGCTTAGACATTGGGTGAGTCTAGATGTTGGCTGGAGGGGAGGCTGTAGCCTCTGCCTACCCCTCCTTGGGGAAAGGGTGTCCTGTTTAAAGGATCCAGGAGGAGTGGCTTCTGTCTGACTTCCAGACAGGGGCTAGGGCCATACCACTACTCCAACGTGGGCCTTGCAGGGGGTACCCCTATTTGATGTAGGTAATAGGGCATTCCCCCAATATGTGGTTTACCCTTAACTTAGATGCACTTCCAGCAGACTGGCTGGAGTGGAATAGCAATGGCTTTATCCAATGCCTTCGCCAAACCATTCTCTTCTGTAACCAATTAAGTTGTGGCCTTATTCAAGCCAAACCTAAAATGTTATTGTCCATCTGTCGTTACTCATTTCCCTAGGGAGCTGTGGGGTCACGGGGCCTTGGCATGCATCTCCGAGCTCACAATAAAGTGTGTGTGTGTGTGTGTGTTAACCATTTTACATCTTGCAGAAATTAAGTGACATGTTGTTATGGGGGAAAGAACTATACTCTCTGCTATTATTGCTCCAAATGTCAGGAAATATGAATGATAGCAAAATCCCAGCACAGAGATGGAATTTTAAAAAAATGTGATAAGCCCTTTGCTGAATATGGTTCATTCTCTCTCTCTCTCCCTTCCTCTCCCTCTCCCTCCCTCCCTCTCTCTCTCTGACACACACACACACACACTTTTTCTCTCTGTGCTCATGTAAATTGCCCTGCGTAGCCAATAATAATAAATGGGTAATACACACCCCATTTATATCAGGAAACAGATATAGGATTTTAATTATGGGAGTTAATTTTCAGAGCAGAAAGTCTGCTTTTGTACAACTAAAGGAGGATAACTTTTAATTAACTTTCAAGAACTTCATTTTTAAAAAATCCAATTAAAATATTTTGAGAGACCATTAGCATAAAAAAATTCAAAGGAAGGCGAGACGAATACGCAGGAAAATATAAACATATACAAGAGCTTATCATTGTATAGAAAGATTCTGCTCTTTATTAAAGGCCAGCTTTTAAAAAGGACAAAAAGTTGGGCGATGTCAGGTCTTTCTTTACAGGAAACTCTGTCAAAAGCAACAGGTCTCCAGGAAGCAGGATTTCTGAGCTGGAACCCAATAAATTGACAAATGGTTAAGCTCAGAAATCCTGCTTCCTGGAGACCTGTTGCTTTTTAATTAAATAGTGCGTTCCCCCCTTCGGAACTGAATTTAAAATTGGGGAGGAGCTGGTGTACTACACTGGTTAAGAGTGTCAGACTCCGACCTGGCAAACCAGTATCTTACTCCCCACTTAAACATGAAGCTCACTGCTTTGGGCTAGGCACTGCCTCTCAGCTCAACCTACCTCACAGAGTTGTTGTGGGGATCAGCTACTGGAAGGAATTTTGTTTTGTTTTGTTTTGTTTTGACTATGGCAGACCAACACGGCTACCTACCTGTAACTGCATTTAAAGGATGCAGAAATGTTTGCACAAAGGCCAAGGTAATGAATGAAACATTGCCCTTTCTCTGAATAGTCAATTGTGTTGGGATTTGCAAAATTGTGGTGCCTGTTTTGTGATCCCTGATTGGCGCAACATTGGGGAAACAGGGTTCAGGGTGTGTTGCCCTCCCTCTAAATTGGCTTTGTTTGCCCACAGTGACATAATCTCATAACCAAAACTGGCTACATGATGTACCCTGGAAGAGGAAGACTGGTTTAATGGGGGTAATTGTGTTATAGAACTGCAAATGGGAAAACTAACCCTAGCCAGAGAGTGACAAACATGAGTCAGCAGTGGGGAGAATGTTCAGGGAACATTTCAACGAGGTTCACATTTGTTTTCACCTGGAAAAAAATGTACCCAGGAAAAGAATCTAGCTCAGTGGTGGAGCACCTATTGCATACCGAAGGCCCAAGGTTCAATCCCCAGCATCTCCAGACTGGGAGAGACTCCCTGCCTGAAATTCTGGAGAGTCACTGCTATTCAGTCTGGACAGTACTGAGATGGGTGGACCAATGATCTGACTGAGTAGAAGGCAGCTTTCTATGTTCCTACCCAGCACAACCCTGTCTAGAATACTTCTCTGCTCTTATGAAAAGTGCTGGATCAAGGCTGTTATTACTCACTGTATCCTCCCACCCATCAATCCCACATAGCTGAGTCATCCAGTCCTTACCCATTTATTAGACAGATGGACCATTTGTCTCATGGCAGGGAGCGTAGGGGAGGGTGGAAAAGACTAAATGCCATTTTCATTCCCAAGCAGAGCAGAGCAGGCTTCAGCTGAGTAACACCTGAGTATTTCTAGCTTTTCACAGCCCTCTTTGAGCAGTTACAAATATAACCACAGAGAACTGTTCCAAAGCCCATATTTATTACCATCAAAATCTAGTTTTTAAACAACAACTTGGGAGGGGGGTGTATTTAGCTGGAGTACTAGTTTAGAATGAAGGAGAGCGTCATTTCAGGGATAAGGGGGGGGGAACCACCCCAGGATCCTGTAATGTCATGTAATGTTGCACTGACCTCCAGTGGAAATGAGAGAAATAAATCTGTAAGGCAGGGTTTCTCTAGCACACTGTTGTAAGTCCTTCCCGCCCGCCCCCGCAACTCTGCATTGTTTTATTATTTCGTAATAATCTTTCACTCCAATCTTCCTTGTGTATCAGAAAGATCGCAGCAGAAAAGGCCTTGCTTACGAATCGCCTCCATGCTGCAGATGGCTGATCTTGCAAGGTCAGCTGGAGGAGAAGGACAATGACAAGAACCACCAAGAACCTTGTGGCTCAGCCAGGCTCAGCAAGGGGGGGGGGGTAAAAGGTCTGGTACATTTGTCAGTCTTTTGGGTGACACTGCCCTCACCAGCTCAGGAGAAAAAAGGGAAAGAGAAAGGGACTTCTCCTAAATGTCTCCCCCCAAGCCCACCAACACTTATACACACAGTTCTGCATTCTTCAATGTCATTTCAAGGATAGCGATGGTTTGATCTCTTGCACAAGGAATGTGGTTGGCCACTGTGAGGATGCTGAAATAGACGGATCTTTGGCCTAATCTAGCCGGTTGTTCTTAAGTTGTTTTTGTTGTTTTTCAGTACCAAGAGGGAGTTGGGAAAACTTATTGTCAGGGATTGCCCGGCTCCTCGCGAGGAGAGGGCGAGGGGAGGTCCTACTCGGGAGGAGAGCCGGGGCAGAGGTATTCCTTGTGAGGAGCGAGGGGAGAGAGGTCCTCCTCCCGAGGAGGAGGGGGACAGGAGGACTACTCGAGAGGAAGGGCTGGGAGGAGGTCCTGCTCACGAGGAGGGCAGGGAGAGAGGGAGGACTGGGAGAGCAGCCCTTCGCGAGAGGAAGTCTCTCTAAGTTACAGGGAACCCTAGCCACTTCTGTCAACGGACTCCTCCTCCTCTAGCATTTCTCCTGAGGTCTCTCCAAGGGGGGAGGAGGTGCAGAGGCTTGGAGACTCTGGGCAAAGACCCAGCAACACCAGCCAGAGAGGATCTGAGGAAGAGCTGCCGCTTTGGGATTACAAATAGTGGAAAAGTAAAAAATTTGGGTATACAATTGACAATGGAAAATATAAATTTATTTGAAGATAATTATAACAAAATCTGGAAAGAAAGAAAGAAAGAAAGAAAGAAAGAAAGAAAGAAAGAAAGAAAGAAAGAAAGAAAGAAAGAAAGAAAGAAAGAAAGATATGGAGATATGGACCAAATTAAAATTAACATTATGGGGAAGAATATCTGCAATAAAAATGAATATATTACCTAAATTATTGTTTCTCTTTCAAATGATCCCCATAATTGGCAATATGGAGTCTTTTAATCAATGGAAAAAAGACCTGATGAAATTTCTGTGGCAAGGTAAAAAACCAGGTATTAAATATAAATTATTAACGGATAGTAAGGAAAGGGGAGGCTTTGGCCTCCCTGACTTAAGAATTTATTATGAGGCGGCATGTCTTTGCTGGCTTGAAAATTGGATAATGTTGGACAACACGGACATCTTAGACCACAAGGGCTGGAATATTATATTTGGCTGGCAGGCGTACTTAATGTACAATAAAGAGGCAGTGCATAAAGGATTCTTAAACCATTTAATTAGGAACCCATTGTATAAAGTCTGGATAAAATATTGATGGCTCCTGGAACCCAAAACGCCATGGTGGACATCGCCAGGGGAAGTAATAACAGTTAAAAAGAAAAATATGGAAAGAAATCGGGCAACTTATCAACAATCTTTAAAAGAGGAATAGGGACAACCAAAATTAAAACCTTATGAGGAAATCAAACAATACTGTACTAGTTGGATACAGTATCATCAAATTGCTCGTTTATTTAATCAAGGTAAAAAAAAATGATTTGGAGAACAGGAGTCAAAATTACAAACAGTATTGCTGAAAAATTCCAAGAAGAACTTATCCAGAATGTATAATTTACTATTAGAGTGGGAATTAAAGGATGAAGAAGTCAAAGACATTATGATAAAATGGGGCCAGGATGTGTGTGTACACATACATACATACATACATACATACATACATACATACCGGTACAGACAGACAGACAGACACATAAAGGAGGGGAGTGGAGGGAGGGAGAGGGAGAGCGAGAAAGCTTTACTTTAACCAAGTCTTATCAGTTAAGCTTGAAGTTTGTTGCTATCTTAACAGCATCTTAGACTAATCACTGCAATAAAGGCATTGAACAGAGCCCCTTCTGAGGTGGCATTTACCACTGGTTGTAGCCCGATAACAAAAGCTTTCTGATTATAGTCAGCTTTTTATCACTTCAGAACAAATCTACTCCTCCAAAATGTGCTAATAAAACCCAGAGAAGCAAGAAACTGGAAAGAGGTATCCCAGCAATAAATGAGTATGAGAGGGAAATCGTACAGCTTTCAGCACTGTTATTGCTTTCCATTTATTAACATCTAACCATTGTTTTTAATATGGAGCTATTGCAGAGGTTATTTTAAAATCCTCAATAGCAGGCCTGGGTCAACCCCAACCACCAGCAGCAGCAATGGTTAAGCCATACTGCATAGGGGGAGGCAGGGCACATTGATGGAAGAGGCACATTGATACACCACCAGTATTTCAATATTGAGAAATGTTATTCGTGTTGCGACATCACTAAAACGTGTCTATACATGTGTGAGTACAACAGTTGCAACCATGCCGCCCATCAGTTAGCTGAGTATTCACTGTATCTCTGGAATATTTTTTGCTTACTGTAACACTATGTCTTTGTAACTTGATTTGCTGTTTTGTAAACAGCATCTTAAAAAGCAGAGAACACCACCTTGCCAACAAAGGTCTATATAGTTAAGGATATGGTTTTCCCAGTAGTGATGTATGGAAGTGAGAGCTGGACCATAAAGAAGGCTGATTGCCGAAGAATTGATGCTTTTGAATTATGGTGCTGGAGGAGACTCTTGAGAGTCCCATGGACTGCAAGAAGATCCAACCTATCCAGGCCTGAGTGCTCACTGGAAGGACAGATCCTGAAGCTGCGGCTCCAATACTTTGGCCACCTCATGAGAAGAGAAGACTCCCTGGAAAAGACTCTGATGTTGGGAAAGATGGAGGGTACAAGGAGAAGGGGATGACAGAGGACGAGATGGTTGGACCGTGTTCTCGAAGCTACCAACATGAGTCTGACCAAACTGCGGGAGGCAGTGGAAGACAGGAGTGTCTGGCGTGCTCTGGTCCATGGGGTCACGAAGAGTCGGACACGACTAAACGACTAAACAACAACAACATATACCAAGTACAGGTAGGTAGCCGTGTTGGTCTGCCACAGTCATGTGCATGCACACTTCTTCAGATACACTGAAACAGAAGTCATGCACACGATAGCTCATACCAAGAACAAACTTAGTTGGTCTCTAAGGTGCTACTGGAAGGAATTTTTTATTTTGTTTTGTTTTAACTTATACCAAGAATAAACGTATTTGGTCTCTAAGGTGCCACTGGACAATTTTTTAAAAAAAATTAATATTTCAACTGTGTCAGACCAACACGGCTACCTACCTGAATCAACAACAACAACAACAACAACAACAGAGCTAGATGAACCAATGGCCTGATTCAGATGCAGTGCAGATATCTCAACTAAAGCATCCCTGACAGACGGCCATCCAACCTCTACTTAAAAACCTCCAAGGGAGGAGAGTCCACCACTTTCAGAGGGAGTCTGTTTCACTATCAAACAGATCTTACTGTCAGAAAGTTCTTCCTGATGTTTAGTCGGAACCTCATTTCTTGTAACTTGAAGCCATTGTCCTACCTTGCAGAGCAGGAGAAAACAAGCTTGCTCCATCCTCCGTGTGACAACCCTTTGAAGATGGCTACCATATCCCCTCTCATTCTCCACTTTTCCAGGCTACACATACCCAGTTCCTTCAAGTTTTCCTCACAAGGCTTGGCAGCTTCCTCTGTCCCTAAAATAAAATACTCTGACACTTCTGTAATTTCTCAGGTCTCAGCTTTCATGGCACGACGTGTGTCTTACTAATGAGCACTTTGAAAAACGAAGCAAGTTCTGAAATCTCCTCAGTTTCCAATCTGCTGTTTCCTTGATTCATCAATTCCAACAAGCTTCCGAAACTCCCACATGCCAAAGCTACCTCAGGGCCTCTCTGGCTTCAACTAGGACACAGTTTTTCAGAGGCAGAGCGGAGGGAGAAGAAAAGCAGCTCATGAATCAAATCCAGATGGCAAGTCATCTGGTTTGCTGCTGAGTCAGCAAACACTCACAGCCAAAAAACAAACAAACAAATGACTGTGTGGCCTATCTATAGAACGTGTTAAAAGTGCAATACTGTGGTCACAGATGTAACATCTTGAAAGATTAATTGCTTATTAACGACTCTTGTGGTTGCATCCCAAATGCAAAGGTTGCAATCTCTGGTGCCCAGTTCCATCCGATGCCTGAAAAAAATATCCCACACAAACATGCTACTGAAAATGGATAAGCAATATGATAGCCCTCCTATTCTCTCTTCTTTTCATTCTTTTGACAAAACTGGACTTGGAGCAGAGAGCCCTTATCAGTGGCTATGTTCTACCTCCAGAGGCAATATGTCTCTGAATGCTACTTGCTGGGAGTCAAAGGTGAGAAGGGTGCTATCACCCTCCTTGGGTCCTGCTTTCAGGCTTCCCATAATGGCCATCTGGTTGGCCACTGTGAAGACAGGATATTGGACTTGGTGGGTCTCTGGCCTGATCTAGCAGGGCTCTCCTTCTGTTCTTTGAATAGAGCACTGTAAAATAGGAAACATAGTTACATCTAAGACAGAGGGAGGGAGGTAGGGAAAAAGAAATGCTTTGGCAAACCATGGGTTCTGGTAGAGTTGTGTGTGTGTGTGTGTGTGTGTGTGTGTGAAATTGTTCAATTTTTTTCACAATAACCTTCAAATCAAATAATTCCATTATTTTGTAAGTTCCCACCTTCACCTCCACAGTGTTTTAACTCAAACATTTTCACTGAATTATATCTTTATTACATTTATTTTGTCATATTTCTTCTTCTGCTTTTATCTAGAATCCTGCTCGCAATTTCATTTGACGGTAGTAATATTTTTAAAAATAGTCCATGAAAGGCTTCCATTCTTCCATTAAAAAGTTCATCATTCTGAACTCTAAATTTCACTGTCAGCTTTGCCATTTCTGCATAACCCATTACTGTACTTTCAAAAGCCACTCCTCCTTCGTTGGAATATTCTAGCCTAGCTGCTGTTGTCTCACACATAAATAATGGAGTCATCATCTTTGGAACCTCTGTCCCTATTATACTTATAAGGAAAGCTTCTGGTCTTTTGTGAATTGCCCATTTAAACACTTCCTTCATTTCATTATATATCATTTCCCAAAGCCTTTAGCTTTTTTACATGCCCACCGCATATGGGAGAATGACCCTTCTATCTGCTTACATTTCCAGCATTTACATGACACACTTTTAAACATCTCTGCAGTTACGATGCTCTCACCTTTCCCAATATTTGAACAAAGTAGCCAGAATTTTCTCCTGCAGTATATAGCTACCTCACCGCTTCTGTGAGGGTGTATTCATTTAATTCCAACTTAATCAAGTTGATGGAAAGTCGGCTGCTTATGGGGCTGCATTTCAAGGCTTTCCTGCAGGGGAGTCAGCAATGGAGTCTGCCTGTGTCTCGCCATTCAACCTGCCTGAAATGGGGTCCTCTGACTCTATCTGAGGCAAGGAGCAGCGATCCAATGTGCTTGGATGATCTCCAGCAAACCCCCATACTATCAGAGTGTTAATGGGGTGTGTGTTTGCCTGCGCAACCCCCAGGTCTCCCCCTGGGACTTTCCTGGAACAGCTGCTTCACTTGTTCACAGCTGACCTGGAAGTGGTAGAGTCTAGTTTTAAGCACTTCCCATCTTAATAATTCTGAATGTTTACACCATTCACAAATACCATTTTAATACGCCAGAAGCGTAATTACTAATGTCAATATATAATGTTTATTTCCTTCATAATTGATATTTTAATTTTGGTTAGAAGGATATGGCAGGGAGGGGGGATCCCTATATGCATAAAAATAATGGCAGATTTGAAAGTAGCCAAGCTAATGGAAGCAGATTGCCCTTCTAATCCTAAATTTAAATGCTTTGCTGATCCCTGAAACATTAAAGGTCCGATAAGTTAAATTAGGTTCCTTGTAAGCATAATTAATCTTCTTTCTCAATGAAGATATTACAAGAGAGTTAATTTGAATCCCAAAGGCATTTCTAAAATTGAATTATAAGATAAAGCAAATATTTGACTTTTCACAGATAATTACTAAAGGAGAAATCAATATGCAAATGGGGATGGCATTAACCCATTTCTTACAAACAGGATTCCTGTACACAGAGTCTATGCCAGATAACATGTCAAGAACCTTTATTAGCTACCAACTGCTATTGAGGACATCAGTGTTGGGCAGAGGATGGATTTCTCCTGGATGTTGCTTCAGCAAACAATTCCCCTTCACACAGAGAATTTTGTATTGCATATAAGTTGGGCCAGAGGAGCGGCTCTGGGTCATCTACCATGCCCTTCCTCAAGGAATATAGGAGGCTGGTCCACCCAGCTCAGTCTTGTCTACACTGACTGACTGGCAGCAGCTCTCCAGGGTTTCAGGCAGGGGTCATTCCCAGCCCTACCTAGAGATGTGGGGATTGAACCTGGGGCCTTCTGCATGCAAAGCAGATGTTCAGCCACTGAGCTACAGCCTTCCTTCCTTTCTCCTCCTCCTTGTCCTGGCCACATATCTGATTCAGCAGCTGTAACTTGAATGGATCAGGAGGCCAATGTGTAACCACACTACTTAGGCTCCTTTAGGAAGAAGGATATACGTTTAATTAATAAAAAGAGATACACCCCATGCTTAGCCTTGCATGAATACACCCAGGGCACAGAAAATCATGCCCATCATTTCAGATGTCATAAATTATCTTGCTTCATTTGCTGGCCATTATATTTTAAGATTGTTATTATTTTAAGCTGCTGTTGGTTCTCATGCTCCCCTTTAAATTACTTCTCTGCTGCCACGAGGCCATGTTAAACTGTATTCATTTTAAATTGCCCTATGGTGGAGATGCTTTCTGCACATACCCATGGATTGGAGTCAAATGCTCTTCCTTTCTCTCTTTCTCTTATGGAGTTGATTTGCAGAGCTAGTCAATTTGCCACAGGGACTAGAGGCTTGCACTGGATGGGATTCAGCTGCAAAGCACATCTGAAGTAGGCTATGCCGGTGTAAATCACTCTGGGAGCTTCTCTCTAGGCTATGTCACTCAGGTCCTTGGGGCATTTCTGTTTGGTCTTTGGGGGCTCTCCTCAAACCATATTCCTCCGAACCACACCTTCTTCCCAGCCACCAGCATCAATGGCCTTGCTCAATACCCTTTTTGAGTGTCTTTGCCTGGTTGGAAGGTATCCTTGAACTCTGATCATGCCCCTTGCTTGCCCACATGCAGAGGGTGTGCATGTGGAAAGTAGCCTAAGGTGAAATGGACATTAGTTGCTCTGCCTACTTTCATGAGGTGGCCAAAGTACTGGAGCCTCAACTTCAGGATCTGTCCTTCTAGTGAGCACTCAGGGCTGATTTCCTTGAGAATGGATAGGTTTGATCTTCTTGCAGTCCATGGGACTCTCAAGAGTCTCCTCCAGCACCATAATTCAAAAGCATCAATTCTTCGGCAATCAGCCTTCTTGATGGTCCAGCTCTCACTTCCGTACATTACTACTGGGAAAACCATAGCTTTAACTATACGGACCTTTGTCGGCAAGGTGATGTCTTTGCTTTTTAAGATGCTGTCTAGGTTTGTCATTGCTTTTCTCCCAAGAAGCAGGCGTCTTCTAATTTCGTGACTGCTGTCACCATCTGCAGTGATCATGGAACCCAAGAAAGTGAAATCTCTCACTGCCTGTCTCCCACTGCTGACCCTCAAAAGATTGTCCCAAAGGATGTGTGGCCCCTTGCATTGAAATAGGTTCTCTGTCATTGCTGTATAATCACAGCAGAGCTGTGAGGAAAGGTCTCTGTAAAATAGGACACAGGGGCCATGTTCCCACCAAGCATTTAAAGCACTATGATATCATTTTAAACAGCCATGGCTTCCCTCAAGTAATTCTGGGTGTTATCGCTCAAGAAGGGTGCTGAGGGTGATCAGGAGACACACTCCTCCGATCCCCTCACAGAGCTTTCTGGGAAGAGGGATGGATTGTTAAACCACTGCAGAAATTGCAGCTCTGTGAGGGAACAGGAGTTGTCTCCTAACAACTCTCAGCACCCTTAACTACAGCTCCCAGAATTCTCAGGGGCAACACAAGACTGTTCAAAGTGGCACCATGGAGTTTCAATTGCATGATGTGAATGCAGCCAGGGACACCCTATAGTCAGTCAATCAGCTGCTAAGTGAGATGTGAGGTTCTTCAACCAGGCCATTACCCCCCTCTCCAGCTACTAAACACAAGTTCTGTGAAGCCACAATTGTTGTCTCCATATCCAAACCCAACATTTTCTGCCCCCCCCCCTGCTTCATGGACAATAAAAGAAAAGTGAAAAGGCATTTAAAACGTCCTTTTTCGCTTTTGTCATTATTACACTGGAGTTTTCTCTCCTTAGATTAGATTAGAATTGAATCTGGTTGGGAGAAATTGAATTTGTACAGTTCCCTAATCAAACCATCTTCAAACACTAAACTTTTCTAGTAGCAATTACCCTGCCCTCTTTTGAGAGATCCCTGTTGATGGCAGTCGCTGGAGACAAAAACCCACAACTGATAGGGACATGCCAATTCAAAAAGCGCAGGGACCCTTGTCATTGAAATGCGCAGAACACATTGCGTTTCCTGTTGCTAAGATATCTTCAGATTCGGATATTAGCTGAAAGACCCACCATTTTAAATTTTGGAGGAGTGTGTACAATGATGATTTAAGAGCATAGGAAGCTGCTTTATACCGAATATTGACCCATCTAGCTCAGCATTGTCTCCACTGTCTGGCAGCAGTTCTCAGCAGTCTGTGGTTTCAGGCAGGGAGTCTTATCCAGACCTAATGTGTGATTCCACATTTTGAACCTGAGACCTTCTGTGTTGAAAGCAAATCCTGCACCACTGAGCTACTGCTAAAGGATGCCCAAGCCTCACAGGCACTCTTGAGAACATGCAACAAGGTCACCACAATCAGAATCCTGGACCTTAGGCAAGTCAATTGAAAAAGCATGTGGAGGTTTTTTTTTGGGGGGGGTGTAATAATAATAATAATAATTGTGGAAGGGACCACGGGGGTCATCTAGTCCAGCCCCTGCAATACCGACTTTATATGAACCCATGGGTGAAGGAACATGTAGCCCTCCAGGTGTTCTCAGTCCCAGCTGAAATGGTCATCGGTCAGAGACTTTGTAAAAGCGAAGAAGAAGAAGAAGAAGAAGAAGAAGAAGAAGAAGAAGAAGAAGAAGAAGAAGAAGAGTTTGGATTTGATATCCCACTTTATCACTACCCTGCGGAGTCTCAAAACAGCTAACAATCTCCTTTCCCTTCCTCCCCCACAACGAACACTCTGTGAGGTGAGTGGGGCTGAGAGACTTCAATGAAGTGTGACTAGCCCAAGGTCACCCAGTAGCTGCATGTGGAGGAGCGGAGACGCGAACCCGGTTCCCCAGATTATGAATCCACTGCTCTTAACCACTACACCACACTGGCTCTCTTAGGTACAATTCTATCGTATACACTACCAGTACAAGCCTACAGAGGAGTAGCCTCCATTGACTCTTGGGAGAGGCCATAGTTCAGCAGCAGCGCACATGCTTTACATGCAAAAGGTCCCAGGTTCAATCCCTGGTGTCTCCAGGTAGTGCTGGGAAAGACTCCTGGAGAGCAACTGCCAGTCAGTGTAGACATCGAATGGGTGTCAAAAATGCACAAATGGTCTGACTTGGAAAAATACAGCTTTCTAGCTTGCACAGGGGTGAAGACTGTAGCTCAGTGGTAGAGCACCTATTTGGCATGCAGAAGGTCTCAGGTTTAATCTGCAGCTTCTCCAGGTAGAACGGAGAGAGACTAGTTGGCCACTGTAAGAACAAGATGGTGGACCTGGTGGGCCTTTGGCCTGATCCCAAAGCACTCTTCTTAAGTTCTTATTCCTCAACCTGCAAACTGTCTTGGGCTGGCCCTGTTATAGCATGAACCACCTTGGCCATGATACACCATAGAAAAGCAATGCTAAAACTAAATTGCATAAGTAGGCATCTGATACTCTAATTGTGAATTCATTGCATTCTGTCCTGGGGAGTGGGGTAGTTTTTTAAACTCCTTTTGTGTATCTACGAGGCCAAACAGCTTAAAATTAGTATCATTAATATTTTTATTAACTAGTTTCATCCATCATCCATGAGCCTATTCTTGATCTTTTAATATAATAAATAACCAGAAGCTTATGGTAATAAATGTGACACCTTCCATAAATGAAAGACTAATTGCCACTATCGCTCATTGAGATTTTATTTAACATGTATTTCTGAGGAGGTTCCTCCTGGAAAAGACCATAATTATTTCAACATTTGCACAACCTCCACATTAAAAATCGGAAACTAGTCACCAGTGGATAAGCCATGAGAACGTTTGGTCAGGGCCAGCCCTAACATTACCCTGTTTCCCTGAAAATAAGACATACCCACAAAATAAGCCGTAGCAGGATTTCTAAGCGTATGCGCGATATCAGCCGTACCCCGAAAATAAGACATAGCAATAGGGGTGGCTATGCAGCGTACCGACGCGGAGCGGTTAAGAAGACGGGCTGCAACTGACACAATAAAAATAAGATATCCCCTGAAAATAAGCCATAGTGTGTGTTCTTGAGGAAAAATAAACATGACAGTGTCTTATTTTCGGGAAAACATGGTAGGCAGTGTGAGGCAGCTTGGAAGGAAACACAGTGGTTTGGAACAAAATAAAAAAAATTCCTCCCAGTAGCACCTTAGAGACCAACTAAGTTTGTTCTTGGTATGAGCTTTCGTGTGCATGCACACTTCTTCAGATACATTGAAACGGAAGTCACCAGGCCCTTATATATAGTGAGAGAGTGGGGAGGGGTATTACTCAGAAGGGTTGTGGGAATGGGTGATTGGCTGGAAAACCTGTTGACGACTGTTAACGACTGCAATTGGTCTTACTGGAAAAAGCAAGGGGTGAGATGGCTAAAGATAGCTTTGTCATGTATAATGATATAAGAATCCAATGTCTTTGTTCAGACCAGGTCTCTCCATGGTTTTAAGTTTGGTAATGAGTTGCAATTCAGTAACTTCTCTTTCCAGTCTGTTTCTGAAATTCTTTTGTAATAAGACAGCTACCAGTACTTTGAGATCTTGTATAGAATGTCCTGGGAGACTGAAGTGTTCTCCTACTGGTTTCTCTGTCTTGTGATTCCTGATGTCAGATTTATGTCCATTTATCCTTTGGCGTAGTGTTTGGCCTGTTTGTCCAATACAGAGAGCTGAAGGGCACTGTTGGCATTTGATGGCATACGCAATGTTGGAAGATGAGCAATTAAATAGTCCTGATATTCCAAATAGTGGTTTGGAAGGCAGAGCTTGATGCATGTCCACTGAGCTAGCCTACTGCCCTCACGTGTGGTGGTGGTGGTGGTGGAGCGTAGGCTGTATAATTCAGCGGGCCACTTGGAATGGTGTGGGGCAGCACTCATCCTTCACCTCAAGTAGCAGAAATACCGTATATTGGGCTAGTTCTGCAGTTCTTGAAGCTACCAACATGAGTTTGGCCAAACTGCAGGACAGGAGTGCCTGGCGTGCTCTGGTCCATGGGGTCATGAAGAGTCGGACATGACTGAACGACTGAACAACAACAACAACGAAGTTCTGCAGCTGATAGCCTGGTATAGAAAATTCTACGCAAAGCTTTTTCAGTAGAAACTGGGAGCCTAAGGCTCAAGCATCTGATGTGGCTTTCTAAGCCTTTCCGTCTGGCCCCAAACAACACCCTTTAAAGCAGCCAAGTGGGGTCTGGCTGAGGGCAGACGGATAGTGATGGGGCAGCACCCCATTTGCCCAAAGGATGAAGCCTTTCACTGTCTGATTGAAAACATGATTGTATTATCAACCTCCATTCAGTACAGAGCTAATCACTCTGAAGTCTGTGTTGAATAGTGGCTGAAGCTTCTTTTTTATTTTTGGTCTCCCTGTCATCCCTAATTCCCACCTGTGCATGATGTGGATTTTGATTTTTTGGAAATCCCAGATGCTTAGCAGATGGTTAGCTTGGGCGGGCAGGGGGGGGGCGACCAAAGGCAGCAAAATATATAAAAAATATATCCCTGTGTTCACAAGCGCCCCTATTCATTCCAATCTGCTGTTTTGCCTCACAACTAGACTAATAAGCAATTACGCCAACATCTCAAATGCTTATCTGGTGTAAATGCATCTGTCAGCCAGATTCAACATCATCAATAAAGCTGCCAAATCTCTTTATAATTCAATGATATATGCTCTAAACATCTTTCTTTCTTTCCTCCCTTCTCTCTCCCTCCCTCCCTCTCTCTCTCTCTCTCTCTCTCTCTCTCTCTGAATATAATTTAAAGATTGCTGTTCTATGAATCTGGCATTGTTGTGTTTGCATTTAGAATGGATCCAGATGCAATCTGAGTCACGAATACCCCAAATTAGAGAGGTTCTTGGCTGCCCTCCTGGAACTTAGTTCCCTGTGGCCATATACAGAACTGCTGCTAAGTTCCATCAGTCCTATCAGATTCACACATATGGCTCTGTGTGGCTAGCTATTTTTAAAAAAAAATAAAAAAAAAATCCTGCCTCCTCTTTTTGGTTCATTTTAAAATGGCTTTTTACACAAGAGTTTTGGGTACAGTCTTCACTGGGGGGGGGGGGGAAGGTTCCCTAAATTAGTTTTCTCTTGCTACCACCTGTGGGTGTCTGATGCAAGATGACATCAAGGTCACTAAGACTGTGAAGATTATTAACTGAGTTAATACAAGGTCAACCAGCATGCAGCCCCTCTAGTACTGGGGAAATTGTTCCCTGGGCCCTTATTGCAGGAGTTGATCACGGTGTGGATTTGCCAAGCATGCCTTCCTCTTAGCACGTTTCTCCCTTGCATTCTGAGTTGGAATGTATTCAAAGTCCATGACACCTTTGGTAAAGGCTGTTCTCCAACTGGAGCACTCGCAGGCCAGTGTTTCCCTGTTGTCGGTGGCACCACAGACATTGCATACTTCATAATATAGATCACAGCAGCACATTCCTACAATGGGTGGCCCCAGGGCATTTAGTTATGTGTAAACGTATCTAAGAATGCACTGCAAGTCCTGTTGAAAGCAATGGTAGAGGATGAAGGCTGTGATCGTGTGGAGCAGAGATGGGGAACTCTCCAGGTGTCATTGGTCAGGGCTTGTGGGAATTTGAATGCAGCAGCATCTGCTTCTACACCCCAGCTGTAAACTACTAAATCCCACTGAACACTGAGAGATTTCCTTCTGAGGAAGCCTGCATAGGCTCAAGCTGTTTATCATGGATACCTTAAACCCTACAGATTTCCCAATAGGATTTACAGCATGATCCTCTTTGTTAAAGGATAGTTCAGTCAGTAGAGCCTGAGGCTCTTAATCTCAGGGTCGTGGGTTCGAGCCCCATGTTGGGTGAAAGATTCCTGCATTGCAGGGGGATGGATTAGATGACCCTCATGGTCCCTTCCAACTCTACATTTCTATGATTCTACAGTGGAACCCCGGGTTGCGCACACCCCGGGTTGCGGACATTTGAGTTAAGAATGCCTGCAACATGGAAGCGTTTCCGGAGTGCGCACAACCCCCGGATGCACAGAACGCTTCTGCACATTTCGCACATGCACAGAAGCGCTCAAATCATGCTACTTCCGGGGTTTGGGGGGATTGGGCGTTTGTGTTACGCACGCCTGTGTTACGTAGCGCGATCCGGAATGGATCGCGTGCATAACACGGGGTGCCACTGTATATTTATTCAGAAGCAAGCCCCACCAGGTCACTTGGAATTACAATTAAGTGTAAATGGGATTGGATTATGTGCTTATCTGTTTTGGAAGGAAGCAGCCTTTATTATATATTATTATGATGATGCCTATCTCCCACCTTTCCTTCCAGCAGCTCAGGATGGTATGCATTGTTCTCTTCCCATTTTATCCCCACAACAACCCTGTGAGGTAGCTTGGGCTGAAAGCTTAGGCCCAAGAGAGCTGGGGGCACTTTTATGCAGTGGTTCCGCTCCTTCCTCCTGAGCCGTGTTCAGAAGTGGTGGTGTGGGGGGGGGGATAAGTGTTCAGACCCCCTGTCCTCTCACTTGTGGGGTGCCTCAGGGTTCTGTCCTCCCCCCATGCTTTTTAACATCTATATGAAGCCGCTGGGAGAGATCATCAGGGGGTTTGGGCTGGGTGTTCATCAGTATGCGGATGATACCCAGCTCTACCTCTCTTTCAAATCAGAACCAGTGAAGGCGGTGAAGGTCCTATGTGAGTGCCTGGAGGCGGTTGGAGGATGGATGGCGGCTAACAGATTGAGGTTGAATCCTGACAAGACAGAAGTACTGTTTCTTGGGGACAGGGGGCGGGTGGGTGTGGAGGACTCCCTGGTCCTGGGGTAACTGTGCACCTGAAGGACCATGTGTGCAGCCTGGGAGTCATTTTGGACTCACAGCTGTCCATGGAGGCGCAGGTCAATTCTGTGTCCAGGGAGGCTGTCTACCAGTTCCATCTGGTACACAGGATGAGACCCTACCTGCCCGCAGACTGTCTCGCCAGAGTGGTACATGCTCTAATTATCTCCCGCTTGGACTACTGCAATGCGCTCTATGTGGGGCTACCTTTGAAGGTGACCCGGAAACTGCAATTAATCCACAATGCAGCAGCAGACTGGTGACTGGGGGTGGCCGCCAGGACCACATAACACCAGTCCTGAGAGATCTACATTGGCTCCCAGTACGTTTCCGAGCACAGTTCAAAGTGTTGGTGCTGACCTTTAAAGCCCTAAACGGCCTCGGTCCTGTATACCTGAAGGAGCGTCTCCACCCCCATCATTCAGCCCGGACACTGAGATCCAGTGCCGAGGGCCTTCTGGCGGTTCCCTCACTGCGAGAAGCAACGCTACAGGGAACCAGGCAGAGGGCCTTCTCGGTAGTGGCACCCGCCCTGTGGAACGCCCTCCCACCAGAGGTCAAGGAGATAAACAACTACCTGACATTCAGAAAATACCTGAAGGCAGCCCTTTTTAGGGAAGTTTTTAATCTGTTATATTTTAATGTGTTTTAATATTTTTTGGAAGCTGCCCAGAGTGGCTGGGGAGACCCAGTCAGATGGGTGGGGTACAAATATTATTATTATTATTATTATTATTATTATTATTATTATTATTATTATTATTATTATACCATACTGTGTTAAAAATGGTTTACAGTGGTACCTCGGGTTAAGAACTTAATTCATTCCGGAGGTCCGTTCTTAACCTGAAACTGTTCTTAACCTGAAGTACCACTTTAGCTAATGGGACCTCCTGCTGCTGCCACCACCCCGCCACCACACGATTTCTGTTCTCATCCTGAGGTAAAGTACTTAACCCAAGGTACTACTTCTGGGTTAGCAGAGTCTGCAACCCGAGGTACCACTGTACTTACAAATTCTTCAAAGGCCTGGTTCTTGTGCTTTCCCATTCATCAGTTTGAAGAGTTGCACAGGCAGTAAAGCTTAGCTTAGTTACAAAGTGGTAAAAGTTCCAAGATTATTGATGCAGTGACTCAAGAGTGGCTGGTGAGAGCTATGTGGTTGAGTTGGAGCAACCAACTCAGGCCTCTTCTCATGCTGAACTTCCCAGGTAGAATGTGGCGGGGTGTTGTGGGGGACAATAGGCTTGATTACCTATTTCCTTCCAAGATAAGAGAAGTGACATGGCTAAGCCTGGCAGAACAGCTTACTCTGTGGCATTAACCTCTTCATGCATTAATCAGATTTAAGCACACTGGCTATACCACACAGGAAGCCTCTTATTAATGATAACTGAAGCTGTTGCTCTGGGAGCCTTTTTTTTAAAGCCAAATTACAGGGTAAAAATGCTTTGAAGAGAAATAAAGAAGAAACGGAACAAGAGGGAAGAAGGATCTTAAACTGGCCGCGCCCCAGCCACCCAAATGGCCCAGCCCCAACTGCTGGAAGCTGCAGTTAACCCCTCACATAGCTACAATTCCCAGCACACTTAACAAATTACAGGTAGGTAGCCGTGTTGGTCTGCCATAGTCAAAACAAAATAATTTTTTTTAAAAAAAAATCCTTCCAGTAGCATGTACACGAAAGCTCATACCAAGAACAAACTTAGTTGGTCTCTAAGGTGCTACTGGAAGGATTTTTGGGGGGGACATAACAAATTGTTGTTGTTGTTGCTGTTGTCATGTGCTTTAAATGCATGGTGTTGATGCGACCATATTCTAGTAATACTGCAGGACTGCAGATTTCCATCTCCTGCTCTACAGTATGTTCTCCCTTTTGTTTTCCATATGACCCAGAAGGGGAACAAGCAGTGAATGAACTGGGGACCACTGCTTGTTTATGGAGAACTGGTTTCCATTCACACGGTGAAGAGGGGGAGTCTGAGGTGACAGGAACCAAGTAGGGTAAAAGAAGGGAAGGACAGTTGGTGCGGAAAGGAGGACTGTGGCAAGCCAGGGAGGCTCCTGTCCTGGATGAGGAACAGTAAGTGGGGCAGAAAACTCAGTGACTGCCCCGGGCAACAAATCCTAGCTATGCCACTGTACCTAATTCTCATTTAAAGCCATCCAATTTGGTGGCCATCCTGCCTCCCAGGGCCCAGGGAGTCAGTTCCATAGTTTGCATTGTGTGAAGAAGTCTTTTCTTGTATCTGTCCTGAATCTTCCAAAACTCAGCTTCTTTGGAGGTCCACCAGTTCCAGTGTTAAGAGAAAGGGAGAAAACCTTATACTTTACACAAAGTTGTTGTTGTTCAGTCGTTCAGTCGTGTCCGACTCTTTGTGACCCCATGGACCAGAGCACGCCAGGCACACCCATCTTTCACTGACAATTGCTGTAATGTGTCCTTCAAGACTATGGGTCATTTTTATGGTATTAATTCCCCCCATAGGCTAACCACAGGTGCCACCAAACAAGATGGCTTCTCACCTCTCCCCCTCCTCCTCTGACCCCCCCCCCAAATAACTATCTCTCTCAGAAGATCTTTCCAGCACTCTAGGTCTGCCATTATTTGATTAATAATATGGATCAAGATTTAATTTAACCAGTTGCATAAAATTGCTGGGTATTTTATTGCTTAATCTCTTCAGGTAGCGATTTTGAATGTTTAAGCAGGGCTGTGTTGCTAGAGGAATGCTTTTTCATTCCCTCAAATTCACACAGAGAGACCCATAATTGTATAATTTCCCTGAACAACTTTGGGCCAGGATCCTTTAAGGACCACCTGATGTTGATAATGGAGCTCGATCCCAGCTTGATCACGGAGGTCATTTGAGAGGAGGAGGAGTTGTTTGGATTTGATATCTTGCTTTATCACTACCCGAAGGAGTCTCAAAGTGGCTCACATTCTCCTTTGCCTTCCTCCCCCACAACAAACACTCTGTGAGGTGAGTGGGGCTGAGAGACTTCAAAGAAGTGTGACTAGCCCAAGGTCACACAGGAGCTGCATGTGGAGGAGCGGGGAATCTAACCCAGTTCACCAGATTATGAGTCCAATGCTCTTAACCACTACACTACACTGGCTCTGCTCATTATCCCACATCTGAGGCCTCAACCAGGAACTGGGTATTTAGTAGGGCTGTGCAAAGCCTACTGCCATCCACATGATGGTCCTGATCCAGGGGCTTCCAATCAAGTCAGCCAACACAGGGCCCACCAGCCCCATCCTGGATTTGAGACCATACTAACTCAGGAGCTGGTGCTACTGTGGTGGGGTGGGGACGGGGCAGGGGTGCCCCGGGCAGCACTTACCTTGGGGGTAGCACGGCTCCCCAAAGCAGTGTAGCCTGGGGCTGGGCTTGCAGTGCGCTGAGCCACTGATCTGCCCCCAGCCACCAGAGGGCAGCCAAGAAGGACACAACTGGCACGCGCTGGCCTCAAACCGCACGGGGCCTGCAGAATGCCTGAGCCATGGCGCCTGCTCCGCGTTGCCAGAAAAAGCGGCATCCACCTGCCGCCTCCCCCTCAGCCATCCCGCAGGAACACAGCAGCTTGGACCCCAGCCCTAAGCTGCTTTTGCAGGCAGCGCTGGGCCAGCACACACACACACCATGTCCCGCTCAGCTGCCCTCCAGGTGGAGGGCTCCACGCGGGACACAGTTCTGGCAGTGCATCCTGCCCTGACTCATCCTGCCTTCCTGCAAGCCCTCCCCAGGCATCCTAACGGTTTGCTACACTGCTGGGCTAATGTTTAATTAGGATTTTTTTTAATTAACCCTCTAATTAAGTATATTTCCAGGTGTTTTTTTTATTAACCCTCTAATTAAGTATATTTCTCCTTTCCCAACCCTCACTCCTGATTGAGAGGGGGTGTCATTTTTGGAGGGTGATGCTCCCTTTTCTCAAGGATCCAGAGCACCTTCTTGAACGCCACAATGAGGGACAGAAGTCGCCTGCAATCCCACCAGGGTATCTCATAACCTCCAGATGGGGTTTTCCCTGCTTTAGGGGACTGGCTCATCTCCAAAAGCATTCAGCAGCAGTTGCTGCCTTTACAGTGGTACCAGAGCGGTGCTTTTGCGCATGCATGAAGCGCAATAGAGTGCTTCTGCGCATGCGTGAAGCGCGCGTGCTTCTGCGCATGCGCAAACCGCACAGAACGCTTCTGTGTGTGTGTGCGTGGCAAAACCTGGAAATAAACACTTCCGGGTTTGCTGCGTTCTTAACCTGAAAAATGCAACCTGAAGCGTTCGCAAGAGGAGGTATGACTGTATGTTACTATGTTGAATGTGGAAAGAAAGTGAGTGATTAGTATTTTGTGTCTATCCTGGTCAGATGAATCCATCAATTCTGAATTCCCTTGGGTTCTCATTTTTTCATTCTCAAGTTTGGTCTCTCACATTTCCACATCACTTTGGTTAAAAAAAAAAAATCATGCGAAAAATTCACAGCCGTTCAGCACATATTTTTATATGCAATTTTCTTTAATAGACAAAACTGCAAAATTGCAAGCAATTTTCTGTAATTTAATGAATTTTTCCTGTCATCTTCACTAATACATTCATTTTTATTTACACTTTCCCATAACAGGTACATTTTGTACACATACTTTTGGCCAGAGCCCTGCACCACATAATTTGGAGAAATATAAATTTTGAAGCCTAGACTGAATCTTAGCCTGTGTGTAGTTTCGGCAGGTCCAAATTAGGTAGTTTGGCAATAAAATGCAAACCAAGCTGAATTCCTTCCCCATCCCTTGTGTTTTATGCAATCAAGGGAAGAGGCACAGCCTTGGTCTGATCTGAATACAGCTCAACGTGAACCTCACCAGTTGTCTATGAAGCTCAGTTGGTAGAGCACGAGGCTTTTAATCTCAGGATTGTAGGTTCAAGCCCCACGTTGGGCAAAAGATTCCTTCCTTGCAGGGGGTTGGACTAGATGACCCTCATGGTCCCTTCCATGATTCTGTGATTCAGATGGGAACATAAGCCTATCCTGACTGGCAGCAGCTCTTTAGGGTTTCAGCCAGAGTTCTCTCTCAGCCCTTCCTGGAGATGTCGGGGGTTGAACCTGGGACCTTCTGCTTGCAAAGCAGATGCTCTTCCAGTGAGCTACAATCCTTTCCCTAATGATAGGCTAAGATTCCAGTCCTCATCATGGTGCTGAATAAAGCATTGATTTTAATTAGGAACACAGGTGGCTGTGTTATACAGAGTCAGGTCACTGGTCCATCGAGCTCAGTATTGTCTACACTCACTGGTAGCAGCTCTTCGGGGTTTCAGGCATGGATCTCTCCCAGCCCTATGTGGAGAGCCCTTTGCTAGCCAGAGTAGGTATTACTGGTCTAGACTAGAGGCAGTGGCGTAGCAACGGGGGGGGGCAGTGGGGGCGGTTCGCTCCCGGTGCCATGTCTCCGGGGGTGACGAGGCATGCGGTTTGCTGGTGGCACCGCTCCAGCGCTGTACGGACGGTGCTGGGATCCTCCGCTCGCGGCTGTGGCTGCGAGCAGAGGATCCTGGCACTGTCCGTAGGGCGCTGGAGTGCCGGTGCCGGCAACCTGCTACGTACAGCGCATGTGTAGCGTCGCTATGTACAGTGCATGCGTCGTGCATAGCGATGCTGCACATGCGCACTACGTAGCAACACCCCGCCCCCGGGTGCATGTCATGTTTGCCGCTCCGGGTGCCCGAGCGGCTTCCTACGCCACTGACTAGATGGGCTGTTTTGCCCAATGGTTCAGGAAGCAGTTTCCCTAATACAGACTGGAGCATCTGTTTCTCTGGAAATTATGCTCTGCATTGCAAGCAGAGATGGCGAAGGGGTGAGACGTGTGCATGAAGGTGTATGCTTTTCTCACTAATGCACTTCCCATATGACTTAGTCCTAGCACATGGTTGCTTTTCTCTGGCTCACTGCTCCCCGCCGTTAACATGGCTTGATTGTATAAACTCAGTGCAGCCTGGTTCCATGGCGTCTGCTAGCACAGCCGGTATAAAGAATAAGCTGGTTTTCAGGAGCCATAGCAGCAAACGGACGAGCGGAAATGCAAAAATCCCAGCAATGCAGAGGCCTCTAGCAAACCCAGCACAGCATGCTGGCGCCACCTAGTGGCAGAGTGGAGGAAACACTGGGTGTCGGACCAAGGGGAGTCATGCAACCTTCTGCAAAGAGGCTCAATCAAAACCCTCCCTGAGTGAATTTGCACCCCTTTCCTATCCCATGCTAAAACATAGCCTGCAGGAGCAGGCATCATCAATACACAGCCCTCAGCTAGTCTTTTGCTTGCCTATAGCTTGTGTCTAAAAACAAGCTTTGTTTGTTTTATTTTGCTTCAGAGGTTGAGATGATATCTCAGTCCATAGAGGAAGTGAGAGGCCAGTTTTCTAAGCAGATGCTTCTTTCTGTTCCTTATCTTGAACTGGTGTGTCATTTGGTCATATGCCATGTGGCCACACACACACACACACACACACACACACAGAATCATAGAGTTGGAAGAGACCACAAGGGCCATCCAGTCCAACCCCCTGCCAAGCAGGAAACACCATCAAAGCATTCCTGACAGATGGCTGTCAAGCCTCCGCTTAAAGACCTCCAAAGAAGGAGACTCCACCACACTCCTTGGTAGCAAATTCCACTGTTGGACAGCTCTTACTGTCAGAAATACTTCTTATTTGTTTATTTGCTGCCAATTGGCAGTGGTAGGGGAGCAGAAAAAAGCCAGGGTTGTGGTTCTCCCCATCACCCCTTAGATGATTGCACAGCATTGTAGACTAAGCTGCCTTGGAAGACGGCAAATAAATTAACAGTTAGCAGTTAGCATGCCTAGGCTTGAATGATTGTGTAGGCCTTACTGCTTCTGCTCTTAAGAACCTTTGTCTCATATCATGTTAATCATGGGGTGGGGGGGGGAGCAGACTGAGAGGAGACAGGATTCTGACTAAACATCAGGAGTAACTTTCTGACAGTTCTGAGCTTTTCGGCAGTGGAACAGGCTCACACAAGAGGTGGTGAACTCTCCTTCCTTGGGGGTTTTAAGCAGAGGTTGGATGGCCATCAGACATATATGATCTACTTGAGATTCCTTACAAGGGTTTGAACTAGATGACCCTTCCAACTCTACAATTCTAAGCCATGCCCCCCCCCAATCTATGACTGGGAGTGATGATAAGATACTGTGGTCATAGTAAGCTAATCTCAGGTTGTCTTTACACACGAAAGCTCATACCAAGAACAAACTCAGTTGGTCTCTAAGGTGCTACTGGAAAGAATTTCCTATTTTGTTTCGAGGTTGTCTTTAGTCAGTGATAATTTCGATGTAACCCTCAAAAACAAACAAGACTAAGAGTAAGTTAAAGATGTAAGTGGGTAGAAATGCAACCTGACAAAACATCAAAATGTTAATTTTCCCAAATTTTTTGAAATCCTATTGGCAGTTGACGTCGTTTTAACTCAAAGAAGTAGCTTGTCGCTTTCTCACTGCCAAGGCATATAAAACTACCATTTAGCTAACAAATGTTATGGCATCAGCCACCAGCCATCTAATTTTGAGAGCATCTGATTGACCTTGAAGATAATTCAGAAATTAATAGAGGAATCTATCCCTAGGTGAGCAATTCAGGATTAAGTGCATTGTGTCTTTGATCTGGCCTGATCCACATATGCCAAGAAGGTAATTCATTGGCTTATCAAATAATTTGCAGGTCAGATATTCTGTGGGTATAATCTGACATCTAAACTGAGCAAACTCAAGTTTAACTGGAGCAGAGGGCGGGAGTTAATTGCTGCTGCTAACAAACCATTCAAGGGTCAGGTTTAATTTTAACATGCCCTTGAGGATATAAGGTGTAAGGAGAAAAATAAAACATATGGAGTAATTTGAATATGCAGTTGTAATGGATAAATAAATGGAACCATGGAAGGGAGGGAAGGGAAGTCGATGATTATGGATATACTGTAGTGAAATGTGAAAAACTGCAATGGAAAAGTATAAATTATATATATATATATATATATATATATATATATATATATATATATATGTTAACATGCCCAGCTGAGGACTTGGATTTCTTCATATATTCAAAGTCCATTCTGGCATATTCAGGAAAAATGATACCATGGATCCTATAGTCAGAAACATTCTGAAGTGAAATTACAGGGGGAATTGAACCACACAACCTCAAACAAGTTACAGTGTTATGGCCAGCTGCCTCAGTTCTTCAGTCTTTAAAAAAGGAGAAAGAAAACTTCCCACCAGTTTTGCTAAATGGTGGCCTGACATTAGAGTAAGGTCCCCCGGTTCCCATATAGAACTGTGGATTTATGAAAGTGTGCATTTAAAGAAGGGATGCCTACATCAGTTCTAAAATATTGCATTAGGTGTTCTCAGTGCAGCTGCAAGTAATATGCATTGGAACGTATTTTGGATTATATAAAATCTGTTTCTACTAGAGCTACTCCAAGTTGCTGCATCATATAGCATCACTTGGGAAGACAGGCGAACTAATATCAGTGTCCTGGAAGATGCAAAGATCACCAGTGTTGAAGCAATGATTCTTCAACATCAACTTCGTTGCATGTTGTGCGGATGCCCGATTATTGTCTTGCAAAGCAACTACTCTATTCCGAACTTAAAAATGGAAAGCGTAATGCTGGTGGTCAACAAGAGGTTTAAAGACTGTTTCAAGGCAAATCTTAAAAAATGTAGTATAAACACCAACAATTGGGAAACACTTGCCTGCGAGCGCTGCAGTTGGAGAACAGCCTTTACCAAAGGTGTCATGGGCTTTGAGGACACTCGAACTCAGAACGCAAGGGAGAAACGTGCTAAGAGGAAGGCACGCTTGGCAATTCCACACCGTGATCAACTCCCACCCAGAAACCAATGTCCCCACTGTGGAAGGACGTGTGGGTCCAGAATTGGCCTCCACAGTCACTTACGGACTCATTGTTAAAACCGTGTTTATGGAAGACAATCTTACTCGGCTACGAGTTATGGCCAAAGAAGAAGATAAAGCACTGGAAGATAAAGCACTGGCCAAAGAAGAAGATAAAGCACTGGAATTTATTGCCAGTTGAGGGCTAGGAACTGGGGGGCTGGGAGAGAGATGGAAGTTTCTGAGCTGCATTATTTATATTGAAATTAAAACAGGGTGGGACTGGTGGTCACAAGAAAAGTGGAGGAACTTATGGGAACACACTCTGGGGAACTTCTACAGAGCATCCCAGAACCTTGGTGCCACTATCAAGAAGATCCTGTGTCTCCTCATCTGATTGACTGCTGAAGATGACAATGCCAGGGAGCAGAGGCCTTTGAAGCAGGTCTTAAAAGCCCAGGTAGGTAGATATGGCAACAGACAATCCTGGAGGTGTGGCGATCACACAGGGTCCCCGGTCGTTTGACGGACTATTGATCCCTGTGCCACCACGCGCTTCGCTGCCACCAACCAGGATCCCCTCCCTGGTAATAACTTTCACAGTCAGGGTGCAATTTTAAACAAAATAATAAGTGTTTATTTAAAAACTTCAACAACTTAAGAAATTGGTTACAACCCTGCCTACGCTCACCACTATACCTCACCACCAACCCTCACAATCAACAACCACCCACCAACCAACTCCCTCGATCAACTGCTCTTCCACAACTCCACTTAACTCCCCCGCTCTCTAACTCTAACTGACTCCTTCAGCTGCCCCTAGCTCCTCCCCCCTCTGTATATTGGACCGCCTAGGGCCAGCCACTTAACCCCTTACTTACTCCTTCTCCTATATGTATACCCTAGGAAGGGCAAACGCCACATACCTCCCCCCTTAAATAAGTTTGATTCAGGAGGGATAACTGCACAGAGTTATACTCCTGATCAAACTGCGTGACACCTTAATTCAAACAAACATTTTCTATGTTTACTAACCTTAACTCCTCATCTTATACTGGCTTAATAATTGTTTTTTTTTCACATTATATACAATAGATCATGCAATATTAAACCTTTAGTTAACTGCAAGAAAATTTGTAACTGTCCATTTTAATCTTTGCCTTCGGGTCTTCGTGATAAGGCATCTGCAACGATGTCCAGGATCCTTTCACGCTCCTTATTGTCCTTAACCGCCACAAGAAGTGTCTTTCTCTAGGCACCAGTCTTTTCTCTGCCACACGTGATTGGATGCAAGTTGGATGCAAGTTGACACAGTCCAACTCCGATCCCTGCAGTCGATGCGTCTGTAACGATTGTGGATTCCAAGCTGTGTAGAGTCTTTGTTTCTCAGGGTCAAAAGCTCTCTTGGGTCACCCTCTCTCTCCTTCAGGATCTCTGTGAAGTGTTGAAGCCTGAGGTCTTGTACAAACGTCTCCATGTCACCAAAAGCTGCATAAGAACTGGTTGTCTGGCTTTTGAATTCATTGGGAACTGCTTTCAGAAGTTTGTGGATAGCTTCTTTTTTAGTCAGCTTGCTGAAGCTTTTTGGACAAACGTGTTTACTCAATGAAAGTAGACTAAAAAGCTCTGATTGCCTATTGCTGTTAGCAATCTCCCTGGCTGTCAGTCCATCTTTGATCTGTATTGAATTATCAGTTCCCACTTCGAGCAATTTGAAGACGACTTTTTTATGTCTTTGATGTGGTGGCCACGTTAATGCTGTGTAACCACGTTCATCTTGGGCATTTATTTGTGTTGCATGAGCAGCAGGGTACCCAACTTCCCACCACACAATCTCTAGTGTAGGAAACACTTTCATAGAAAGTTGATGGGACACCCTGGCAACTATAACTTTCAGTATGTTTTTCTTTCTATATTTCCAACTGATGAATGGGTTATCATAACTTTGAATAGTTGTTCTAACTGATCTCCCCGATAGGTCTCTTTTTAAAACAACACTGACTCCTCTTGAATGGGCGTAACCCATAAGCTCAGGGTCATATTTTCCAAAAATCGCCACTGTGGTAATATGTGACCAGTCATAAGCTTTCCAGGCCTGCCCCCCAATGTCAAATATAAAGACCTTGCATTCTAAATGTGGGGCTTTCTGTTCCTCATCCCACAGGATCCCGGAAATAAAACTGTTTACTATATCCATGTTTACTTTATATGGGCGCTGACATCCTGCCATGTCACTGCATGGAGCCCCTTGGAAAGGAACTTTTGCAATTGAACAAACATGGGCCTTAATTGAACCTAGACAGGTATAATCATAGCCGTACCATGGAACACCCATCACAATCTTCTTTGGATTATTGCCCATGTGAATGTATTTTTCATATTCCATTATGGTGTGGATATATGGAGCATTGGCTCTGGCTTTGCATTGCGACCACACCTGACTCTGTTCATCATACGGCATAACAAATATGAAATCACAAGACTCTGCAATCCCGGTGTCAATGTGATGGACTACCCCTTTTGCTAGTCTTGGAGTATTACTGAAAATCGTTTTAAATTTTTGTAGGATGTTTCTTATTTCTTCCTGCTGTGAATGGGTTAAGGTAGGGGCTAGCTTAACTTCTTGTATATTACATTCTTGCTCCCCTCTCCCCTCCCAGCATGATATTACTGCTTCTTCTGGGTCATCCCGGATAGCACAGGGAGCCCAGCTTTCAGTTTTCTGGTAAGGCTTAATCATGTTTACGTGAACTACCTTGCGCCCCTCATCCCCCTGCTGGATAAGGTAGTTTACATCATTTATTTTGGCCACAATTTGATATGGTTCCTCCCAGGCTAGTTGCATTTCATTCCCCTTTTTGGTTGCTCTAGGCAAGGGTCCTAACCTCTGGAATGGTGTGGAGATTACAGGTAAAGGACACAGTTTTGCCTTGGTTTTGTCCTGACCTGATCCCTGCCTTTGGCAAATGTCACAGGCTTGGCAATACATTCTAATTTGCTTCCCCATGCCTGGCCAATAGAAATTTTGCGCCACTCTTCGTTTGGTCCGAGTTATCCCCATATGTGCCCCAAAAATACTATTATGGGCTTGCTTTATGATTTTTTCTCGGCACATGTGAGGAACCACTAGTTGTCTGCGGTTTCCTCCTCCCCCTTTATAAGGTGTGCTAAGGGCTTCACGATATAACAGCCCCTCCTCTAGGCAGAACCTCTCTGGGCAATCAGGGGTTAATGGAACAGTAGATTTTGCTGCCTCAAAACAGCTGTTTAGTCCCATGTCTTTCTTTTGTTCCTGAGAGAAATTAGTCTTTTGAGTAGTTTTAAAAGGTATTAGAAAGCCTGGCTCACTCAAAGTTTCAACTTGAGGACTTTGAGTCCTGCCCTCATTGGCAACTGTTTCGCTTCCCTCAGTATCAGTTGACAGTTGGCCCCCCTTGGAGCGGGTAATAACAAACGCACTCTGTACATGCTCCAGGAGATCCCAACCGATAAGCACCGCAGTGGGGATTTCCTCTGAAATGGCCACTTGCCACTTTCCACTCCAGTCATGTAACTTAATGTTTACCTCAGCCATTTGGAGTCTAACTGGCTCTTTGGCGATTCCTTTTAATTCTATAGTTTTTCCTGGAATTATTTTATTGGTACTGATTACCTCAGGATGAACAATTGTGATTTGGGAACCGGTATCTTTTAACCCGAGATATTTTTTGTTTTCAATCCAAATATTTTCTCCTGACTTTCTCAAGAGCAAATCATTCTGTTTAATCAAGTAACAGTGTATTACTGAAGCCTCAGGAATCTCCTCTGTCTCAGGCCTAGCTAGAGCTTCGGTTTCCGTGGCAACCTGCTTAGCCTCACCCTGCCCTACTGAGTGGATACAATAAGAGTGTTTTTGAGTGTTTGTGCTCCCAGATTTAACTTGTTCACCAGTCTTACATTCAAAGCTTCTGTGGCCCAGTTTATTGCACGACCAGCACCTCATATCTCTTCCCCCAGTATAATTAGATTTATTTTCTTTTACCTCAGAGGTATGGGTGTTAGTTTGGCCCACGTCACTTGGGCTTTTTGACTGTGGTATGTTTCCCTTCTTCATTGCCGGAGAAGAGCTTCCTTTAGCATATTGAAATTGGTTTCTGGGGTTCCCCCACAATTTCCCGCCAAATTTTGGACTATCAAATCCATGGTCCCTAATTTCATTAATTTGGTCAGCTATGTTTGCTGCCTCCTGGATGGTTTTAGGACTTCTTTCCTTTACAAGATATTTCAGCTCCCCAGTTATGGTGGCATAAAATTGCTCCAACGCAATAACCTCTCTGATTTTTTGAATTGAATCCGCACCCTCCTGCTCTAACCATTTTTTGAGGTAATTTGTAATTTTTGCCCCCAACTGAGCATACGTTTCTTCTCTCAACTTTGTCACACTCCTGAATTTTTTTCTTAGTTGTTCTGAGGTAATTCCAAACCTCGTATAAATTAATTGTTTAAACATCTCAAAATCTGTAGACTGTTCTTCTGTCATTTGGGCGTATATTTCTGCCAATACCCCACTAATTCTAGCCCTTAAGATCACCATTTTCTCCTCATCCTTCACTTGGAAATCTTTACAGGCTCTCTCAAATGATATCAGAAAAGCCTCTGGGCTATCTTTCTCCTTGAACTCAGGGAATCGCTTTAAATCTACTTTGTTAACGGTTTGAGGTGTACTGTTGTTGCTGTTATTTTGATTGCTCAGAGCTGACAATTCCATCCTCTTCATTTCTAAATTATATTGTCTCTCTCTCTCCTCTCTTTCAGCTTGCAATCTCAGTTCGTTCTCTCTCGCCTCAGCTTGCAATCTCAGTTCGTTCTCTCTCGCCTCAGCCTTAATTCTTTCCTTTTCTAATTCTTGGTTAGCCTTAACTTTTTCTAATTCAAATTTATATTGTTGTTCTAGTTTCCACTTTTCTAATTCTATAGAAACTTGTGGCTCTCTCACCTCAGGTACAATATTAGTTTCATCTTCTAAGCTCTGCTCTTCCCTCAGAGGATTCCCATTTTCCTCCCCTTCAGAGCTATCTTGAACTGGTTCCCTCACAGGGTTCTTTGTCTTTTTAGGTGGCATATTGTGTGATTGAGGATTGACAGTTAAATTAACAAAATAAGAGAAATCTCCTCTCAGCACTGTTCCCCCTGGCTAGGTTTCTCCAGACTCGGGTCTCAAAGTTCTGCTATGGGTCTTCTCTCTACCCGTTAAGCTTACTTCCTCGGACCCCAAGTCAAAACCCCCTGCCAGAACAGATTTGTGAGCTCTCTTTTCTCCTTTTGTTATCTTAGCCTTGCAGCGTCCTTGGGTACCCACAACTACACCCCTGGGCTAGGTTATCACTTCACAGATTTACCCTTCCCCTTCCAGGTGTATTGTTTAACCCCAGCTGCTTCTGCCAATTTTGTGGTGAACAGGCACAACGATTTCAATATCCCTCCACGGGCTTATTGATGTCTCCTGCCGGCGTATTGATCTTATCCCGCCGCTGCCGCCAGTTTTGTGGCGATCACACAGGGTCCCCGGTCGTTTGACGGACTATTGATCCCTGTGCCACCACGCGCTTCGCTGCCACCAACCAGGATCCCCTCCCTGGTAATAACTTTCACAGTCAGGGTGCAATTTTAAACAAAATAATAAGTGTTTATTTAAAAACTTCAACAACTTAAGAAATTGGTTACAACCCTGCCTACGCTCACCACTATACCTCACCACCAACCCTCACAATCAACAACCACCCACCAACCAACTCCCTCGATCAACTGCTCTTCCACAACTCCACTTAACTCCCCCGCTCTCTAACTCTAACTGACTCCTTCAGCTGCCCCTAGCTCCTCCCCCCTCTGTATATTGGACCGCCTAGGGCCAGCCACTTAACCCCTTACTTACTCCTTCTCCTATATGTATACCCTAGCCCTTCCATGCCCACCTAGCAAATGCCAAGTGCGGCATCAGGTCTGGGGCAGGTGAAAAAAACTCTGCAGGGTGAAAGTGGGCTTTGCAGACTGATTCCTAGATCTCAAGGAGCCCCTTTCAAACCATTTCTCAATACAGTGCTTTGAAAGGGGCTTCTGCAGACACCTGTGGGCAAAAAAGGTCATCTGACATTGTGATGTTGGGTGACTGAGATGTTGGTGGCTCTGTCCACCTGAGAAACCTGGCCCATGACAGGTGGGGAAGGTAAGGATCCAGCTCTCTGGCCAGATCCAGATCCCCATCCTAGGTTTAGGGCAACCTCTCCTCCCAACCTGCCACCCTCCAGATGTTTGCATACTCCAACACCTAAGAGTGGCAAATGGTTATGGATGATGGGTGTTGTGGAAGACTGATAAAGCACCATTCCCAGGAACATTTCCTAACTTGCTTTTAAGACACATGGCAGGATCTGCATTTAAATGTCACTTGGCACAACAATGTCAGAAGACGAAAAAGACCCCTGGGCCACCTCCTAATGCTAAGGAAACTAATTCCCCTTTCTCACTTGAAAGTTTACCTCCCACTCTCGACCTTCAGGAAAGTCTGTTCCACCATTACCACCACTGGCCCACTGGAATTCAGCTGGAGGAAAGTTTGGGGAAGCTTCGTTTAGGGTTTTGAAGGCTGAAACCATCCTTTTAAGTTAGTTTGGAAGGAAATTTCCCTGTGAGCAAAACTGCTGCACATTGATGGCATGCTATAAGGGGGCACAGTGCCAGTTCTGAGAACAATTTGTGGTTTCAGGCTCCCCATTCAAGTGTGGATTCGTTTCCAGTTCCAGGCTTGACCCACTAATTGGGAATAGGGAATTGGTGGCCCTCTAGATGGTATTGGGCCTTCAGCCCATGGTCAGGGATGATGGGATCTGCAGTTCAACAATCTCTGTGGAGCTGCAGGTTCTGCAGACCCACTTCATATAATTCTATCAGTGGATTGTATCCAGTGCTAGTGCTACTTGGAGTAGACCCATTGAAATAAATGAATGCAAGTTAGCCGTGTCTATTAATTTCAGAGCATGTATTCCGAGCAGGAAGGAGTAGCACTGGATACAGCTCAAGGTGTTCTCCAGACATCAAATATTTCTAGGTTACTGCTCGTTAAACATATGTTGCTCTTCTCAAAGCACACATCTTTGCCTAGTGCTCTATTTCTCTCTCTCTCTTTCTTTTTAAAGAACTCTGAACTAATTAGATCAAAGTTTTGCAGGGAGAGGGCTTTTCATACTAGCTTTTCAATCTGCAAGGTGCTTTTTCTGATACGTTGTGTGCATTTCTAAAAAGGTTTGGTTAATTAAAGGATTTACTTTGTTCCCTTTGAAAATGAAAAACCTCGAGCCCAGCTACTCTCTTCACACCCTCACTGTCTCCGGCTGACCCAATTGCAGTACTGGACCATTTCTGGCCCTCTCTACTTCGCCCAGGCTAGGATGTGAGGGATATGGAGATGATGCATCTTTTTGCTGGGGGGCAAGAAGCCCAGGGCATTGCAAGAGTTTGTGTCTTAACAGAAATGAACGCTGGGTCTTAAAAAAAAAAAGTCAGAGTGAGTGATGTGCAGATGGTGTGAATAAAGGATGCAGAAGCAACTGCCTGAGATAGGCATGCTATATATAGTTATACAGCTGTTTCTTTCAGGTGTTGTGAACTCCCCTTTCAAAAAAATATAGCATGATTACTTCTGAAAGTTGGAATTTGCATCATTTTTGATTATCTCTGAGTGTCTATAATTTAGCTACTTAGTAAAATTAACTCAATGTTGCTTGTGTAATGGGAAGACAATTGTGAGGAATGTGGAATGTACTGTGGATTACCTTTTCCCTTTGATTAGCTTATGTCTAAAATTAAACCTAATTTTTGCCTTTTAAAAATTAAAACACACACGTCTGCTTTCATCCAAAGCATGAAGAATTTGTGCTGTCTCTTCTGCATTGAAATAGCTGAAAGAAGCTTCAATGTAACTCTGGATTTCTTGAATAACAAAAACAGGGTCAGACTACATGGCCTTCAAGAACCCTTTGTTTCTATTACTACACCAGCAAAGGGCTGGTTCCCTATACTTAGTTCCAAAGTGGAGAAGAGGTATTCCCTTAAAACAGGTTGCCTCCAAAAGGTTGCCCCTGAAGGAATGCAGGCTTTCGGCTGAAAAATGTTCCCTACCCCTGCCCTAGTAACATCCAGTCTTGGCTACTGCAATGTGTGGGACTGTCTTTGAAGAACTCTCAGAAGGCCTGGAGAACCTAATTCCTTGTCCAACTTTCCCTTGGACACAAAGGAGCTTTTAGCAATTAGCTCTTGCACCCTCAATCTCAAAGAGATGACATAAGCCTAGTGTCTGTTCATTACAGATGGCTAAATTTTAAAAAACCCCAAAGAGAGAATAACATGCAACTGCCAATTGTGTCAGACCACCAGTTGTGAAACTGAAAATTTAGGGATACAGAGGACTGTGTTTTTTTTGTTACAGATCAAATGAAAGGAGGTGCTACAATGAGGCAAAGGCAACATAGGAAATGGAAGCTTGAGGGAGGGATTTGTAGTCAGAAGAGGGAGATTTAGGGGGAAACAACATAGACATGGTTTTTTTTTAAATAAGAAATCAATTTATTGAATTAATAAACTTGGATCAGAAACATACTTTTTCAACTTCATCATGTCTGTTTCCTGTACCTAATATCACAAACCTCAGCCTGAACATAAATCCTCAACAACATTTTATTGAAAAACAAAGATGGTTTTGTGTGCTATACTATATATAACAGACTGATGAAGGAAGGGATGAGGAACCTCTGGTCCTTCAAATGCTACTGCAACACCCATCATCCTTCACCTTATTGGCTGGAGTGTGTTGGAATCTAATAATGTCTGGAGGGCCACTGGTTTCTCCCCCAAGCAATGAAGAATAGTGGGAGACAGAGGGGCAGCAGCAATCTAAGCCAGGAGGTGAGCTGTTTTTGCCAGGAGAAGGAAAATGGCTTCTGGGTGACTGGAAGCTGTCTCTTGCATCTCTGGTTTCTGTGGCGCAAACTGAAAGTTTGCTTTAAAAAATGGATCAAGTCTGCCATCAAGATTCAGAAACATGGAAAAGCCATACAGGCCTTTCCTTGTAGGCAATCTATCCATGTCTTCTCTCTACCTTCTGGTCTCCCTACTTGCTGGTAGGCCCTATGACATTTATCTACCTACCTGGAACACTAACTAAACTAGTTTCTATAATTGTAATGAAAAGAAAAATAACTTCAGTTAAACGCTTAGGTACCATCCCTTTTGCTTCACTGGCGTTTTGTGTGTGTGATAAATTTCACTATTCCATAGAGCGTCTCTAGATGCACCAAGCAATGGGGATGTTCAACAAATACTAACCCATATGGCAATTTAATCTAGCCAAATTACTAAAAAAAATTCCAGATGTTGCTATTCCCCACCCTCCGAAGAACACTGTTTGAAAAAACAGTTTGGGGAGAAGAGATAAATAGTGCAAAATGTATTGGAAAGTCCATTTTTGAACATTAAGGACAGCCCTGCTGGATCTGACGAACAAGTCCATCTAGTCCAGAGGTCAGCAACCTTTTTCAGCCATGGGCCAGTCCACTGTCCCTCAGACCATGTGGTGGGCCGGACTATATTTTGAAGGGGAAAAAATGAATGAATTCCTATGCCCCACAAATAACCAAGAGATGCATTTTAAATAAAAGCACACATTCTACTCATGTAAAAACATGCTGGTTCCCAGACTGTCCGCGGGCTGGATTTAGAAGGCGATTGGGCCGCATCCGGCCCACGGGCCTTAGTTTGGGGACCCCTGATCGTCTAGCATTCTATTGCTTTCTACATGGAACATATCAGATCCATATCCTGTCTCCCCCCCCAAAAAAATGTAGCACAGGGCAGCTTACAAAACAGCAAATCAAGTTACAAATACAAAGTGTTACAGTAAACAACAAATATTTCACAGATACAGTCAATACTCTCTCTATACACACACAAAACAACATTCCATATATTTTTCTAAAATATATCTAAAAGGAACACCTAGAAAGGAATGTTTTAGAGCACCAGTAGCTAAATTGAGGACCTTCAGATATTCACTGGATTTCAATTCCCACCACCCCTTTATGCAGTGTTAGTATTACCTCTGGTGGGGGACAGTCATGCTCCTTCTAAGGTACTTTGTCCTCCTTTGGTCCCTGCCCTGCACTCAGCTTTCACCTGTGGCTCCTAGAAGCTGTCAGCATGCAGCAGTAGCCACACCCTGGGAAACAGCTTTGACTGCCCGGCTACACCAGCTGAGGGTAGCCTATGGGTCTCCAACCCTAGGTGAGTTACGGATGTGAAGACAGGCTCTGGCGGATTGAGCGGATGAGATCTAGAATGGGTCAAACGGTCAAGAAGGCAGTTTCTGCACATGCTGGAGAGGGAAGGTGGGGCTCGTCAGCCTGGGAAAGGATAACTTTGGGAGAAGAGTGGAGTCCGTAAGGTGATTGGATGGTGCCTTGTACGCCTCCTTCTGGCAACTCCTACAGCTAAGCTGGTGCTAAACGTATTGCTCTGCTTTCCTTTGGACCACATCAGCGAGGCCAAGAGGTGGGTCTTCTCATTTGATCAGCCCTGGACATCCATACTCACTGCGGCCCAGGCTTGCATCCCGGGAAGGATAGCTTAGTGCTGCTGATGCAGCTGTTTTACTTCAACCCTGGAGGCACACTCCATTGTCTTTTGAGACAGACGGATTGCGAGCAACGTCCACCACTGTGTACCTTGCTGGCTGGGGCTGATGGGAGCTGGAGTCCAACCACACCTGCAGGGCAACAAGTTAGCCATCCCTGTTGATATCTGAAGCCCACAGGGGAATAGGTTTCCTGGGGGAAATGTCCTTGGGGCAGGGGAGATACTGCTATGAAGATCCTCCTAGGTCCTCACAGCTGCATATACTTTTCCCAGTCAAGGATAAGCTAAGCAAAGCAACTCCTGCAAACTGCAAGAGTATGCAACCTAATTTTCACCTTGATGTTCCAGCAGTAGCAGCTCTGATGCAAAACTATTCCATCCACAAAGGGAGTGGGGAGATTGCCCCATTCACTTAAGTAGAGAGGTAGCTTTGGTGCTTTTCACACTGTGTGAAGCAAAGGGGGGGGGGGGGACTTATTCCACATGTGAATAAACAGGGCCTTAAAAATGGATGCACAAAAAGAAAGAGGAAGCATACACAGTTTTTGGTTTTGTGCTAGATGTGTTCGGCCAAGGGTACTTTTAGCTGGCCAATTCCCATAGGCTAAAATGTGATCTTTGCTTTGAAGATGTAACATTCGGTGACAAAAGGGGGGGGGGAGAGAACAGCTAGGAGTTAGTCTTGCAAAACAGAACATTTGATTCCAACCTTTTATCAGATTGAAGTGATGATCTAGATTAGATGCTTAGTGTGGTGCACCAGGTTGTTTTCAGTTAAATCCTCCAAGCAAACAACCACAATGCATTTAAAAATATGATTATTATTCATGGCATCTCCCCCCCCCAAAAAAACCCCCAACAACAACAAACCTCAAACAAACAAACAAACAAACAAACACATCAAGCAAACCACCAAGGCACAATTAAATTGCTGCCACGCAGTCTTTTCCTCCCATCTTGAAGCTGTGGCAGTAAGTTTTCCTTTCGCCCTGTCATTTCGTACCATGATTCAAAAAACATACAGAAGAGAAGCTTTCCAGCAGTTGGAAGGGGGGCAGGGACCCAGAAAGGAAGAAAAGAGAAGTCCTCGACCATCATGTCCTTAATCATCTTGCTGTGGTCACCATCAACATCTGAATCCCAACTTTGTTATATATGTTAAAGCAAGTGGTTTTTCTGAGGCTTGTTTTTCTAGCAAGGGTGCCTGGCAGCCTTGCTAGGACAACCTACTTGAAGTAAACTAAGCATTAAGGCCTTGAGAGCAAAGAAAAGGTCAAAAGAATAGGCTCAGTAGGGGGGAAATGGTCTTTATTAGGGGAAGCAGAACCTTCACAAAACCCTTTTCCTGCTGAGGCTGGAGGCTGATGTCATGTTTTCAGCTGGCTGAACCTAGGGAAGAATGAAACATTTCAAGTTAATAGAAGGTACCACTAGAAGTGATAATAGCAATTGGCAGTAAATGGCTTTGGGAAACACAATGGCCAACTTCTCAGTGAGATGGAAAACCTGCGTTGGGGAAGAGCCATAGTTTGGTGGTAGAGCATCTGTTTGGCATGCAGAAGGTCCCAGGTTCAAGCCCTGGCATCTCTAGGTAGGGCTGGCAATGTCCCCTGCATGAGACCCGAGAGCTGCTGCAAGACAATGTAGATAATACTGAGCAAAATGAACCATTTTAAGGCAGCTTCTCTCTTTCCATCACTGCTTGGCCACTTCTGTCAGAAGCTTTTCCTGGCATATAGAAAATTGGCATGCCAAGGAAAAGAAAGCTGCACCATTATTGTAAACATATAGGCCTAGTTTACTTATTTATGCAATTTGTGCACCATTAAAAAACAAAACAAAAACAAGCCAGATGTTAAACATACCCCAAAAATACAATTTAAGTTATCACTGAGGTGGGACACAGAAGCGCGTACTGGCTGATGGGAAGGCAAAGGCAAAGGAGCTAGCATGGCTCAGGAACAGTTAATTGAAAGAAGTAGTTACTGAGGGGAGAGGCCCCACAGGTTCAATCCCTGGTATCTCCATGAACAGAGGATCAGTAAGTGATGGAAAAGACTGCTGCCCGAGACCCTGCAGAGCCTCTGCTCATCAAAGGAGACCATACTGAGGTAGACTGATGAAAGGTCTTAATTGCCCTGCCCTAACCTGTGCCTTTAAGGTACAGTACCTAAGCTCTCTAGTCCTCCAGTGTGTCCAAGTGGAGAGATCATGTCTCCCTTCCAATGTGCATGTTACAAAAAAAACTTACAGTCTAGCAGTGAAGCCGAACCATTTTAAGCAGCAATTAACCGTGTGGCAGCCCCATCTCCCAACTTCCAAGACAGCATTAACAGCACCCTCCCAGCTACTATGTAGTCACTCCAACTGACGTGGGTCTAGAGCAGGGGTCCCCAAACTAAGGCCCGGGGGTCGGATGCAGCCGAATCGCCTTCTAAATGCGGCCCACGGATGGTCTGGGAATCAGCGTGTTTTTACATGAGTAGAATGTGTGCTTTTATTTAAAATGCATCTCTGGGTTATTTGTCTGGCATAGGAATTCGTTCATTTTTTCCCTTCAAAATATAGTCCGGGCCCCAACAAGGTCTGAGGGACAGTGGACCGGCCCCCTGCTGAAAAAGTTTGCTGACCCCTGGTCTAGAGCTCTTAAAAGTGGAATGTTGCCAATACTCCTTTGTCCCTCATCCTGCAACAATCTCCAGAGGCTACCAAAAGAGTACGTTTGGCCAAGTATAGGATTAAATTGGCCAATGTTCTGGTGTAGTGCTTGGTTTTCCTCTTGATTTTGCGTGTACTTGCTGGGTACATGCTACTCGGAGTATTATCTCACATAGGAAACGTACTAGATACAAACTCCTTTTGCAGAAACAAGAGTTAATAAATTTTCAACTATGAATGAAACTCAAGAACTCAGTGGCTGTTAAATAAATGATGAAGATCGGAATTGCTGTAAATGGATCAATCAAGATAATGAAAGCAGCAGAGCCGTCTTAAGGGGATCTGCCACCCTGGCGGGCTATCCCTCCGGCGCCCCGCCATGCCGCCTCTCCGCCGCCTCCCTCCCGCGCTTGCCGCCCCTTGGGAGGGGGGTGGGCGAGCGGGGGGTGAGGGGCGTGGCGCTGGAGCGGCGCGGGGCTCTGCGCGCCCTTCCAGCGCTTCCGGGATGGGAGGCGAGGGCGGCCGGCTCGCGCTCCCGCGCAGCTCGCGCTCCGCGCGCAGCTGGACGGCGCGGCGCTGCTGGGCAGCTCGCGCTGCATCGGGCGGGCGGCCGGCTGCGCGCGGGAGCGCGAGCCGGCCGCCCTCGCCTCCCAGAGCCCCAGCTGGAGTGCTGGAAGGTCGCGCAAAGCCCCGCGCCGCTCCAGCGCTCCAGCTGGGGCTCTGGGAGGCGAGGGCGGGCGGCTTACAGCCCGCCCGCCGGCGCGCGAGTGCCCGCCTGCCCGTGGGGGCGGGGGCGGGTTGGGGAGGAGGAGCCCGGTATGCCGGCGGGCTCGCGGGGGCGCCCCTGGGGCGCCCAGCGCCCTGGCGCACCGCGCCACCGGCTTCTATGGATGAGACGGCTCTGGGAAGCAGGAAGGAATAAGAACGTCACATCCTGAAACCCTGTGCACGGGAAGTCACCTCAAATTATTTAGTTACAGTTTTTGAATAATTGGCTCTGTTTTTAATTGGATTGTAATTTGGTATTGTGATAATGCAGCTTTTATGTGATTTGTATAAAAATTAATAAAATTATTATACCATGCTACTCAGAGTAGATTCACTGAAATTAAGCTAGTTATGTTAGCTTATCCATCAATTTCCATGGGTCTACTCTGTGTAGGACTAACACTCAATACAACCTGCTCTTTCTTCCCTCTCTTTCTATACTCTACTTAAATACAGTGGTGCCTCGCAAGACGAAATTAATTTGTTCCACAAGTCTTTTCGTCTTGCGGAAATTTCGTCTTGCGAAGCACGGTTTCCCATAGGAATGCATTGAAACTTAATTAATGCGTTCCTATGGGAAAAAACCAGTCGGGGCCGGGTGTCGGGAAAGCGAGCGGGGATAGCGGTTACTTACAGTACTGTAGTGAGCGGCGGTGGCGGGAGGAAGCCGGGTGTGGGGAGGGCGATGGGGAGCGCGGGGAAGGCGAGCAGGAGGAAGCCAGGTGTCGGGACTGCGATGGGGCAGCGCGCGGAGGGCGAGCAGGAGGATCCAGGCGTGGGGAAGGCGATGGGGAGCGCGGGGAAGGCAAGCAGGAGGAAGCCAGGTGTCGGGACTGCGATGGGGCAGCGCGCGGAGGGCGAGCAGGAGGAAGCCAGGTGTCGGGACTGCGATGGGGCAGCGCGCGGAGGGCGAGCAGGAGGATCCAGGCGTGGGGAAGGCGATGGGGAGCGCGGGGAAGGCAAGCAGGAGGAAGCCAGGTGTCGGGACTGCGATGGGGCAGCGCGCGGAGGGCGAGCAGGAGGATCCAGGCGTGGGGAAGGCGATGGGGAGCGCGGGGAAGGCAAGCAGGAGGAAGCCAGGTGTCGGGACTGCGATGGGGCAGCGCGCGGAGGGCGAGCAGGAGGATCCAGGCGTGGGGAAGGCGATGGGGAGCGCGGGGAAGGCAAGCAGGAGGAAGCCAGGTGTCGGGACTGCGATGGGGCAGCGCGCGGAGGGTGAGCAGGAGGATCCAGGCGTGGGGAAGGCGATGGGGAGCGCGGGGAAGGCAAGCAGGAGGAAGCCAGGTGTCGGGACTGCGATGGGGCAGCGCGCGGAGGGCGAGCAGGAGGATCCAGGCGTGGGGAAGGCGATGGGGAGCGCGGGGAAGGCAAGCAGGAGGAAGCCAGGTGTCGGGACTGCGATGGGGCAGCGCGCGGAGGGCGAGCAGGAGGATCCAGGCGTGGGGAAGGCGATGGGGAGCGCGGGGAAGGCAAGCAGGAGGAAGCCAGGTGTCGGGACTGCGATGGGGCAGCGCGCGGAGGGCGAGCAGGAGGATCCAGGCGTGGGGAAGGCGATGGGGAGCGCGGGGAAGGCAAGCAGGAGGAAGCCAGGTGTCGGGACTGCGATGGGGCAGCGCGCGGAGGGCGAGCAGGAGGAAGCCAGGTGTCGGGACTGCGATGGGGCAGCGCGCGGAGGGCGAGCAGGAGGATCCAGGCGTGGGGAAGGCGATGGGGAGCGCGGGGAAGGCGAGCAGGAGGAAGCCAGGTGTCGGGACTGCGATGGGGCAGCGCGCGGAGGGCGAGCAGGAGGAAGCCAGGTGTCGGGACTGCGATGGGGCAGCGCGCGGAGGGCGAGCAGGAGGAAGCCAGGCGTGGGGAAGGCGATGGGGAGCGCGGGGAAGGCGAGCAGGAGGATCCAGGCGTGGGGAAGGCGATGGGGAGCGCGGGGAAGGCAAGCAGGAGGAAGCCAGGTGTCGGGACTGCGATGGGGCAGCGCGCGGAGGGCGAGCAGGAGGATCCAGGCGTGGGGAAGGCGATGGGGAGCGCGGGGAAGGCAAGCAGGAGGAAGCCAGGTGTCGGGACTGCGATGGGGCAGCGCGCGGAGGGCGAGCAGGAGGAAGCCAGGTGTCGGGACTGCGATGGGGCAGCGCGCGGAGGGCGAGCAGGAGGAAGCTGCGTGTAGGGAGTTCGATCGGGGAGCGCGGGGAGGGCGATCGTTAGTGAGCGGCAAGCAGGGAGGGCCAGCGCAAGCGGGAGGGTTCTTCTTACAGTGGTACCGCGCAAGACGAATGCCTCGTCTTGCGAAGCACGACCATAGAGAAATTCGTCTTGCGGGTCAACCAAAAAATCGCAAAACCCTTTCGTCTTGCGAGTTTTTCGTTGTGCGAGGCATTCGTCTTGCGGGGTACCACTGTAAACTGTTTCATTGGATTTCTGGGCTGTACTGATTTCAAGGGCTGATTGTCCCTCACAACATTGCTTAGACCATTTGGGCTGCTCTACTGGTTAAAAGTGCAGGACAGATCAGGAGGGGTGGTGGGGCTGAAGCTGCCATGCAGGAAACTTGGAATTTACCTGGCAGTCCCCCTACTCTCAAGAAGGCCACTGTAAGACAGTGAGAATCCTGCACCCTTGCCTTGGGTGAAAAATGAGCAGGTGATGGCAAGAAGAGGAATATGTAGAATGTGTTACCTGTTACTAGTGAGCTCCTCTACCAAACTTGCCCCAGAGCAGGATATTTCCAACCTTCACACAAGTCTTTTTCATATGTTAATAATTTGGAGGAGGGGTAAGCAGCCTGACAAATTGGGGGTAGGTGCTGAGACAACTCAATAACTGATGCCACAATGCCCTCTTCCTCTTTTCTGTTTTTGGCTGCTTTACAACCTCAAATTCACTGTCTACATCTCTACTGAGTGAGTGAGGAAAATGAAAAGGAGTCAGTATGAACCATGGAGACATACAAAATTATAGAGGCAGAGCTAGTTTATCTGGCCATTGCTGTAAAGATTGAATCAGAATGTGCAACCTGAACATTAACTACTAAGCAATGTTTATTGCATTAAACAGGTAGAAACTGAGCTATCTTCCCCAAACATATGGACTGTGATACTCTCTGCACACACACACTGAACAAATAACAGCAGTTTTGCAAAGCAGGTTAACAACAAGGCAATTTCTGCTACTCATAAGATGAACAGGCAGTGGGAGGGAGAAATGGAGAATGTAACAGCAAGAGCTAATTAATGACGGTAGAGGTTTGTTTTTTACTTACTTCAAGGTTTCCTCGCGCCTTCCTTAAGACATCATGAGTTAAAGCCACTGTAAAAGAAGTACAACTGTGAGTGTGAGAATGCTAGTTTTGGTTTTCAAAGAGGGGTATATGAAAGCTCTTTTTAAGAAAGAGCCACAGACTAAGCATGACGATTTTAACCAACAGACACGATCATGTTCTTCTCTTATGATGTCCATCCTGCATATGCTGCTTGGAAATTAAGTCCAATGAGTTCAACAGTACTTGCTCCTACGAAGTGTGTATAAGACTCCAAGACTGCCTGCTTGAGGGATGAGTTTCCCCTCATTCAGTTCCTGTATTATTCATTGCATTTGTTCTGCTCTACACTGCACACCTCCAGAATTCCAGTTTCAATCATGGAATTTCCAAAATTAAATTCTGGCAATGAAGTATGCATAGTCTGCTGCAGCTTTCACTTCATTAATGTCTTGCCCCAAAGGGGAGAGGTGTAGCTCAATAGTCCCACAAGGTCCCAGATCTGAATAGCAGCCAATTGGGAACAACAGTGGGAGAGTATTCCTCATGAACATATTGGGACACAACTATGAGAAACCTAAGACCTTGATGCCTGTTAATAAAAGCAAGCCCTGCCATGGGCAGTAGGATGTCACCAGTAGCATTTCCATCAAAGTGATTCATCACTTTGAAAGGAGTCACAGGGGAAGGCAATCAAATCACCCCTTTGATTCCCTACTGCCATAGTGAGGTTTGAACTCTAGAGTGAGAGATAGGGTGAGGTCAGCAGGCTTAGGTAAGCCTCTTTATGATGAGAGATGGGATGGGGAGGGGAACTATTTTGGGAAGCTTTCAATGTTTGATGGATTACTGTATTTTAATATTTTGTTGGAAGCCGCCCAGAGTGGCTGGGTATAAATAAATTATTATTATTATTATTATTATTATTATTATTATTATTATTATTATTATTATTATTACTTGTGAGCTTGTGTGAGAGCCAGGGTGGGTAGATGGGAGTCCTGGGTGAGAACCAGGAGATAAATAAATGTTGGGGGGAGGTATGCAAGAAGAAAAAGAATGCACATGTAGTATCATCAGTACCTGATTATGGTGTAGATAACACTTTGTGTGATATCTTGCACCTTTGTATGATTTGTATCCTCTTCCAGTCTTCATTTTGCGATGTGTTGCATACATTACCTTTTGGGGATTGTTTTTACTGTTTAAATTTTAATTGTGTTTTTATATGTTGCAACTTCCCCTAGGACAATCTGGTGACGAACCAGCAATAAATATAACAAACCAACAATTTGGTCCCTGTGAGAGACAGGATGCTGGACTGGATCAGCCTTTGAACCTAAGAAGAGCCCTGGTGAATCAAACAGAAGCAAGTTCTCACCATTTTGGGACTTATCTGCTCTGAACAAGAAGCTACTGGTGATTTATAGGCACACTATAAATCAAATTGCTCAGGAAAGAGGCCTAAGTAAGAAAACAAAAGTCTTGTGGAGACAACCCTATCAGCACATAGGGTTGTTCTGCACATTTGAAATGAATGGAAGGGATCACACAAAGTGGAGAGGAGGTAATCCACTTTGAACTATCGGTATCTGAGAAAGACACCCCCCAAGAAAGAAAGATGCAATAATAATGCTAGGATAGCTGGCTCTTTCCCTGTGTGCCAGGAGTAAGGAGTCCGATGCTCCATCAATTCTCCTGTGGGAACCACACACCCTGAGTCATCAAGAACCCCAGGCGAGCTGCCTAGCCATAGAGGCTCTCATCCATTGTGATGACTATCCTGGAGTGATCCTTCATGCTCATCCTGTCCAAGAGTCTGTGTTGTGCGTCCACCATTGGAAAGCCCTGCACAGTTGTGGGAACAAGTAAATGCTTGGAATCAAATCTGATCCTGAAATGAATGAAGCATTTTCCGAAGAGGTCATGCGTGGAGTCAAGGCCAGTAAACGAGATCATGACCTGGCACTATCATGCCTTGGAGCTTTGCCAACTCCATCAGGTCCACCTCCTTCTGTCCCAGGATTTAGTCTCTGAGCAACATGAGCTTCGCTCTGCGTTCTTTGGAAAGGCACATCCTACATGCCTGGTTATCCAGTCACACTCTGAGATGCTGGATAGGATCCAGTGTACACTTCTCTCAATTTACAAGTCTGTGTTGCTGATGGAAGTCCAGAGTGATGTTTATGTCTGTTATGCACTGTTCTCTTCTTGGGGACAGGACTAGGATGTTGTCAAAGCATGGGAAAACCCTGGGAATGGCTTCTGACCCAAAAGGGACACCCCTATATTTGCAATGGTGGCCTACACAGCAGAAACACAATTTCAATGGCCCTGGAATGATATTGTTTTCATTTTTATTATGTATTTTGTGTTTTTATTTTGTGATTTTATGTCGTGAACTGCCCTGAGACCTGCAACTATACAGTGGCTAATAATAATAATAATAATAATAATAATAATAATGAATATGGAGGTAAGTCTCTGCAAGGTTGATTGATGCCATACAATTGCTCTTGTCCAGAGATTGGACAACTGGAACAGAATCCTGAGCACCTCTGGAAGACTGGGACTTGTTCTTTTTCTCTAGTGTCAAATAGATTGTGAATTGCTTTCCCAAAGACCAGGTGTTTTTTGGCTGTTGATGATCATCAGGGAGTAGGGATCAATTTCTCCCTTGAAAGCTTCACTCATCCCATGAAGCAGCCTGTGTGACCATGTCCAGCACCCATTTGTCTGTCATGGTACAAACTAGCCTAAAAAGAAGGCTCAAAATGCAAGACTTTTGCTCCTTTATGCTCCCTCCCTTATGTCCTCTCTCCCTCTCCAAAAGGAGAACCTAATATGAAGAAAAAGTTGTCACTGATTGATCCATCATTGCAACATGGAGCTTAGTCACGATGACCTTGGCTGAGAAGGACCCCCTTGGCTGAAAAGCCCCCCCCCCTTTGCTTCTCACTCTACACCCCATATTTTGGTAAACGAATCAAGGAAGCGAAGGGTGGGTTGTTCAGGGACCCCATCTGGAAATTCCTTCTTGGCCCCTTTTGATGTGAACCAAGGCTTTTCTGTCTCAAGGGGCCTTTCCTTGGGAAGCTGGAACCTTGACAAGGTTGAAACGTACTCAGCCAGTTGGGTAGAAAGCTTGTAAAGAACCTCATATCCCGAGAAGTTCTGCATAAAGGATTATACATTTGTTTTTTGTATGGGACCATCTGTTGTACTGATTTAACAACTAAGAGGATAAGCCCCTGCACCAAGGGGCTTACAATTAAAGCTATGATAATTAAGACTAACTGCTGGAATCTGGGTGCCAGCATATACTCTTAGATACGTTAATGCAGGATAGAATTATTTGGTACTTTTATAAAATGTAAGCATTGTATCTGCACAAAGAGAAATATTTTACTATACCCACCACCCAACACAGAGGTGGAAACAGAGCTAACAAGCAACATTTGGGGGGGGCGGGAGTGGATTTCCTAATGGAGAAGCTCTTTTTAAAAATAAGCTATAAATCTTGTATCGGTGGGAAAGGATGTGTGTTAACCTTTAAAAAAATGTATATTTGTGACGGTTTCAAAACTAATAATTGAAATCAAAAGCGGAGGCATGTTTCATTTCAGTGGCGTGGATAACTTTTGACATTTATACAGGTCCATTTCATGCACCTTTCAAGGGGGGGAGCTAATATGGCATTTTCAGTGCTAGATTAATTACTCCTTAGCAGGTAATTGCTAGCTGGACCAGTTCACTGAGCCGGTTTGTTCCTTCATCAATATGCTGCAGAAGGTGGTAAATGCATCTTCCTAATAAAGCAGGAAAATATGCATTTATATTTTTTTTAAAAAGGATGTGGAAATATTCTCTACTCATGCACAATATATAGTCTTCCTGAACACACCCACAAAACCATCAATTTCTATGGGTTTATAGACATGTGTTCAGCCCTACACTACCAAGTGAATCAGTAACTTTGAGGTTAGTAGCTAACTGACAAAGGGTGGATCCAGACCATCTATTAATGATCATGTGTGTGTCTACAATTTCAGTTGGATTGGATCAAAGATACTGTTCCTTGACAATGATGCTAAGTGAAACATTAACCGCATCTGGAACGTCCTAGTGTAGCCAATGTGTGTCACTCTGAGCAGGCCCTTTTGAAGTAGTCCCCTGATGTAGCCCTGCCCACCTGTTGAAGTTGGGTCACAGGGAGAGGATTCAGCAAGGACCCCTTGGTGGAAGACTGCATGCTTGGGGTTCACTGAAGGATTTGATGCATAAACCTCCAGTCTGTTTCCACAGGCAGCAACAGATTTCTTCCTACATTTTAGTTCAACGGCCTAACAATGACTCAGAAGTAGAAAAGGGAACAAAGAGAGGAAGCTCACTCACACTGATCAATGATGACTCTCTCCATGTTTTCTTTCAGCTGGTTGGTAGCATGTAAGCATTTGACTGTGCAGTGCAGCCTCTTTTCCTGCTCGGCCAGTTTCCGACGGAGCTTGTTTATTTCTGCTTTCATGTGTTCATCCTGCAATGTGAGAAAAAGAAAACGCTGAAGTGAATAAGCCTTCTGACCCACCACACAGTACATGCATAATGCACTTATGTGTACATACCCAGAGCACTATGTGCTCTGGGGGCGCACCATTTCCCTTTACAGTGGAACCTTGGTTGTTGAATGCTTTGGAAGTTGAACGTTTCAGCTTTCAAACGCTGACAACCTGGAAGTGAATGGTTCCGTTTTAGAACGAGCCTTGGAAGTCAAACGGCTTCCGAGGCACATTTCTCCATTTTTTTCAATGGATTTTGCCAACAGGCAATTATGCCTCGGCTGTCGAACATTTTGGAAGTCAAACGGTCTTCCAGAATGGATTACGTTCAACAACCAAGGTTCCGCTGTAGTACTGAGTGAAAAATGGTCACATGCACAAATGATACATGTATGTGGCAGCCCTACAGAGCTCTGGATAGTGTCGTAGATCCTGCCATTGAGAAAGGTTTGGGTCTCAATAAACTAAGATCAGCAAAACAAATCTAGCCAAACTCTTTTGCAGCCCAGACAAATGCAATATTGTGCTGGCAAGGCAGGGATGTTAAGACACTTTCCAACATCATTAGGTGTTCTCAGGGTTTAGAGGGAACTCAAGCATTGGGGAACTGGCTCTCCAGTGCTTAGAGAAGGGGAGGCTAACCCATGACCATCATGTGGCTGAGCTACAACTCCTTGTCAACATGGCCAATGGCCAGGGATGATGGGAATTGTAGTTCAGCAATATCTGGAGAGCCAAAGGTTCTAAATCCCTGATCTAACCTTCTCCTGCCTTTAGCTCACAGGACAAGAAGGTGCCTGCTGTTACAGAATGGTCATCCTTGCAAAAAAAATAAATCTGAAAAGCCCTTCTCTTCTCTATTCTTCACTCTACTGAACATTCTTCTCTCTATGTAAGAAGAGGTCTTGCTGGATCAAACCAATGGTCTGTCTAGACCAGCATCCCATTTGCAATTATGGTCAGCCAGATGCTTCTGGCAGTCGAAAACAGAGCATAAACAGCCCTCTTCCAAAACTGCTGCAGTGGAACTTGGAGGTGCCATTTAGTTATCATGCCCAAAAACCTTTGAGAGAACTTGTCTCCTCCATTAACAGAGCCAATCCCATTTAAAGTCATGTAAGCAAGTGGTCATTGCCATATATGGCAAAAGCAAACCCCAAAACTTAATCCTGTGCTGCATGAAGGAATTGGGCAGAGGAGACAAGCTCTGGGGCTTACTGGAAAATGATGTTCATTGCTGTTACTCTACACATTTCAGAGTTAAAAACTACTCCTTCAGGAGTTGAAACACTCACAAATTTCTTAGGAAAAAACTTATTCTGTGACCCCGCCCCCAACTTCTAGTGTACTGAGAGAGGGCACAAACATTATTTTATCCAAATTCTCCATACTGATGATGAGGAACCAGTGACACTCCAGGCGTTGCTAGGCTCCAACTGCAGCATCCCTCACTACTGACCATGCTGTCTGGGACGGACAGAGGTTGGAGTCCAGCAACCTCTGAAGAACCACAGGATATCTATTGCTTGAGCACAGCCTAGAAGCAGTGTCAGAAACTGAGATATGAAGGCTAGGAGCTAAAGGGCACCTTAAACCTAGGTTATGAACGCAACAATGGAATGTCTAGGCATGTGGTTTTTTTTATAACAAGAATACAAAGCTGAAAATGAATGAACTGCAGCTAAAATATTATGTTCATTTTTCACATGATCTAGTCCTTCCCCTGCCCAACCCCCTAATATTCTTAAGAGGGTCTCTTCTTCAGTCTTCAGAGAGTAGCTAGAAGTGGGAAGGCAGAAAAAGGTCCTCCTTTCCTTCCACTTTTAATCTGAAATCTTAGGCGCAATACTGTGCCCAGAGCTCAGAAACTGCTTCTGCTAATGAACTGCGCCTAGAACAATGGGAGTTTTGAACACTGCCTATGAGGGGAGGGTCTCCAAGGGTAAACCATCAAAGGTTGACACGGGTGTTGCAAGCAAGTTCCTATTTTTATCCTGTTAAAAGCACCAGAGCAGAATTTTTCTAGCCAGTTGGCAACAGTCTGAGCCAATTTTTATTCCCCCCACCCCACCTTGTGATGGCACTTGTGCCCTTCTGGACATTGCTGGACTCCTACTCCCAGCAACCCCCACCACTGGCTATGCTGTTTGGCGCTGATGTGAGTTGGAGCCCAACAACACCAGGAGGGCCACAGGTTACTTACACATTATGTATACTTTTACTCTTGCTTGTATGCGATTTTCCCAAACTATTGTGGCTTTCTTTGCTGGCACTCAAAAACCTTGGGACTAAAGGTTCTTTGGGAAACTCCCTTCCTGACAGTGGCCGAGAGAAAGTACCCCTTCATTTGGTGCACTCCCAACTTTAAGATCAAAACACCAGCACACACACCTGAAACGCATAACCAACATTGTGGACAACTTTCATTGGGAGGGAGACTCTCCAAAGGAGCTTCAACAAACGAGCAGCTTCTTCTAGGTTATGCTGGATTGCACAAATGGTTGCAGAAAGCCTGCTCAGGGATGCCAGCTGTGGAACCTACGTTGCAGAATTAGAAGAAGAAAGAGCGTTACATTTTATCCTTAAAAGATTATGAAAATGTAAGCTTTAATTAATGGAATAAATCCAATTTACTATGAATTCCAGATTTAGGCTGATGAACAAGTATATTGTGTGCCAGGCAAACTAATTTATTAGGTGAAAAAGGCAGCTGAATTATGTATTCTTCAAAAAAAGAAGGTGGGGATGGAGGGAACGGGGACTTAGCATAATCAATAACAGTCATTAATAACAGGCTACATTTACTACGTTTGCTGTGCCACTTGGAAAATACTTTTTCCTTTCCCTATTTGCATTTCATGGCAAGCTATTTGAAAGTCAAATGACTCCTGACATTAATTTAGGCAATATAGATGTTTCTCCGTTAGCAGACCCTTTAAACTGTTCTACTTAATGGTAAGCTAACTATCAGGGGCCAATGCAGAAATGTTTTTCTTTTGCAAGACTGATGAGGAAACAGAATGAAGGAGCTGCCAAAATGAAGAATGGAAAGGAAGCAAAGGGAGAAAACACTGAGTGGGACCAGTTAAAGGGGCAGGGAACTTGCTCTTAAGAGTAACCAGCAGCTTCCGGTTCCTTGTGAGACCCATATATCGTGGAACTGCAAACATATACAGTGAGGTGGGGAGAAGTATTTGATCCCCTGCTAAATTTGCTGTTTGCCCCCTGACGAAGAAATGACCAGTCCATAATTTTAATGGTAGGTTTATTGTAGCTGTGAGAGACAGAATAACAACAGGAAAACCCCCAGAAACCCAGAAGACAAAAGTCAGAGATTGATGTGCATTATAATGAGTGAAATAAGTCAGAGGGCAAATGGGCAAATTTAGCAGGGGATCAAACACTTTCCCCCCTCACTGTAGCACATCCACACCATACATTAAAAGGACATGGCACACCTCAAAGAATCCTGGGAACTTACCCTCCCCTGCAGAGCTAAAACTCCTAACACCCTTAATAAACTACAGTTCCCAGATTCATTGAAGGAAGCAATGCTCTTTAAATGTATGGTGTAGATGTGTCCTTAATGATCATGCACCCAGTTCTGACAATCATGCTCTCAGTCACGGTGTTTACCGTCACTCCCAGTTCCTGAAGTCCTGCTTCTTTCAGAGGAAGTTCCAGCTCAGACAACCTTTTTCGCCCTTCCAAGATTTGCTTCCGCAAAGAGTTATAATCTTCGATCAAGCCAAGGATGTGCCGGCCATTTTTGTCTGCCCACACACAATGGCTGGGAATGAGGCAAGGGTCGCTGGAATGGTTTGCAGGTGAGTTGCATCGGGAGGAACTGTCTGAATTATCCACAGCCAGCTCTGTATCTGAGGAGCACAGGAGCAGGGCGACCAGATCACACTCAGCATATCTAAGCAACATCTGCATATGAAACTCAGCCCCTTCTTGCACTCTTTATTGCCTTTGCTTTCCCTCTTTCTACAAATCACTTTAATTCAGAAGTGGGGAACCTCAGGCCCAGGGGCCAAAAGCAGCCCTCCAGACCTCTCCATCTGGCTCTCAAAACACTCTGCACACCCCACCCCTCACCAGTCCTGCTTTCCATCCTTTTTAACTGGCTGGAGTATGTTGTTGAACTCGGATAATGACTCCTGCTTGTCTGAGTGGAGGACAGGGAGGGGTAGTTTGTGTGTGTGTAGAAACCAGTGTATTGTACTACGGTAAAATTTACATTAATTGCTCCATCCACTTTTGCCTCTGGCCCTGCTCCTCACTGGCATGCACACACACACACACACACAACCTGGAATGTTGCCTAGAAGAGAATTCAGTCCCTGGGCATAGAAATAACACAATAACAATGCACTGAATGCCATATTATTTAATATTTTTACATCAAAACACTCCAAATTCTATCGGGGTGGGAAGAAGCTATAAAAACATAATTAGGCATGTTAATGGAGGTTAAGACTGTTGATAGCTCCTAGTTATGATGACCAACATGGAGCTTTCAGATTTAGCGGAGAGCAAAAATGGAAAAGAATGATTTCCTTTATGCCCTAATTATTGGCTTCTTGGAGACAAATGGTTGGCTGCTGTGGGAAACAGAATGCTGAACTCTGACCCCACAGGGCTCTTCTTAAGTTCTGTTTGTATTATCATGAAATCCCAGAGAGAGACAGTCTTCACTCTGGAAGGTATATGAAAGATACTTTCAGAGTCTTACAGTACCTGCATTCCTTGGCGCTATGCAGGTGCCGTACTTCCGTTGCAATTCAATGACATTGCTGTCCATAGCAGAGAATTTAAGCTCTAGGAATCAAGAGGAGCAGAGGGTCATTAAGAGGTTAGGAGCCAGAACAGTGTGCATCCTCCACTTCCCTAATGGTGCTGTAAAAAGCAAGTAAGTTACAGTAATCATCTGACATAGGGTTGTTGTTCTTGGTTGTTTTTTTAAAATTGTTTAACCACATGAGTTAACAAACATGAATACATATGCTATAATGTTATTGTTTTAGTTAAATTGTTGAAATTGTTTTCAATGAAATTATTATTTTTCTCCTTCCAATAAAGTACAGCAGAAAAGTTGTCCAAATATAAACAGTTAACTCATTAAACCTCACAATAATTTCATAATTATCTGTCTATGTATTTCTAATAGTATAACCAAATCAGTATTTTTTTATATAACTGTAAAAACTACTCTGAAAATTTATTATTCCAAATTGAAACCTTCATCTGGTTGTAAATATTAAGATTATACCAGCAAGAATGTCTTTCTGGTAAAAAAAAAAAAAAGATTTAAATCAAGTCTTACTGACTAGTGATTTAAATGTGTGAATCTTAGGGGTTGTACCCAGTGTTAGCACTACTCAGAATCAGGGTGGATTTGATTTAAATTATGATTTAAATCGTGATTTAAACCAATTTGATTTAAATCAAATCCACCCTAATTCTGAGTAGTGCTAACACTGGGTACAACCCCTAAGATTCACACAGACACACTAAAAATCAAAGCTGGGCACCTCAAATTTATTTCCTACAAAGGTAACCCAACTTGCACCATAAAATTTTAATTTGCTGTAAACTTGTAACTTCACGCCTCTGAAACACACGAGCCCACTTCTGCATATATCAGCACAGTGTGATTTGTCTACATTTGTCTGAGCTCTACTCAGCAAGGTCAAAAGTACAAGACTAAGCCAGTCAATGGAGCTGCAATATTTGTTCTGTAGTGTTCTGAGCTAAGGGGCATTCATTATGTTCTATGGCATTGCAATGCTCTGGATGTTCCTTTTAATATTCAGATTTCCATGGTGGATACTTCTGTTTCCCCTTAAGTTTCAAACTGCTAGAGTACTTCACTGAATCTCAATGCAAATAGTGGGAAAATATTCCCCTAGGGCATAAAATTTATTCTGCTGATTTATTCACAGACCATCCAAAGCACATATTGATTGTTCCTGAGTAATGCATGGCCTCCTGGAGCAAATGCTTGTGCAAGTAACAAGCCATTCAGGTAAGCAAAACTGTTTGAAAACTGAATTCAACAGTTCTACTGTAACAGTTATAGTTGGCAAACTGGTCCCCCACCTCCAAAGCAAAACATATGAATGGTTACGCAAGAATATAAATAGAGCATTCCTGCATCAGGCCAAAGACCAATTGAGTTCAGCATCCTGCTCTCACAGTGATGAACCAGATGCCCATCGGAACCCCACAGGCCCTCTCCCCAGCACTGGTATTCACAGCAACTGGCATTCAGAGGCATGCTGCCTCCAACAGCTGGAGGTTCCTGAGGTAAAGAGTTCACAAAATGCTGAATTGCCAGGTTTAGACTAGTGATTTCCGACCTCACGCCTGCTAAGATTGGTGAGGCCCTTGCAAAATTCCCGCACCCCACAAAATCATTTGGGCTCTAGCAGCATTCTTGGCAAGCACCCCCAGAATCCTGAGCTTTTCAATCACGCTTTTGATAATGCACAAAAATTGGGGTGGTCATGGTAAAGGGCAGAGGAGAGGTGGTTGCAGGCAGTGGGGATCTCTCCTTCTCTCTCTCTCTCTCTCACACACACACACACTACCCTGGAATGCCTCTCTTTAGCTGGAACTAACACCAGGACACATTCTTTGGGTGGGGAAGGTGTTAGCAAAGATTACTGGGTAGTAGCAGGGTACCATCTCCATTTTGAATCAGGTTTAAAAGGGGCAGCTGGATCAGACTCAATGGGGACACTCTTTTGAATTAGGGGAGCTTGTATTTTGACCTCCCTCCATTTGAAATCTCAAGCTGTCTTTAGGTTAGATTTGGTGGGAAGAGGGGATAGAAGCAAACAACACGGAACACAAATACGCTCAGTTCTGCATATATTTCCAACAAAATGGATTGGAGGAAAACCCCATCAAACCAACACACAAAACCTGACTGTGCACCATAGACCATACCGTTTATCCCAGTGAAATGCTGCAATTCTTGCTTTAAAAGGCAGCCAATATTTACAGTTGACCCCAAGCTGTCTCCCTCTCTCTTTCCTCTGGAAAGCTGCTCTTCCATTTTTTCATGCAACATCTTGTTTGCTTTGATGCTCCTTTCAAGCTGCATTCTGAAGTTCTGTATTTCAGTCAATAGTTCATGCAAGTCAAGTGGATGGTTTTGATCTTTCCAGCATTCATCCGATCCATCACGGGCGAGATCTTAGGAGTTGGGGTTTGTTTTTAATTATCATTGCAAACAATTAAAAGAGTCATTATTAACATGCTGGATGAGTGCATTTGAGCCAGATATTAAGAACTACTACAAGCAGTAGATGGTAATAATTTAAAAGGGAAGAGAGTTGTGCGCACACATACACACCCCTCTCCAACCTTAATTACTTCTATCCTCCGAAGATTTAATAAGAGCCTAAATAAATAAATAAATAAAATCACTTTGTAAAAGCTAATGTTGCATACCCAAGGTAAAATTATGTATATTAACGGACTGGGGAATATATAACCTGAAGGGCATTTGGAAGCATGGCATGAAAAAGAAAAAAATGGAAAGAAGGAAGGGTTGATACTGAAAATGAAGGCAGTTTCATCAAAAGCCTGGACAACATTTAATCATAGAAACTAAGAATCCCAGGTATTTTTAATCTGCCAAAAAGGCAAAGGTTTGTGGTTTCATAAACAGATGGGCCATATCTGTGGTTGGAATGCTAAGCATTATTTTCCAGGAACACCTCCCTCCCTTGCAGGTAAAATCATAACAGCTCCCTGTTTAACCCTCCGCCTCAGCTCTAAGTTCATCAATGTAGGTATGAAAGCAGCCTTGGGCTCAGATGTGGGAAATGCAGGCTCTGTTCCCTGCTCAACTGTGTCCAATCTTGCCTTCTAATACAGTCACACTTACTACTGTAAAAATGAAGAGGCCAAGTTTCTTTTAATCATCTGGGCATTTTTGTGAAATATTCCAGGGGCAGAACACAGGCCAAATGGCAGTATTTTAAAACTACCTACGCAGAGACAATTAAAAGCTCATTGCCTTTCCTGTTTGTTGCTAATAACTGGGGCTACTTCAACCCAATTAGCTGTTTTCTGATAGTGAACTTGAAGGATCAACTTCTAGAATTTGTGTCCCCCCCCAAAAAAAAATATCATTCTCTCTCTTTTCCTTCTCTCTTTCTTCCAGTGGCATGCCAGGTAATTGCTAAATGATGTTTTACAAGCATTGGGATCACAGCCATGTAAATAAGTTCACTAGTGTAACTAGTCCACACATTTTACTGACAGATGTTACCGGTAGGTCTTCTGCAGCCTAAGAGGATCCAGCATGCATTTGGCCCAGACAAATGGTGATTTAAAAGCTTCTCTAAGAAAATGAATTTTCTTGAAAATGGCTTCTCTGACGCAGAACAGAAACACATGCCGTTCAAAGAAGTTAAATCTGCATTTGCTGCACCCCTGGATTTGCGGTGCACTGGCATAAGATTCACATACAGCCCCCATACATGGTACCTTCATTTCCCCATTACGGGTGCATGATGCGAAGTACCACGGGAGTAGCAAGTGGCCCTTAATGTAAAAATCACCTTGCTTTCTAATGAAACTATGGGTGACAGGTAGCTAACCATTGGTTTCCCTGTGCTTAAAGGAATTCCCAAACTTGAATATCAACAGAAAATGCTGTTAGGAACAGAGGAAGAGGATGCAGCAAACATAAGGATGAGCAAAATGGCATGACTGGTTTCCTTGGGAGAAGCCATTTTCTAGTTAATCTTAGTGATGGGTGAGATCCAGGTGGGTACATCTGGATCAATTAGCACTTACATATTTCTCTGCAAGCATTTAGTAAAAGTTTGCATCCTGCATCCCAGGAGTCACCAAGCCACAAAATAGCTGTTGCGTAGGCACAGTATAACACAAAATGTCTGCCACATTTAAAAGCACATAAGATAGACATGACCACAAAAGGTATGGGCATGCCTCTCCTCCCTCATCAGCAGCTCTATCAAAGAGGAATAAAGCACCAATATCAGCCACCAAAGCACTTGCTCAAAGAGAGAAGTACCTAGCATCTCTCCTCTGTTCAGAATGGAGAAGAGGATAGGTGTCCAATCTTGGCGCAATTGAAATGAAGGAAATGAGCAGGAAAAGGAAAAGCCTTGTGTGAATTTCTAAGGGAGCATATAGTGGGACCTACCACCAAGATCATATTGTTTCATACCTTTTTGACTTCTGATTGCTTCATCTAACTTTTCGTATACCTTCAGCTCCAGTTGTAGTGAGTGTAGTAATTTGTCATTCTCTGACAGCTGATGCTGTTTGGCGTTCAGCTCAATTTGCAGCCTGTGACATTCCAATTGAACTGGTCAGTATGAGTTTAAACATTGGCACTATAAATTGTGGCCAGGCTGTGCTAACACAATTTTTGTTATCATGAAAAACCAATGATGCCTCAGGAAAGAAAACTTAGAATTATAGGACTAGAACAGACCAGGTCATTGACAACTCCTACCCTAAGGAGGATTTTTGATGTTATCAGCCCTACACAGTTTAACCCCCACCATCCAGATCACAGTTCAGGATGGAAATGATAAACTTGACCACACTCAGGTCGATGCAGAATGGATAGCAGCAGAAACTTGAGCAACCCACCACAAGGAAAGGATAAAACCTTCCAAGATCGCTGATGCATGATTTTGTCTCCAATTGTTTGGGTTTTTAAAATAATAATAATAATAATAATAATAATAATAATAATAATAATAATAATAATAATAATTATTATTATTATTATTATTATTAATTTCCTGCAATGTTTAGCCTACACATCCTGATGGCCACACTAGAGGCTACCTGCCAATGTTTTGTTTTTAAAATCTAATGCTCACTGTGTATGGAAAAGCAGTTTCAGAAAGGCAGAAATTTAGAATGGAGCACTGGGGGAGGAATTAAAGTCTTTCCCACCTGCTCAAAATCCCCCTCAAAGATGCTAACCCTCCCTCTCTTGCAGGCTTCCAGGTGCACTTGCAAGGGTAAACATAGATCTGGAAAAGTGGCTGGGGGAGGCATTTTGAAGCACAAAGCAGTACATAAAAATATAGGAAGCTGCCTTCTATTCACACTAGTTATCCATCTAGCTCAGTTTTGGCTATGCTGAATGACAGTGGCTCTCCAGGGTTTCAAAGGTGGTTCTCTCTGAACTCAGTCTGGAGACACTAGGGAATGAACCTGGGACCTTTTCTATGAAAAGCCAGTGTTCTGCAATTGAGCCATGGCCGTTCCCAGGAGAAGTGAGAAGGTTTTAAACACACTCTCTCTTCTCCCATCATCTGCTCCTGAAGCTGATTTTACATAAACAAAGCAAATACATGACCTGTGCATATCACAGGGGTAACCAATATGGTGCCCTCCAGATGTTGTTGGACTACAACTATCAGCTCCACCCAACATGGCCAGTAGTCAGGGACGACGAGAGCTGCGGTCACATGTCGGGGGGGGGGGGAATCATGTTGGCTACCCGTAGTATACTATCTAAATTCAGCCCTGTCAGCAGCCCCCCAGATAAACTCCACAGTGAACCTCTTGCGGCTCCAGTCTGTCAGCAGCTCGGATGATGTGAAAGCCTTCCTGGGCATGAGGGTGTTGGACATCCACCCACACGGGGTCATGATGCTCAGGAAGCACCTCTGTGCTATCTGTGGTGGCTGGTCTTCAGGTGAGAAGGACCCCCCCCCCCCGCTGGAGCGGCTGGGGGCAGGGTGGTCACGTCTGGCAGAGGTGGGGGCGCTTGGGGCAGTTGCCAGTCAATGGGGGGAAAGTGTCTAGCCCACTCGGAGGGGGGATAGGTGATGTTTCCATTCCATCAGGGAAGGAAAGGAACAGAAGCATACACCCTATGACCCTACTAGCCACTTCCAGGGCTATTAAAATGGTAATATTAATACACAGGGATTCTCTACTGGGTCGGCTGGCTAGGAGGGGTGTGTCATGGAGAGATATGTTTTGCTCCCTCTGGGGTCCTGCCTGAGATGGATTGGTAGAGGGGTTAGTCCTGCCTGAGGAAAAGGAGGGTGGTTGGAGTGGTCCAGCCCTTCTCTACCTGCTCCCTCTCTTGAGTGGGATTTTCAGTCTTCAAACTGGGCAAGGCTGGTTTCAGGGGAAAACAGTTGTGCAGTCTTAGATTCATGATGAATTTAAGGAGGGAGAAATGGGTGATCATGGAGGATGATGCTTTGTGGGAGGGGGAAGCAAAAGCTGGAAGGCAGGACAGGGGTTGAGGCTAAGGAAATTCCTGCACTTTAGGGGGCTAGACTGGATGAGCCTGCACTTTAGGGGGCTAGACTGGATGAGTCCCTTACAACACTACAGTTCTGTGATTCCTTGACTGCAAAGGCAAAGCCACCCAAAGATAATTGTAATCTTGGTACTGAAGTACATGCCACCCAGCCACATCTTGCCCCGAGTTCTAATATCTCAGAAAAAGGAGGATACCTCCTCAATCCTGGGACAGAGGACTCTGCTTTACCTTCATACAGCCTTACTAGGGGTTTGACTCTGCTTGTTTTGCTCGCCAGCCTCACCTACGTGCCATGCCCTTCCCCTTACCTACCCTCTAAGCCAGTGGTTCTCAACCTTGGGTCCCCAGATGTTTTTGGCCTATAACTCCCATCAACCCTAGCTAGCAAGTCTAGTAGTCAGGGATGATGGGAGTTGTAGTCCAACAACATCTGGGGACCCGAGGTTGAGAAAGGCTGCTCTAAGCCTTGTCCAAACCACTCCTCCCCTCAAACCTCACCAAAGCTCTGCTCACAGGTCTGGGTCACTTGCTCACTCCCATCTCCAATTTCTTCCTCCTCGCCCTGCAACACTACTGTGATGACCAGCAGCTCCAAGAGCCCAGTTTGTCACCACTGTGAAGTTCATAGCTTCACCTACTGACTGCTATGCAAACTGCAGCATGACTACATTCTTAGGAAATATATTTTGGGAGAGAAATGACAGGATTACTACCTGTTTAGTTCGTTTCTAACACTGTAAATATCATGAGTCAGATGCCCATTTTCTTCCTCTTGTTTCCCAAGCTGCTTCTGCAGTTTCTCCTTCTCCTTCTTGAGGCGCTCATAGTCCTTGTGAAGGCGCTCGGCAGCAAGGTGCTTCTTTGACAGGGATTCCCTCAACTTTTCATTTTCCTTTTGTTTCTCTGGAAGGAAACAAAGCTCAGTTTGTTGGCAATTGAAGCATAATCTGAGCAAAACTGCTAGGGAAAATTAATGATTTATATATTTATTTCAACATTAAAGACGCCCACAGCTCAGAGGAGCAATAAGTGAAATGAGATACTCATGTGACATTTACAATTCTAGCATCCCAATTTTCTCTCCTGCGGCTCTGGAATAGAAAATGCATTTCAAAGAAATAAAAAATTAACCCTTACAATACCTGAGTTCTATAAGAGGTATTTTATCATAAGAGGGAAGGTGGTGTCCATCAGCTGCTGGAAAGAGATCTCCTTGCAGTTGCTAAGCATCTTTCACAATGCTCCACTTACAAGCTGCTACCATCTTGCCTCTCTACAAAAGGTTTCATTTGAAGTTTTATTGATTATGATTTTACTCAGTTTGTGAAACACTTTTGCGGGGTAGAGGAGTTCTATTGTAGATATAAATGTTGCAATGAATAAATAAGACAACGAGGACTAGTGATCTTCTTTTCAAAGCAACATTTTCAGAAATCTGTTGAGTACAGTAGATATTGTAACAGGCAAACTAGCACCTACAAACATTCTCTTCTCAAGTGTGATGTTGAAAAGGCACAACAATATTGTCCTACCATTTTCAAACAAATAACTCCAAATTGTTGTGCTCTCCCTTTAACATCGAGTTTCTTATCGTACCTCGAGATCCTTTTGCCAGCATCATATTCAAAGCCTGATTTTGCTTCCTCAGGAAATGAATTTCAGAAGTCAGGGAATTATGTTGCTCCGAGCCACGAATACAAACGTTTGCAGAACCTATAAATATATACATAAAAACGATTTATGAGTCATCTCTAGGTCAGTAAAGATTAAACTTTTCCAGACAAGAACAATTTAAACAATGCAGGGAGCGGGGCAATACACACACTATGAAAGCTATTTATCCCCTATATATTCTGAAGGTTATCATCAGAGTAAAAGGTAATTCAGGTGGACTCTGATCAAGCCATTCCAACACCACTACTGATGCTGGGCTAATATCAGTAAAATTGCAAATTATCCCTGGCAGATAATGATGTTAGGTGCAGACATTGCCACACTTATCTTGGGCCTCCAGCTAGAGATTGCAAGACGAATTTGCAGTCATTTTCAACACTCTGGTAAATTACTGCATTTACAAAAAGGAAAAAAAAGAATAAAGGAGGGTGCTAGTTTTGCGTTTGACAAGTTCCAGTTGATCTATTGGTTGAACAGCAATTTCATCTGCTGAAAGAGCAGCTGTGCAGGTAGACTTTACAAGAGGAGGGGCCCCTCTGCTAGAGGTTAAGAGAACTCTCCCCTCCCCCCATTAACAAGGCTAACCTCAACATGCTTGGAGCCACTTGTGAAGCAAAGACTATGTGGCAGTAATACAAGTCTCCATTATTTCACCTTTATTTTAGTTATTCAAGGGCCTGGGAGCAAGGGTGACTCCTCACTGGGGCTCAAAGCTACAGAGTTCTCCCCCATCCCCACCCCACAAAATGAATCCTAGACACCTGAAGGTATACTCCATTGAAATCAAGAAGCATATTAATTAACTTTTCTTCCTCTTCCTCCTCCTCCTCCTCTTCTTCTTCTTCTTCTTCTTCTTCTTCTTCTTCTTCTTCTTCTTCTTCTCAGTTTTAGAAACTCATAATTCATTTGCTCTATACAGACAGCAGGTCAAACAAGGGTTTGTGCTAGCCATAGCTTAGAAGTCAAACCATGGCTTTAGATCACAAATATATAACTGGGAAACCATGGTTTAGAACCACCTTCCCACTTCCAATTTCTGTCCCACTCAACTTCATGAATTCTCTCTCATTTCTACGAAACACTAGATTCTGATGGTGGAGCACTGACTGTAGCTATGGCTTGTCAAGTAGGATATCACATCACACCATGGTATGTGCAAACAGTGGCTTCTTACTTTGTTTAGCTGGTTGGCAACAAAACACTCCTCAGTTTAGCTATTACCTCAAGGCATAATTAAACCTCCTTATCTCCCAAACTGCAGGAGGCAGTGAAAGATAGGCGTGCCTGGGTGCTCTGGTCCATGGGGTCACAAAGAGTGGACACGACTGACTGAACAACAACAACAACAACTGCCATTTGACATGATTCTTCAGTTGAGTGTGGTCCAGTTCAAACACAATATTCTTGCTTTAAAAACCACGGTTTATTAAACTGAGAATGTCCTTGTATTGTGTTTTAATAAGCCAAGGGTTTTAAGCAGGAAACCATGGTACCTAAGCCTTTTCCATGAAATCTTTTGCCTCAGCCCCCTAGTTCCCATATCCTATTGCAAATAACTCTGAAACCAAGCCTAAGTACAGTGACTGAATCAAACATACTCTTTCCTTGTTCATTCCTGCCTCCACATCCCTCTTCCGCCTCTTCCCTCTCCCTGCTTTATTTTCATGCACTGAATCTGAGATGGAAAGCTCCTTGGGGCAGCAGCCTTCCCACTTGTAATCTGTATGCTGCCAGTGCTCTATAACAATCACCAGTCCCCAGGATCAGATATGAAACTGAAGCTAGGAACGCAAGCAGTTTATGAAGCTGAGATGGTTACAGTGAGCATAAACACAGGCACATCTGGCCTGAGCTCTCGTCAGTGATGGGTAGCTGCTTGCAGCACCAAAATGCTGAGTTCATTTATAACAAGCAAGCAAGTTTCTAGCTGTCAAGGTTGCAGAGGTGTTTGAAGATATGATGGATAAAAGCAATAATAGATCAGACAAGGAGCCAAGGTAAAGAAGCCCACATTCATTGCTTTCTTTCCCCCACCCCTTCAAATATTGCTGTTTCAAAGGTTAATTCATTTGTCACAGCTATGGAAGCTCTCCCACAAGCCAGTGTTGTGTATAAAATTATATTGTAAGAAAGAGATGTGTGATTTGTAGCTTTAGTGGTAAAAGGGTTGAGCTATGAATCAAGAAACTTCCGTGGCCCAAATCTCCCCTGCACCATAAACTGAGTGGCTGCAGCAAAACCAATCTCTCTGAGCCAACTGCATAATGGGGGAAAAACATTCACCCACTTTACAGGGTTGTTAGGATTACAATGATTTAATCTACGATGGGGTAACTCCATGAAGCCCCACCACAGGCAACAACCACACCAAAGCTTTGCCACTGATCACCAGTTCTGTGCAAGAGTCAGAGAAGATAAGAAATTGCCAAGAAAAAGGCCAAGGAAGAGAAGTCTATCCAGATCATTGATTAGCCTAACTTATGCCAACCCCAGACAGAGTCAGTCTGAAGAGCAGGATGGCTCATCTCCCTGGCTGTCACCACCAGAGAGAGGTTTTACCTCTGGCAGAAGTATGTCCCCTGTCTGGATCCAGTAAATAGGCAGCACAGGGCAACTTTTCATTGGGTCAGTAGCACCCCCCTTCCCTTCTTGTGTACTGGAATAGCCATAATCAAGGGAGTAATTCAATAAGGAAGCCCACATTAAACACATTAATACATTTCATGTGCTATGTAGTTTGAGTCCAAGGTCAAATTGACAAGATGGCTGAAGATCAATCATCAGATATCCCACATTTCTTAAGAGGTTGAACAGAAACTGCAGCGATCCTATCTCCTTGCCTAAAAAATAATGATCAGGACCAGACAGTAATGCAGAGGGTTAGCCTCTTCCCTTCATGTTTTCTGATCCAAATCCACTCTCCCTCAAAGCTGCTTACCCCACAGAAGAAGAGATACAGAAATCAAACCAAGGGAGAGACACACTCCATTCCCTCAGCATTGGTTTTCCAACTCGATTTCCCTCCCCACACTACTTTTCAGCTTAAACATAGCTCTCCTGCTGCTTTGTCTTGATTTGCCATCAAAATACAAAGGAGCTGGGAGGATTTTCTCACTTACAAATACAAAACAGCCCCGCTCCTTTTTCCGCAGTGGTAAGGAATCCATCACACAGTGATAAATTTGATTAACCAAAGTAACAGAAAGATGGATGAAAAGGTGTAAGAGATTGTATGCCTGCTGCATTAACCAGATGTCCTTTCCTAAAATCTTTATGAAGCCATAAAAACAAGAGCTGGAATAGTTTCAGGTGTGGTCATTTCGCAAGAGAACAGCATGGCTTTCCATCTGCTTGTAAATACTTCATGAACAAACTCAGAGGCATTTATATATACACTTTTCCATCAGTGTAAATTACTTCTAAGAGGAATCACCCTTTCCAGATAGCACCATTTAAAAACAACAAAAACAAAAACGCAACCATAGGATGCTTAAAAAATGCAACATTTAATAAGAGTAGGGTTCAAAGCAGAACCTGAGGAGGAAGTTCAGTGCTTTTCCTGTGTCTTCTGATATGGGGCAGGTACAAATACTCATGAAACCCATATTTTGATATCACTGTTTGCATATAAAGGAGGGCTATTTTCTTTTTTGGAGTTCTACACAGCTCTCCTTCCTTCCAACCTTCCAACCTTCCTAAGCAGACTTTGACTCCAAATATTCTACCTTGCTCCTGAGCAGAGTCTGACACTTGTTGCTCAAGTTGCTTCCTTAGTCGGTCGTTGGTTCTGATGGATTCCTCAAGCTGGTGCCTCAACATTCGTATTTCTTGGAGATGCTCCATCAACAACTCTAAATAAATGGCAAGAGAGTGGCCATATCAAAAGTCTGGAGCAGGGAGGGGACTGAAAATATTATGGCTCTTTACTAGTTACTGGAGGGCATTCAGATTTAGGTCTCCGAAAGCCAAAATCAGTCATTTTACCCTGACACACAAAATATAAAATCTGACACAAATTGGATGAAGGATGGTACAGAAAATTTAATTGTAATAGTAGTAATAATCTGTGTGGGACATACACATGTCAGTAACTCTCAAAGCAAAGTTGGCTACAATCACTGTGCTCCCCCCAACCCACCCGATGTTATTGGAGTCCATGCTCCCATCATCCCTGACCATTGGCTATGCTGGCTAGGGCTGAAGGGAGCTGGAGTCCAGCAACAACCAGAGGTTCCCCTGACCTGATTTATATCAATGCTATTGAAGAAATGTCACCAACTCCTCCCAGATTTCCTATCTTCCTTCAACCCACAGAGGGCAATGTTCTCCCTTAAATATCATTACAAATATCTCTTCCTCCATCCACAAACCCCACCCCACAAAATCTGGTAATCTCCTGCCTCAATAACCACAGGCACCTTCTCTCTGGCAGTCTCTTGCCTCACAGAATCCTCTCAGCTGTACCCACAATCTGCTGCCAAAACATCCCCCTCTTTCCTTTTCATCACTGAGACCACATGACACCCTCCGTATATCTTTAGACCAGCTTTCCATCAACCTCCACCTTTGACTTTCAACTGACTTTGCAGGCTTGCCCATTGCTACATATACATGCCCCAACTTTCTGTTCTTATTTTCCCCTTTTTCACCAGCCTTGCCCATGAGCATCAGCCTTCCCACCCTCAGCTGTCCAATAAGCTAGCTGCCTACACTTTCGTGTGTGTGTGTACGCATGTTTATATCCCCATCTTTCCCATCAGAATAACTTTCAAGGCAGCTGACAGACCAATTAAATGCAATACAAAATGCCAACTAAAATGGATTAAAAAAACAACAGAAGAAAGAGTAAGGAAGAAGCAGTAGTGCTGTTGAAAGCTCAGAAAGACAAGAAAGACTTCACCTCACTTCAATAATTAGGGAGGAGGTATGGAAGACTGTAAATAAAATCTATACCTCCCATGTCATGTTATGTCAAATTATGTCCCCCCACAACCTTCTCAACACAGTAGCTAAGGGGACCTTCACAAAAAGTATAGGGGTAAGACCTCCTTTCCCTTCTTGTAATTTGAGTTCTGCTAGGGAGGAAGTGAAATAGTTGGGGTGCCACCACAGCAAGGGTCAGCAAACTTTTTCAGCTGTGGACCGGTCCACCGTCCCTCAGACCATGTGATGGGCCGGACAATATTTTTTTTTTGGGGGGGGGGGTGAACAAATTCCTATGCCCCACAAATAACCCAGAGGTGCATTTTAAATAAAAGCACACATTCTACTCATGTAAAAACACCAGGCAGGCCCCACAAATAACCCAGAGATGCATTTTAAATAAAAGGACACATTCTACTCATGTAAAAACACGCTGATTCCTGGACCATCCGCGGGCCAGATTGAGAAGGCGATTGGGCCGCATCCGGCCCACGGACCTTAGGTTGCCTACCCATGCACCACAGGGACAGCCGTCTCTTTCCTGTGCAACCAGCCTACCTTTTGAATTCAGAGTTACCGCAAGAAGAATCTAAGGTGGCAATCTCAGGTGACAAGGCAAGCTAATCTAAGAAAAAAGTTTTTTCAACTGCCCAGCTTCATCCCTGAAAACAAGTCCACTTTACATGTCAATGCATTTGGTCATCCTTCTGAAACTCTTTCTTTCTCCCTTCTTCCTGTGACCCTGTCCTACACTCACTTCTTCCTTCTCTACTTTTGATCTCAATCTACTGTTGACATGTAGTTTGTAAATTCACTGGGGCAGGAACCCCTTAGTTTCACTAATGATACTCTGTAGAGTATCATGCACTCGGACAACACTATAATGAAACTATTTAGTAGATGAGTTTGATTCACATAGCACAGGGGGAAAAAATAAGGAAGGGGGAAAAAATAAGGAAGCATATTTCAATTAAAAAGTACCTTTGATGGTTGACTGCAGGTTCCTTCCACCTGCAGTACACTTCCACATTGGTCAGGAATTCACCTACTCCATTTCATTTGTTAGTTAAGCCAGTTCCAATAAACTCTGTTTTATTTTAAACAGAGCATTTTGCAAACACCACCTGCTTTCAACTGAGTCTCTAGGAGAACAGCCTGGTAAGCATCAATTGCACTGGGTGTCCTGTTCCAGGTCAAGTCTCACTCCTCCTATTAATTATGCAGCACACTTCAATCCCAATGAAACAGTACCTGGGCTTTTATAGCGGTAGAAACCATGTAATCTAAACATCACCCATCAATTGTCTGTATTCTAGCTCCTAATTTGAATTTTAGAGAAAAGTCCATCTATTTTTAAAATACAAACACTAAAAGTCGAAAACAAGGATAGGCAGATTGAATGTACTGGTAGAAGATCTCTGAGTGATTTGTGGTGAAATGGATCTACCTACTACCTACAATTCCACAATATTAGCAACAAAATTAGTGCTCTCACACCTTAAATTATATTCCTGAAATGAAGAAATCTTAGGGTATCCAGAAATAGATTTTTAAGAGAAAGGACTGTGAACTCCATTCAGTTCTGAAATTCAAAACTTATTCCTGTAGAATTAATTATGTTTACATCTTTTGCTATAAGCTGATCTCGGGGTACTCATAAAACAATGAAGTAGATTCTGTCAGCCAAAAGGTCTGTGTGCCTCAATTTAAAATGACAATGGTGGAGGATGGAATCCTGGCCAGATGATGTCCTTCTATGCCTAGTAAACCTGTAGTGGGTAAACTAGTTGTTCTTTGTAAGATTACTATTCTTGCCAAAGGCCATGACAAACTTGTAGCAACAGTATTAATAAAATAATACAGAACAAAATCCATAATATAAGCCAACATCCTCGATGCAGAAGATACCAGAGACACCAATAAGCTTCAATGTAGCTTGATTTCAGATTGTACCTCTGAATCACCACAACAACTAATAGTGATTTTATGAAACTCCTTTCCCCTCTCTTTTTTTGCAGCCAATGCACAGAGGGTCACTCTCAGAGTTATGAAGCTATTGTTGTCACTCAAATCAAACTGGACCATTTCTGCCAGGCTGTACCTGCTAGTTTATTTATGTGAACAAAGATTTCAAAAATGATCTCTTAGGTCTATATCTAAGAGGGCAGGCTAACAGATGATGAGTAATATCTTCCACCTGAGGTTGACCACAAATACAAAGTCTGTTGATATACGGGACCTTGTTGCAGTAGCCATCCAAGGCTGTGGTGGGCATCACTTGGAAACACAGCTCAATAAAGGCATTTTTAAGGAAGCTGGTAAGAGTTTAGTCAGATAACCAGCTGTAAAATGCTTTGTTCTCGGAAGTAGATACTAAGGGAGAAATTCAGTATTTCTAATAAGTTGCAGGTCCCTTCTGGATTCTATCCAGAAGAGCCAATCCCTTAGTTGACATGTATTCAAGATAAATGAAGAGCTCAGTTCTGGAAAACAATCATAGTCTAAAATATCTTGACAAGCTGCTTTTCAGCACTGGTTCTCACCCAATTCCCTATAGCACAGCACAGGAAAACACTCAATTGACATAACAGCAATTCTTCTAATATACTTTAACTGAGTGCAGTCAGGTCTTGCCTTAATTGTCAGCCACTTGGATTTTGTACGAAGAAAAGCTCCTGATATTCCTGATGGTAGAGAGTACAGCTTCCGGGGGGGATATATATATATATTCTGCACATTTTCCAAAACTTTAATGGAGTTAAAATCAGAGCCTCAGATTTCAGCACCACAGAGCACTGGGTAAGCACCAAGTATATTTTGCTACCAAGTATATTTTGGGCAGGTTCAATCAGCTGCCCTTTCTTATTGTAATAGAACTTCATCAATGTCCCAATGCTTTTCTCTGCTTTGACTTTCACTTCTTCCATACGGCACTTCCAAGAGAGGGTTTCACTAAAAAGTATACCTAAATTTGAGTGAGTTTGTTCTACAGCTTGCTGATCTAAGCACCATTTATACTTAGGACTGTGTTTGCTAAAAAAAACACACACCACACAATCTTAGTCTTAAGAGTATCAGATAGGCTTTCCTGTCATTAATATAAAAGTTTAAAAGAGTGGGAGCCAGAGTGCAACCTTTTAAACCTACTCTGACCCTCATTTCAGTATTCCTGTATAGCTGTTAGCTCAATAACAGACGTCTGCAGTCAGTATTGGCAATTTGAAATTTCTCCCACAGTCTGTTTCGATTAATAGAGGCAAATGCAGCAGAGATAAAAAGGCTACATAAAGATTATTCTTAATGTTCCTAGTCTATTTCCTTATACTATGGTTTAGAATAAAACATTGATCAATGGTACTGTGTCCTTCTCTGAAACCCACTTGTTTTCATGAATAATGTTGTTATTTTGCAACCAGTCTGATAATTTTTGAAGGAGTTACCATGCATAGCTTTGAGATGTCTAACAAACTAAGTGGCCAATAGTTTTTGCCCTTGTTTACGGTAGTAAATAAACCAGTCATGGTAGGCATCCACCATACTATGTATTCCTTATAGAGCTCAGCTTTGATTTCTACTGGCAAATATAATTATTTTGAATTCCAAAATCTGCTATCCAAACTTCTCCTGCCAAATCAAGTCATATAAAATAAGTCAAGCCCCGACTTCCTCAGCACCTTTTAAATTTCTTAACAGCTGACTAGCTAGAAGAGTTACAGTCCTGTAAGTTGGGGGCAGGAGCAGCTTAGGTTCATAGGACCAAGTCTCTTGCAAACATATTATATCAAATTGCTAGAGCATACAAATAAATTCCTTATCCACCTTATTATCCCAACCTGCCAGGTTCCAGGAAAAACTATTAAGACCTTTTTGGATGTTTTCTAGTCTGTTATGGTATCTTAAAGGAGAGCTGAAGGTATCATAATTTGATTTTCTATAATTACCCCTAGGCCTGGTCTTATCTTGAACATTTGTTAATGTATAATTCTTTTGATTTCTGAAAAAATAAATTGCTAGCAGGGTTGAAGTTTTGAGTCTCTAACTTGGGTATATTTCTACCAATACATGCATTTGGACCAATATAATGAATCTTCCCTTCTTGACTATTGGAGCATATCTGGATATTATTAGTAAAAGTAGCAAAGGCCTTATGGCTTGAGAACGTCCTATTCCTATTCTGCTAAAGATTCTCTCTGCTAGAGTAAACTAGTTTACCTGGGGGGAATTTGGCTGGCATGTTTGCCAGGTTTTCCCTCTCACCCTCTGTTTCTTCTTTTCCAGGCCTGGGGGATTCCAAAGAGGATGGCTTTTGTTGCATCTCAAAGTCAGATAAACTATAGAAGAGAAAGAAGAGGGGATGTCTCAACATGAATTCTACCTAATGTCTGGAGAGCTTATTTATTTTAAGTTACATACCATATTTTCCGGCGTATAAGACGACTGGGCGTATAAGACAACCCCCAACATTTCCAGTTAAAATATAGAGTTTGAGATATACTCAACCACAGATTCTCCAACCAGCGTATAAGACGACCCCCTACTTTTGAGAAGATTTTCCTGGATTAAAAAGTAGTCTTATATGCCAGAATATACAGTAGTCAAGTTCATGACCACTATGAATCACTGAAGTAGCAGACAGCAAGGAACTACCACTTCCACTTGCTGCTGCTCTCACCAGATAGACTGGGCCCCTTCCCACACTTCCCAAGGCCATCAGTTGCACCTGCCCTGTGAGGAGGAAGAAGAAGAGTTTGGATTTGATATCCTGCTTTATCACTCCCCTTCAGGAGTCTCAAAGCGGCTAACATTCTCCTTTCCCTTCCTCCCCCACAACAAACACTCTGTGAGGTGAGTGGGGCTGAGAGACTTCAAAGAAGTGTGACTAGCCCAAGGTCACCCAGCAGCTGCATGTGGAGGAGCAGAGACACGAACCCGGTTCACCAGATTACAAGTCTACCACTCTTAACCACTACACCACACTGGATGGACAGGATTAGCTGCTCTGGGAGTGATGGCATCAACAGAGCCCCTATGAGCCAATCTGGGAGTGACAATAAGTTGAGGATTATTTTCAACTACATTCTACTCACAGCAGACCCACTGAATAGCTCTCAGCTAGTAATGTTCATTAATTTAAAAGGGTATACTCAAGAGTATGACTAGCCATAAATTCCTGTTATGCTCCACTCTGGGAGGAAGTGCATTACAGTCACTTCCAGGCTGGGTGTCAAGGCTTATATTCCAAAATGTGAGCAGCTTGTTTCCATCCAAGCCAGTCATTACAAAAATCTTGTAATGTTAAGAATTTGGTGTCAGAATTTGCTTCTTTTCCTCTTTCCTCCCCATTCTCTCTCTCCCCCCCCCTCCAATCTTTTTAAAGGGTATGAGTCTAATGAGAGGGACTGCTATTTTAAAAATATGATTTGCAAGCCACTGAATGAACTGTTTAATGGGAGAGATTCCTAAGCAGCCTGGAAAGAGTGGCAATCCTGGTAACCCTTCTCATATGGAATAGCAAAACAAACAAGATCCCCCCCCCAAAATGCTAATATAGCAATGATCAACTGATGTTTTAATGGGTTCCTTGATGTGGAATAAGCAATGAACTTTTCCCTTATTTGCGCTGGAGTTCATCAAGGGATATGTTCATTGTCTCACCTGAACCTCACAAAATATGCAGGGAAGCAGGAAGACACCAGACTCAACCTTCAGCCTAATGTAATTCTTAAAAATGTTGTGCCCCGATTGTGACTGCTAAGTGTACTGAACTAAAGAAAGGTTAGCAAAAGGAAATGATGCACTTACCTTGGTGCAAGGCCACACAGTTGAGTCATCTCATCATCTATTGACTCTCCTGCAACAGGGGAAACGAAGCCTTTCAAAGTTAAGCTGAAATGATAAAAGTGCTCTCTCCACCTCCCCAGCTACTGGTATTCAGAGGCACATCGCCACTGAAACAAACCAGATTTTTCCTGGTTCTGCATCCTGCAAAACCCTGGCATCCCCCCCCCCCCCCAGTCAAATGCAGAGGCCTTGGAGAAAAGGGAGGGGTGTTGGAGAGGCAAAAAAATCGTGCAGGTCCCTCTTAACAATTTCCCCCTGCAAATGACTCAAGTCATTGCAATCTGTCCCCCAAGCTTGCTACAGAAAGGACTTAACACTTGCCATGAAAGGTATTACTAGATCCTGTAAAAGCTGCTGCCAGATTGAGTTAGGTTTGGCGCTGCCTGGAGGTCAATAGGCAACACTGCAAGCTTCAAAAAATAAACAATTCAAGCAGGAAACTGCCGTCTTAGCTCCTCCCTGCTCCCCCCTTCCTCAGTTTTTAGATAACAAGCCAGAAAGTGGGGAGATTTTGGTATTAGTATAGCGTGGGAGGCAGCTTTCAACAGGAAAAGGTTGCCTAAAAGATTCACCGAGACTTCCCAGTAAGAAAGGTAGAAAAGTATGATGGAGGAAGTATCAGACAAAGCATATAAGAGTAAAAGTATCACAGAATAAACACAGAATAGATTTGCACCAGGGAGTAAAGAAATCAGAGTGCCAATAACTGCAAGAATCAGACTTCTGATTCACCACTCCATTCATCACCATCATCCTGTGGCTGATGGTCGGAGTCAAGGTCTTCGGGAAACAGACTGAGAACTCCTGCGTGAAGGTCACAATTTAGACTACCTCCTGGAGGTGGAGGGAGTAGTAGTAGATACGGATTGTTGATGTAGAACATTTGGAGACAGGTACGGGGCTGAAGCTAAAAGTACTTAGCTAGGTCTCCTTGGGGCAGTGAAATAGATTGGAAATTAAGGAATAAATAATGCAGAAAACTGCATCAGTTGAGAGAGATTCTGGACAGTTGTGTATTGAGTATTGAGGCTGGTTCATGCTGGGGTGAGCTGCATAAATACCTTGGCTCCGACAGGAGTTTCCATAGGATGAGGAATTCTTCTAAGTTCAGCTGAGGGAGAGCTTCCCTGTGATTGAACTGCTTGCTCGTCCTCCACAGGAATATCCTGTTGCCATACTCTCTCTGTACAGTAAGCATTCTTCAGTCAAAGCAGGGACAGAGCCTCCTGCTTTCTATTGCATACCTCTCCCCCAGTTAGAATAATGCCATATAAAGGGGAATTTATGGCCACACCTCATCTGGCTCTGAGATGTTCTGTATAGAAATCCCCTAGAGAAGGGGAAGGAGGGGCTGGTAAACTGGGAAGATCTGTCATAACTGTTGAAAGTAGCAGTAGCTGCTGCTTACATGGAAGGAGGGCTGGGACTAAAGTCTGAGTAGAGGCAGATCTAGCTGAATCATGTCTATTGCCTTTACAGGCTGTAGTTTGCTGCTGCAATTCTCTCCTGGCAGGAGAGTGTAATTTCATCTGTGCCTTTACCATTTAAATGCAGGCAAAGAAGCAGAACTGAACAATAGCCAGTTGTTTGCAGATTGTTAGCAAAGTGGCAGAAAACTGGCTAAACTCCCACTGAGAACTAACAGTTTCTGTTTCTAAAGCCTTAACTGCACTGAGCATTAGGGCTGGAGAGGGGAAAATACAGAAGCTACTGATATTTATAAGTAGTGAAAATAAGCAGATGGTAAAGGAACTAGAACCACAGAGAAATTCAACAAGAGGTAGAATAAACAAGGAATTAACCAGCCTGAAAAAAGGTGTGCACCAGAAGTCTCAGGAAGAAACGACCACTTCCCACAAGGCAAAACTAAAAACTGAGGAAGGGAGGAGCCAAAACGGCAGCTTCCTTTTTAAATTATTTTTTCAAGCTTGCATTGTTGCCTATTGACCGCCAGGCAGCGCCACAGCTAAACCTAATTGGCCAGTTTTGTTTTTTTTGTTTTTTGTTTTTTTACAGGGTCTCTAGAAAGACAGGGACCTCTCAACTCAATTCCTGAGTCCCCCTCCATATGCCAAAAGACTTGGGAGGAAATGGGGTGGAGAGGAGGCTGCTCTTATTTTGTGCTAAGCACCTGAAGAAGCAGCACAAGTTTCTCCCATGGCCTTGCCTCTGCAAAAGCCCAGAGGAAAGAAATAACCCTTCCTTCCCCCAAGTGCTCTACACATGCCAAAGGACGGAGGAGGCAGTGAGGGAATGATGACTGCAAAAACAGCTGGCGACTGACACCAAAACATATGGATACATTGGGCTGGGGGAACCTATCCACTCCTTGTTTACGAAGGCAAATTTTGTTTAAAGTTTATTATTATGACAGGCTGATGCATAGACATCATATGGAGAACCATGTCTTTTTATATGCTAAGTTTGAGGGCAGGGACCTTCTTACTGCTGATTTTTAAGACTCCCTGGGAGCCTTTTTGGCTACAGGGCTAAGTATAAATGCCTTAACTAAACAGAATTTTTAAAAAATCAAATATGCACCCCCAAACCACAGCCCTTCCACAAAACAGTGGACTGTGACTGCCACTCTTAACTTTCAGCCTGCTTGAATATTCTCCTCCAGCCCTCGTCTTTACTTGTGATTCAGTGCAACCCTATTGTGCAAAGATATATTGAATTGTCTCAGTTGTCAGCAATTTCATTAGTATATATGATACCATCTGCTGATTTGAACAGAAAGGCATTTTAATGTTTATTCGCTGGAGAAACTTATTTCCAATGTGAAGAATTTGATATATGATAATTGAATACACTCAAGTCTTTTGAGAATACTGCTAGGACATGTAAACTACAATATTGTTTCCCAAATTAAAGTCTCTTGGTATCGGAAAACAAAGTAACATCAAACCCAGAAATATTTGCAACCCCATGCTGTGCCCATAAAGTTATACTAAGATGACACCTAATGGGGCATGCACTTGGTAGCACACTTGGTTGGTACTGCTGCCCAAAATGGGATTGCAGTCTGTGGGATTGCCTGGAATTTCTGTCCAGAGTTTAAAATATACCTTTTAAAAACTGAACAGAAGCACTCAATTCTGCAACATTTGTTGAAGATCCCGTAGTATATCTATATTCCTATCTTAAATGATAGATGAGGGGCCCAGTCTTCGACAATCACCATACGATAAGGGGAAAGAGAAAACATTGGCACGCAGATAGGAGCCCAGAAAACAGATAGGAATGTGTGTCTGAGATCTATAACTGAAGATAAGCAACAAGCACAGCCACACACCATACAGACACTGCTGTTCCAGCCTCTCAAACAGCTGGGCGCTTTGATTCAGCTGTTCGCGAAAGCCCTCTGCAACACAATAATCCACTTCGCTGGCCTGCAAGAGCTCCTCAAAAGCTCTGATCAAATTGGACAGGTGCTGGCGGTAAGTCGCACAGATGCTGTGGATCTGTTGAATTTTCTGACGCTGGTAAGACTGCTCATGTACTGGAGAGTGGATTGGTGAATCATGCCTTTAAAAAAACGGGAGGAAACCGGAAACAAACTTTAGAAAGAAGATGAATCTAGCTTTTCAAAGTTTACTCAAAACACAATTTCTAGACTAGAATTTTGCACAAGGCCTGATATTTGTGAGAGACCACATGTGAGGGTAGGGATGCAGGTGGCGCTGTGGTCTAAACCACAGAGCCTAGGGCTTATCAATCAGAAGGTTGGCAGTTTGAATCCCTGTGACGGGGTGAGCTCCCATTGCTCAGTCCCAGCTCCTGCCCACCTAGCAGTTCGAAAGCACATCAAAGTTCAAGTAGATAAATACCCTAGGTACCACTCGGCGGGAAGGTAAACGCCGTTTCCATGCGCTGCTCTGGTTCGCCAGAAGCAGCTTAGTCATGCAAGCAACATGACACAGAAGCTGTCTGTGGACAAACGCCGGCTCCCTCGGCCTACAGAGCGAGATGAGCGCCGCAATCCCAGAGTCATCCGCGACTGGACTTAAAGGTAAGGGTACCTTTACCTTTACATGTGAGAGTATCTATTTCACCTCCCTTCTGCAGTCCCCCCCTTGAAGAAAGCTCCTCTGCAGTTCATGGTGAAGACAGAGGGTGCTATTCAACTATGTCATACTGACAAGTAGATCCATGGAAATCAATGAAAAAATGCAAGTTCATGGTTTTCCATGTGTCTACACTGGATAGGACTTAGTTGGATATCATCCAGTATTTCTAATTTCTTTTAAACACAGTACAATCAACAACTGATAATGGTAGTGACCATTTGAAAGACTTTTCTTACTACCTTGATAATTCAGAAATGCAGAAAATCAGGAGCAAGGCAATTGTTATTGAAATGATATAGTGGGATTTAGAAACAATTTAATTCTCCAGAGCAAATACCCTGAAGTGAACCCAATCAAGTCTGTTTGTACTCTTCTTTCTTGTTTTAACAGAGAAATAAATAGCACAAGGTTTTGCATTGTGTTTTGTGAAATAAATTTTCACTGCTTTACCTTTTTGTACATTTCTTTTGTCATTTGTGGAAAGGTGGCTGAAGTTGTTGTTTTTCCCTCATCTTGTGTATTGTGAACCCACCTGGCATGTACTAATAAAAATCTAATTTCCCCAAACCCAGATGTGATATATAAAACACCACTGAAGAACAAAATGAATACACAGAGAAGTAGCTGTTTGGTAGATAAAGATAAACAAAATGAAACAACCCACCGCAATCATCCTAGAAGCTCTAGCTGAGTTTTCCTGTTGACACACAAGAAAAGTCTGAAGGCCCATCCAGTGAACCATCTTAGTCTCACGGTTGCCAGATACCTCTGAGAAGCCCATAAGCAGTACCTGAATGCAGCAACATTCTCCCCACCTGCAGACCCCAGCAACTAGTAATCAGAGGCATGCTGTATCCAGCTGTGGAGGCATAATATAGCCATCATGGCAGGTAACCACCGATAGCCTTATCCTCCATGAAAACTGTCTAATCCTCTTTTAAAGCTATCCAATTTCTGGCCTCCATTTCATAAGCCTTCATCATACTGCCTCCGATACTGGAGGTAGTACCCAGTCTTTTAATAATTTACCTCAACATAAGAGCAGCCTTGCTGGATCACAACAAAGACCCATCTAGTCCAGCATTCTGCTTCCCCAGTTAGCCAACCAGATGCTGCAACAGAAAGCCTACAGGCAGGACATGAAGAAAAGAGCCCTGTCCCATTGTTGTTCCCAGAAATTGTTCCTCAAAATAGTGCCTTTCAGAGATTCTATGATAGGAAGCCATTCTTAAATGTATGCTCCATGAATTGCTTTAATCCTCTATTAAACCCACCCAAGCTAGTGGCCATCACCACATCTATTGACAGCAAGCTCCATAAATTAATGATGCACACTATGGGACACACACACACACACACCACCTTTATACAGCAGGCTAATTTCTCTGTTCTCCATCCAAACAAGCATGAGGACACTTCAAGCCAGGCGAAATCACTGAAGGGAGTTATGAAGCAGGGCTGGTGAGTGGTCTGAGAAAAGAGATGTGGCCATGGGATAGTTCCGAGGGCCAGATAGGGAGATCTGGAGGGTCACATTTGGCCTGAGCTTCCCCATCCTTGCTCTAAGCTGCCTTCTGATGTTTCCCTAAGCCCTGAAAAACATTTTGGGTACTAAGCAATGCAGTGAGGAATGTGTTCTTGGGTGAATTATGAGGGCCAGACAGAAAGGCCTGGAGGGCTATATATCTGGCCTCCAAGCCTGAGCTTCCCCATCCCGGCCCTAGCATAATCTGTCTCATGATGACACGCATGAGGAGATGACATCAGTACGGTGTCCAAGGCTGCTCAGAGTCCCATGGAGCAGTGTTTTTCAACCTTTTTTGGGCAAAGGCACACTTGTTTCATGAAAAAAAATCACGAGGCACACCACCATTAGAAAATGTTAAAAAAATTAACTCTGTGCCTATATTGACTATATATAAAGTAATTTTTCAATTTTTCCCACGGCACACCAGGCAACATCTCGCGGCACACTAGTGTGCCGTGGAACAGTGGTTGAAAAACACTGCTATGGAGTATTACATTCAAGAACCATTCATGTATTTACTTAACCATCCTGCCCGCTCCAAACCCCCTCCCCAAAACTGCTTTATCATAAGCTCACCTAGCCAGTGAAACTCCTTTAAGTTTATTTTGCAGACGGCACACCTCATCTAGAAGATGTATGTTTGCAATCTGCTCTTTTTCCAATTCCATCTCATTCTCCGACAGCAGCTCCTTCAGCTTTTGAAGTTTCCTTTCATTTTGTTGCTCCAAGTCATGAGATGTGAGATCCTTGATGCGGATTTGAGGCTCCTCCTGCAGCTGCTTATCAGAGAAAGTCTGCAACTCTGGTCTACTGGCATCTATTATGGGAAGAAAAGGATGGTCTTGGGGCAGCTTCCCATCATTCTGAGTTGTACTTAAAATATCACCAGCAGGGAGTTGCTTGGCAGGCTCAAAGTGGATCATCAGCATCCTGTACTTTGCCAGTTCAGACTTCAGAATCTTAATTCTTTGTCTCAATTCTTCAATGTCATCAGTAGCTTCATAGTCAAATGTATCTATGCTTGCAAGTCTGAAGCTGAGTGAAAGCAGGCTCCTAGAGTCTGAGTATGTGGTAGTTGCATCAACATCTTCCTTCTCTGAGAAAGCAAACTCTTGATTTAGCTCTTTCATAGCAAGCTTTGACTCAGTTGTGGTAGTTTCTGTTTCTGGAGATAAAATAATGTGTTTTACTTAAAGGTTAGAGATTATGATTCAGTCTAAGACATTCCCTTATTTTTGCAACCAATGAGGCTTCTGGGTGTGCCACTGCTCAGCACTATCTGCATGAATGGGAAATTTATGGCCCTCCAAATGTTGTGGGACTCAGTTCCCATCAGCCCCAGCCAGCATGGCCATTTGTTAGGGATCATAGGAACTGCAGTCCAGAAGGCCACAGGTTCCCCATTCCTGCTATTACGTAAGGTTTATAGGAGGCGTGGACAACTGGTGGTCCTTCAGTTGTTGTTGGAGTCCAACTCTCATAGCCATCTGCATCTAGTACTCTAATACTGACAGCTCCATTTACACAAGTGGCCTCTGCTTTGTGCAGTCACTTGACTATTCCAAAACTCAACTCAAACTTTCTCCTCTATGTCAACTATAAACAATTTGACTGAAAAGGTCTGAGTGCGCAATCTATTATGAACAACCTGATTGCTCTGACAGTCCAAAAACCTGCTCTAAGTCGTCCCTTTGAAGTACTACATTGCTGGATACAGTCCAATAGTGTTTCCAAGAGTAGCTATGGCAGGAATGTGATAGTCAACTCCATTTGCGTGGCCCCAGCACAAAGTGCCTGGAAATATTTTTCCTTTGGTTACAGAGGTTTCATTTAAATATCCCAATGAATACCAGATTAGACCTAACCCTCAATCATTTCTCTAATCTAAGTGACACTGGAAAGCAATTCAGTTAGGTTAAAATGCCCAAGCTATCTGAATCCTACTCCTTAAGCAAACAACCCCAGACCAATTCTGTTGTGGTTTGCTAGTAACCAAGCAACATTCTTCATGTCCCATAACTGTTCTTCCAGTTTCCATTCATTATCATTTAACGATGGGAAAAATTCCTGGTGGAACGTGCACTTTGGGGGACTTTCTGGTGTTGACAAAAGAGTATACTGGAACTTCCACAGCTGAGTCACATGACTGATAAACTATTTATAATCTGCACTAATTCCTTTATATTTTGAGAGAACCAAAAAGAGAGGGTTAGCTGGTGTTTAGAAACCTCAGGAATGCAAAAAATCAAAAAATCAGAATCCATTAATAATTTTTTTAATCACAAGCCAAGATCAGAACAATTCTGTGGCACTGAGTACATAGAGAGTTGTGCACACATTTCATTCATTTTATTAAAAACCATACTCAATAAATCCCAGGGACTCTTCCACACTTAAAAGACTGTGGTTGCTATTCCCAGGGGCTGCTATTGTGGGATAATTAAGCAAACAATATTTTAAAGTTACAGACTGTGGTAAAAAGGAGCAATTAACTTTAGCAAACAAGCTGTTAGCTGGAATTTATTTAGACAATTAACAAAAATGACCAGCTTGTTTTGCAAGAAAGGTTTGTTCTCCCAATCCCGACAAAATCACTTGTGTATCCATCTCATACCTTGGCTGCTGCTCGGATCCTTGGCTGTTTCACCTTTGCTTTCACCACTGACCAAGGTGACATCCACTTCAGAGCCATTTACTCTGATCAATGACTCAGCTAGAGAAAACATGGAAATGAAGATAAAAGTGGTAAGAGAAAAGGGACACATTTAAAGAATGAAACATCTCAGCAATTTAGAAGTTCAAACTGATCTTCACAGGCACAGGAGCCAAATGTGACCTTCCAAAGGCTCTCTGTCTGGCTCTCAGAAATCTCCCACACAGACCCCTCACTGGTCCAGCTTTGCATGATTACTGTTTTTGCCTGGATGTCCTTAGACTGTGAGAATGCTTCTTGCTTGCAGGGATAGGAGTATGGAGAGGGGGTGTGTGAATGTGTGTTAAATTAGCCTACTGTACAAAGGTAAAGCTTGCATTTATTTCTCCTCCCACTTGTGGCCCCTGATGCGCCCACCACTGGAAGGGTGGTTCTTGCATGCTATGGAAACATTGGTCACTGTCATTCAGAGCAAGCAAGGGAAGGAAGAGCTGAGGAAATTCACAGCTTGATGATGATGACAATAGGCAAATGCCAGATGAACCAAAACCAATCTGTAACTGGCTGCTGGTGAGCTCAGCAAGCTGCAGATTCATTATTGCAGAAGAGAATGTCAAACCTAAGTGGTTAGGTCCCAGTAGAGTTGAGGAACCTGTGGCCCTTCACCTGTTGTTGGACTACAGCTGATGAAGGGAGCTGGAACCAAACAATATCTGGAGTGTGCAATGTTGGCTACCCCAGGGTGAAATGTGAATAACTACAACAATCCAATTATAGGTAGGTAGCTGTGCTGGTCTGCCATAGTCGAAACAAAAAAAATCCTTCCAGTAGCACCTTAGAGACCAACTAAGTTTGTTCTTGGTCTGAGCTTTTGTGTGCATGCACACTTCTTCAGATACACTGAAACAGAAGTCACCTGACCCTTATATATAGTGACAGGGTGGGGAGGGGTATTACTCAGAAGGGTGGTGGGAATGGGTGGTTGGCTGATAGGTGTGGAAAACCTGTTGACGACTGTTAACAACTGCAATTGGTCTTACAGGAAAAAGCAAGGGGTGAGATAGCTTTGTCATGTGTAATGAGATAAGAATCCAATGTCTCTATTCAGACCAAATCCAAGTAATCCTTATTGGGATTGAACTATAAATGGAATTAAAGGGACAGCAAAGTGGTGGTGATAGTGGATGGGAGGGAGGGGAAATGATGCCAACCCTTCAGTGGCACGAGGGATCCCTGCAGTAAACCACTGGCGAGGGGAGAGGGGACAGCAATACAACTGCCTTCCAATATAATCCAGAGTACATCTTTTCAAGGAACAGCTCCATTTCTTCTAGCCGAGTGAGACATTAAATTCTATTCCTCATCCACAATGTTAAAATGATCTACTTTATCTGTCTCCAAGCGAACAAGTGTCTTCATAAAAAAAAAATTACTGTTCTGCAACCATCTTATTTATTATACTTATTCTCTTATGTACCACTTGATCCACAAAGAAAGCACATTCGGGAACCTAGGGTAATGTGCATAATAAATAAGATGTGGGCATTAACATTTTCTCTTCAATGAAACAGACACACATGCCACACATTCATTAAATAGTAAGGGAAGTAAGAGAGAATGGAGAATGGGTGTTTCATTCTTACCCCTATGTCATTCTCCCCAATCTAAATGCTCCCAAACCTGCTATCTTACCCACAGAAAAACAGACAGGGAAGCATGGACACCCATGGAAAGCGTCTGTAGCCTCATGGTACAGTGTCCTCATGTTCAATCCCAGGCATAACCAGTAGCAGCTGATGGAAAATACCCTTCTATGCCCAAAGGCCTGGAAAGGCAGAGTAGACCAGTGTTTCTAAAGCAGGGGCCATATGGTTCCCTGGAGCCCTGCCAGGAAATTCCAAGGAGAGCCCAGGTTACAAAATGTGAAAATGGGAGGCCACAACACGAGGCTAAGGGGCCACAGAGGGAAGTGAGAAGTGAAGGGGGAGGGAATAATTTTTAAAAATAATAATAATCCTGATTTGTTGGCTATCTGCTTGGCCAATACAAGTGGGTAAGGGGTGGCCCACCAAGGCCTAGAGTTCCTTTTTACCACGTGTGTTTTCTTGGAGCATTCCTGGTTTGTTTCTGGTGGGAGAAGACAATCACTGAGGTTCCCATTTTTACCAGTAGAGCCCGCGATCCAGAACCCCCAGGTCAGGTAAGTGCTGGGGTGGGGTGGCAATGGGTAGGGCTGGGCAAGCTGGAGTTGCTTGTTGCTGCCACCAGTGTTGGGCCTGGTGGCAGCCTGGGCCTGACTCTGCAAGGCGCAGGGTGCAATTCACCCCAGTGCCTAGTGGATCAGGGCCTTTGGATGTTGCTGAGGGGTGCATGGCCTGTTGGCATCGTTGGCCCAGCTCTGCAAGGCACAGGGTAAAATCCACCCCAGTGCCTAGCTGAGCAGGTCGTCTGGTGCTGCTGACTTGCATCTAGTAAATAACGTGTCTACTCAGAAGAAAGCCACACTGAGTTCAGTGATCCTTATTGTGACAGAAGTTTGTTTTCTGAGCAGGTTGAGTCATCAAGTATTTTCCCCCCTGCCAGCAAACAATTAACTAACTAACTAACTAACTAACAACAGTGCCTGGATGGGCCAGAGTTCCAAGGGAGGCAGTTGGAGTGGAGGGAGGAGTGTGTGAGGAGGCAGAGCAGAGGAGAGCTGAGAGCTCTCAGGAGATGCTCTCAGGTTCTGAATCGCAGAAAAGACAGAGTCCCACACAGTGCCTACAGGAAAAAGGGTCCTCTGAGGGAATACTCTGACAGGAAAGGGCAGTAGTGATTCCGAGGCCAGGGAGGATTTGGGGGTCTGAAAGGGAAACAGTCCAGTTAAAATCCTAAGTTCCTGAAGTGTGTGTGGAGAAGTCTGGTCTACGGAAGATGTGTAAAAGAAAGTAACCTTAAGCTTGAACAGCATACAGCAGGGGTAGGCAACCTAAGGCCCATGGGCCACAAGCGGTCCACGGGGGTCGTTTAACCAGCCAACGAGCTGCCCCTGAACCGAGTCACCTGCTCAGTGAGTCCCCGCGCACTGCACTAAACCGGTGCGGTGTGGTGCGGGAGACTCACTTCTGCGGCACCAGAAATCACGTCTGCACATGTGCAGACGCCGGAAATCACAGGGACGCGTACTCATGCACAATCCAGCTCACAGAAGGATCTCCACTGCAGTGAACTGGCCCAGGCAAAGTAAACGTTGCCGACCCCTGGCATACAGCCTATAACTTGAAACAGTATACGTTTCAGTATACTTAAAGCAACAGCACTGCACTGTGAATAACCTCACTGTTTGTTACATTTCTGTGGAAGAAGAACAAAAACTCCTTGTTTACATCTGTTATAATAAACTTTGTTTGCAACCTGTTTTCCCAAAAGAAAAACCCACTGTCCCTCATGATTCATTCTCCATTGGGGGAATTCACCTGAAGGAAAGGGAAACTGAGGGCTGGCGCAGCGGTGCCAGCGAGAGAGAGGGCCGTTGTGTCATCGCATATTACTCCCAGGTAAGGGTGTAGGGGGCTATAGTGTTTTATCTAGGCAGCCAGGGCTCCTCTGGATGACAAGCTTTTTGCACCAGGTCAGTGAGGACCACTTGCTTTTTAAAATTCTCCCACGTATACAAAACTCCTATTGCGTCGTTTGGACTGTATCTGTAGTGTCAAATAACTGGGGTCAAATAAGTGTTGTTTACTTTTTATAATACATGGAAGATGGATCTTCCTCGGGAGGGTCTGGACTCTCCTTCCTTGGAGGTTTCTAAGCAGAGGTTGGATGGTCATCTGTCATGGGTGCTTTAGCTGAGATTCCTGCATTGCAGGGGGTTGCACTAGAAAGATGACCCTTGGGGTCCATTCCAGCTCCATGATTCTATGTTTTTCTGCTTCAACAATATTTCATTATCTTGCTATCATTTTATGTAATTATATTTTGCATAAATTATAAAAATTATAAATAAAACATGTTCTATTTAGACAGGATTTTGGGGGGCGGGCTTTTGATAGGGGAGTCAGAACCTCATATTTCTATTGATTTGTATTGATTTTTACTTATGGGGGGCTATAATACCCAGCAACTGGTATTCAGAGGCATGCTACCTCCAACAGTGTATGGAGAACATATCCATTGTGACTAGTGGTGCTTGAGAATCTTGTTCTCCACGGCTAGCGCAACAAAATGTGTCCTGCACCACACAGGCTAGGGACAACCATCCTCCCCCCCCCCTTTCTTCCCGACAAAATAGAAGCCAAGCTGACCAGTCCCAGGGCTGCCAACTTTTAACATGTAAAATAAACAATTTTGATGAGTTGAGGAAGGTGGGTAAAACTGAATGGTGCACACAGCATTTAAACTTGCAGCTTATTGATTGCTGAAGCAATGCTAACCCTGGATATTGCTGTGGAATTCAAACTGGACACAACCGCAACAGGAACAAAATGCCACTGCATGCTTTCTATATTATTTTCAACTGTACTTGCTTGCTTACCTCCTAGTAATATCCCTTCCTGAGCAGATCTGTCACTCACAACTTCACATGGCTGCAATTCATCATTAAGTGGCTGCATAATTCTTTCCTTCAGATCTTCATCCAAGGTAAAGATGCGATGCTGAAGTTGCATGTCTGGCTTCCAGATGGGGTCCTTTAAGGAGATGCTTTCTAATGACTTGGATAATTTCAGTAAAACAGGCAAACAGGATTTCTTGAATGGCTGGCAAGGATCACTCTAAATGACACACAGAAAAATGTGAGTAAGTTGAGAAGGGAAGATCAGTATAAGAAAATAATGGTCACTAAAATCCAGCCTTGAATATTTTGCAAACAAACCTTAACTGAAAGAGGGTAGCATTTTATAGCCTACTCCTAGTTGCAATGTACAATTCAAGAGTAGGTGACCTATGAACCAGGACACACTTACACACATAATACAAATTATGTTGTGAACCACCATAAGATTACAGATATTACCATATTTTTCGCTCCATAGGGCACACTGGACCATAGGGTGCACCTCGTTTTTAGAGGAGGAAACAAGAAAAAAAAAATTCTGGTTTTCCTCCTCTAAAAGCCCTGTTTTTTTGAGGATCAGCTCAAAGTTTTGCAGCTTTTTTTGCAAAGGGAAAAGCCGTTTTTTTGGAGGATCAGCTCAGATTTGTGCAGCTTTTTTGCAAACGGAGAAAAGCAAAGAGGAAAAGCTCTGTTTTAATGGGGTTCAACTCACATTTCTGCAGCTTCTAAAGGAAAGGGAGCCATTTCTACAGTTTCCAGACAGATAATCTAATCAGCCAGTCACATGTAGCTGGGGAAACAAACAACCTCCCTCTGCAGCACATTCAACAATGGAGGCCTGGGCAAGGGGGCAGGGCTGAAAGGGAGCAGGGACTCATCTCTCTCCCGATCTCTTGCTGATCAGCTGCTGAGCAGGGTCCTTTCAACGCCCCCCTTTCTCTTTGTAAAATGAAAAGCACAATCCTCTTTTGGCCCCTGGGCAATTCGGCTCCAGGGACCACCATTTGCTCCATAAGATGCACAGATATTTCCCCTTACTTTTTAGGAGGAAAAAACTGCGTCTTATGGAGCAAAAAATATGGTAACTAATATTGTTTAAATAATAATAATTAATCATAAAAATAAGAAGCACTGCCTTCTCTCTGACTCAGTCTGATGATATTATTATGTAGCCATACTGGAATGGCTACATGGTGCCATGATGCTCAACACACAGTTCACATGGCTAGATTATGTAGCTAGCAAGAACAATCCTGCTGAGCGGGACAACTGGAATATCATGCAAAACATTGCAGGAAAAAAGTTTAAAAGTGCTTCTTTTGGAGAGGAGCATGCTGGCCCCCCCTCATGTGAAAAGTGACATGGAATTCAGTTCAGCTTTGTGACAAAGAGTCAATGAGATTAGTAATAACATGTAAGAGTGGATGAGAAAACTCAAAGCATGCTTGAGGAAGAAAAGAGCTTCTCTGGTTGTTATATTTTTTTGTTATTGGGTACTATTGTTTTGTTGTTTTCGTTTTAATTACTTATTTGTGTTTTTATCTTCTACAATATTGTTATCTTGTGAACCGTCCCGAGATCTTTTGATGAAGAGCGGTATGTAAACAAAGAAACAAGACCATTTTCATTGTTGTACCAAGGTTTAAATAGAAAGGCTTGACAAATTAGATTTCTATAAAGGAGTAATTCAAATTCATTTTATCCTTCTAGGAACCTTATGAATTTACATTAAAAAAAGAAAGAAAAGGGAGTGCCCCTTCACACAACGCATCATTAGCTTATGAAATTCATTGTCACCAAACATTATGATGTTTCAATATTACTTATTTTTTAATTAAATATATTCATGGAATATAGTCTATCAACAACCTAATAACCATACTGGTAAAGAACGGAAGCTCTGTGTCCCGAGGTAAAATAATGGAAGCGGCAACAAGAATTCCAAGACTGGGTCAAACTAAGATTCATCCAGCATAACATTGTGTAGGTTTGTGCTTGCTGTGACTGACTGTGACCAACATTTCAGTGACATGCAAAAGCAAACCCAAACCTAGCAATGTCAATATGTTACCTAGTAACGCCTAGTCCCCCTCCCCTCCTGTACACATTTAAGACAGCTCTTAAAGACCTTTCTATGCCAACAGGTCTACGTAACAGTTTAAAACTTTCTTGAGTTAGTCAGTCTTTTTAACAATGATTTTGTACTGTTTGTTTTATGTCTTCTTTCATACATATTGCTGTACACCACACTAAAAATTTTGAGATGGCAGAATTTTATAAATACTTTTAATAACTAAGGTGCACCACAAGGTGTTTAATGCAAAAGCCTTTTAAGAGAACTCCAATGCAAATGCTGCAGCTTGAGAAAAAGGAGCTCAGCAGCAAACATGCGAACCGTGAGTTCAGGTGCCAGATGTAACACTGCTTTTAAAAACTGGCTGATGTATACAATATGCATAAGCATCTTAAGTATCTTTTGACACCCTAGTCCAGGGGTTGGCAACCTGTGGTCCATGGGCCATGAGCAGCCCACGGGGGTCGTTTAAACGGCCCACGAGTCGCCCCTGAACTGAGCCGCCCGTTCAGTGAGCCCCCGCATGCCGTGCTAAACCGGCGCAGCGAGGACTCACTTCCGCAGTGCCAGAAATCGCGTCTGCGCAGAAGCAATCCGGCCCACAGAGTGATCTCAGTGAGAGTGAACCGGCCCAGGCGAGGCAAACCTTGCCAACCCCGGCCCTAGTCTTTAGGTACCGGTAATTCCACCCCGCAAAACAACACAACCCTATTGGTTGTGGAGAGAACTCTTTCATACTCTAAAAAGCAGCTTTAGCACCTTAAAACAAACTCACTTTGTTCATTTTCCTTGTGCGCCGAAGGATCTCTTGCTGTTCACTCTTGGCAGAGGCTCTCTCCTGCCAAGGTTCTTCGTTTAATCTTGAAGATGCTGCTTTGTATTCAGAGCTTGCTATTTGGCCTTCATGTTTCAGTCCCACGATGTTACCTTCAACAGTCCCTGTTTGAGTAGCTACAGCTTTCACTTCAACTTTTGATGATCCAATATCCGCATTAATCTGTAGCATTGTTTTGGGATCAACCCCTTCTTCCTCAGTCAAAGTAGATTTGGATTCGACTTGCAGCTTCAGGAATTTATTTGCTTGCCTTTGCTGCTCAAGTTCAGTTCTTAGCTGAATAATCAGTTGCTTAAGATCTTTCTCATCTTTATTCTCTAGATGGCCACTTGAACTGTCTCGCTCGCTTGTGTTCAGATGTTCTAACAGGTTATTTGCAATTTGCATTTGTTCTTCTCTAGTTTTACCCAGAGGGCAGTGGGAGAGGGGGGGGAGAGAGAATAGTAACGATAAGAAAATATTATTATTATCTTCTATGATTTACATTATAAAATCATTAAAAAGAATTCACACATATTTCATAATCTCACATTGTGTCAGATATATACCACTTGCAGACTACTGTAATTAAGTGGTATATAAATTGATGAAATAAGTAAAATAAATTGTTGAAAGAAAGAAATCTCGGATACGTGACTTGGAGAAATCCAGGATGAGTTACAAAGAAATACCTTCTCAAAACACTACTGCTACTCAGAAGTTGAGCAGAACTGAGAAAGAGGGTTTGGCAGTAGAAATCTCAGGTATAAAATAATCCTAAAGTTACAGTTCTAGCGGCCAAATCAGACATGGCATTAATTGCATTAATGTGATTAATGACCACTTTTGGTTACGTAACTAGTCATAGGAAAGCCTACAGCTGTATACAACCTCCCTTGAGATCATGGATGGTGGAGAGGTGGAATTTAACTCTCTCTGAATCTGCCATGGTTCCAACTTCTCAGAAGCAGCTATTTCAGTTTCAAGGAAAGTGCCCAATCGCACCAAAGGAGGGTTCCCTTATAATGCACTCACCCGCTTTTAATAGATTTTTTTATTTCTTTCCAAGACCATGATGGGGGAGAAAGGGTTGAACTCCCTGCTTCCTCCC